>NC_091291.1:87618806-87947020 GCF_032444005.1 Ranitomeya imitator
ATGCAAATTAGCCTCCTGAAGCTTGAATCCCTGGTTTGGTGATGCTTTCGAAGCAGCTGGTCCCGGCTGTACCCAACGATCTTCTAGCTTAGGGAGACTTCGCTTCTCCCAGAAGGCACCTGGAATATGCAAATTAGCCTCCTGAAGCTTGAATCCCTGGTTTGGTGATGCTTTCGAAGCAGCTGGTCCCGGCTGTACCCAACGATCTTCTAGCTTAGGGAGACTTCGCTTCTCCCAGAAGGCACCTGGAATATGCAAATTAGCCTCCTGAAGCTTGAATCCCTGGTTTGGTGATGCTTTCGAAGCAGCTGGTCCCGGCTGTACCCAACGATCTTCTAGCTTAGGGAGACTTCGCTTCTCCCAGAAGGCACCTGGAATATGCAAATTAGCCTCCTGAAGCTTGAATCCCTGGTTTGGTGATGCTTTCGAAGCAGCTGGTCCCGGCTGTACCCAACGATCTTCTAGCTTAGGGAGACTTCGCTTCTCCCAGAAGGCACCTGGAATATGCAAATTAGCCTCCTGAAGCTTGAATCCCTGGTTTGGTGATGCTTTCGAAGCAGCTGGTCCCGGCTGTACCCAACGATCTTCTAGCTTAGGGAGACTTCGCTTCTCCCAGAAGGCACCTGGAATATGCAAATTAGCCTCCTGAAGCTTGAATCCCTGGTTTGGTGATGCTTTCGAAGCAGCTGGTCCCGGCTGTACCCAACGATCTTCTAGCTTAGGGAGACTTCGCTTCTCCCAGAAGGCACCTGGAATATGCAAATTAGCCTCCTGAAGCTTGAATCCCTGGTTTGGTGATGCTTTCGAAGCAGCTGGTCCCGGCTGTACCCAACGATCTTCTAGCTTAGGGAGACTTCGCTTCTCCCAGAAGGCACCTGGAATATGCAAATTAGCCTCCTGAAGCTTGAATCCCTGGTTTGGTGATGCTTTCGAAGCAGCTGGTCCCGGCTGTACCCAACGATCTTCTAGCTTAGGGAGACTTCGCTTCTCCCAGAAGGCACCTGGAATATGCAAATTAGCCTCCTGAAGCTTGAATCCCTGGTTTGGTGATGCTTTCGAAGCAGCTGGTCCCGGCTGTACCCAACGATCTTCTAGCTTAGGGAGACTTCGCTTCTCCCAGAAGGCACCTGGAATATGCAAATTAGCCTCCTGAAGCTTGAATCCCTGGTTTGGTGATGCTTTCGAAGCAGCTGGTCCCGGCTGTACCCAACGATCTTCTAGCTTAGGGAGACTTCGCTTCTCCCAGAAGGCACCTGGAATATGCAAATTAGCCTCCTGAAGCTTGAATCCCTGGTTTGGTGATGCTTTCGAAGCAGCTGGTCCCGGCTGTACCCAACGATCTTCTAGCTTAGGGAGACTTCGCTTCTCCCAGAAGGCACCTGGAATATGCAAATTAGCCTCCTGAAGCTTGAATCCCTGGTTTGGTGATGCTTTCGAAGCAGCTGGTCCCGGCTGTACCCAACGATCTTCTAGCTTAGGGAGACTTCGCTTCTCCCAGAAGGCACCTGGAATATGCAAATTAGCCTCCTGAAGCTTGAATCCCTGGTTTGGTGATGCTTTCGAAGCAGCTGGTCCCGGCTGTACCCAACGATCTTCTAGCTTAGGGAGACTTCGCTTCTCCCAGAAGGCACCTGGAATATGCAAATTAGCCTCCTGAAGCTTGAATCCCTGGTTTGGTGATGCTTTCGAAGCAGCTGGTCCCGGCTGTACCCAACGATCTTCTAGCTTAGGGAGACTTCGCTTCTCCCAGAAGGCACCTGGAATATGCAAATTAGCCTCCTGAAGCTTGAATCCCTGGTTTGGTGATGCTTTCGAAGCAGCTGGTCCCGGCTGTACCCAACGATCTTCTAGCTTAGGGAGACTTCGCTTCTCCCAGAAGGCACCTGGAATATGCAAATTAGCCTCCTGAAGCTTGAATCCCTGGTTTGGTGATGCTTTCGAAGCAGCTGGTCCCGGCTGTACCCAACGATCTTCTAGCTTAGGGAGACTTCGCTTCTCCCAGAAGGCACCTGGAATATGCAAATTAGCCTCCTGAAGCTTGAATCCCTGGTTTGGTGATGCTTTCGAAGCAGCTGGTCCCGGCTGTACCCAACGATCTTCTAGCTTAGGGAGACTTCGCTTCTCCCAGAAGGCACCTGGAATATGCAAATTAGCCTCCTGAAGCTTGAATCCCTGGTTTGGTGATGCTTTCGAAGCAGCTGGTCCCGGCTGTACCCAACGATCTTCTAGCTTAGGGAGACTTCGCTTCTCCCAGAAGGCACCTGGAATATGCAAATTAGCCTCCTGAAGCTTGAATCCCTGGTTTGGTGATGCTTTCGAAGCAGCTGGTCCCGGCTGTACCCAACGATCTTCTAGCTTAGGGAGACTTCGCTTCTCCCAGAAGGCACCTGGAATATGCAAATTAGCCTCCTGAAGCTTGAATCCCTGGTTTGGTGATGCTTTCGAAGCAGCTGGTCCCGGCTGTACCCAACGATCTTCTAGCTTAGGGAGACTTCGCTTCTCCCAGAAGGCACCTGGAATATGCAAATTAGCCTCCTGAAGCTTGAATCCCTGGTTTGGTGATGCTTTCGAAGCAGCTGGTCCCGGCTGTACCCAACGATCTTCTAGCTTAGGGAGACTTCGCTTCTCCCAGAAGGCACCTGGAATATGCAAATTAGCCTCCTGAAGCTTGAATCCCTGGTTTGGTGATGCTTTCGAAGCAGCTGGTCCCGGCTGTACCCAACGATCTTCTAGCTTAGGGAGACTTCGCTTCTCCCAGAAGGCACCTGGAATATGCAAATTAGCCTCCTGAAGCTTGAATCCCTGGTTTGGTGATGCTTTCGAAGCAGCTGGTCCCGGCTGTACCCAACGATCTTCTAGCTTAGGGAGACTTCGCTTCTCCCAGAAGGCACCTGGAATATGCAAATTAGCCTCCTGAAGCTTGAATCCCTGGTTTGGTGATGCTTTCGAAGCAGCTGGTCCCGGCTGTACCCAACGATCTTCTAGCTTAGGGAGACTTCGCTTCTCCCAGAAGGCACCTGGAATATGCAAATTAGCCTCCTGAAGCTTGAATCCCTGGTTTGGTGATGCTTTCGAAGCAGCTGGTCCCGGCTGTACCCAACGATCTTCTAGCTTAGGGAGACTTCGCTTCTCCCAGAAGGCACCTGGAATATGCAAATTAGCCTCCTGAAGCTTGAATCCCTGGTTTGGTGATGCTTTCGAAGCAGCTGGTCCCGGCTGTACCCAACGATCTTCTAGCTTAGGGAGACTTCGCTTCTCCCAGAAGGCACCTGGAATATGCAAATTAGCCTCCTGAAGCTTGAATCCCTGGTTTGGTGATGCTTTCGAAGCAGCTGGTCCCGGCTGTACCCAACGATCTTCTAGCTTAGGGAGACTTCGCTTCTCCCAGAAGGCACCTGGAATATGCAAATTAGCCTCCTGAAGCTTGAATCCCTGGTTTGGTGATGCTTTCGAAGCAGCTGGTCCCGGCTGTACCCAACGATCTTCTAGCTTAGGGAGACTTCGCTTCTCCCAGAAGGCACCTGGAATATGCAAATTAGCCTCCTGAAGCTTGAATCCCTGGTTTGGTGATGCTTTCGAAGCAGCTGGTCCCGGCTGTACCCAACGATCTTCTAGCTTAGGGAGACTTCGCTTCTCCCAGAAGGCACCTGGAATATGCAAATTAGCCTCCTGAAGCTTGAATCCCTGGTTTGGTGATGCTTTCGAAGCAGCTGGTCCCGGCTGTACCCAACGATCTTCTAGCTTAGGGAGACTTCGCTTCTCCCAGAAGGCACCTGGAATATGCAAATTAGCCTCCTGAAGCTTGAATCCCTGGTTTGGTGATGCTTTCGAAGCAGCTGGTCCCGGCTGTACCCAACGATCTTCTAGCTTAGGGAGACTTCGCTTCTCCCAGAAGGCACCTGGAATATGCAAATTAGCCTCCTGAAGCTTGAATCCCTGGTTTGGTGATGCTTTCGAAGCAGCTGGTCCCGGCTGTACCCAACGATCTTCTAGCTTAGGGAGACTTCGCTTCTCCCAGAAGGCACCTGGAATATGCAAATTAGCCTCCTGAAGCTTGAATCCCTGGTTTGGTGATGCTTTCGAAGCAGCTGGTCCCGGCTGTACCCAACGATCTTCTAGCTTAGGGAGACTTCGCTTCTCCCAGAAGGCACCTGGAATATGCAAATTAGCCTCCTGAAGCTTGAATCCCTGGTTTGGTGATGCTTTCGAAGCAGCTGGTCCCGGCTGTACCCAACGATCTTCTAGCTTAGGGAGACTTCGCTTCTCCCAGAAGGCACCTGGAATATGCAAATTAGCCTCCTGAAGCTTGAATCCCTGGTTTGGTGATGCTTTCGAAGCAGCTGGTCCCGGCTGTACACCAACGATCTTCTAGCTTAGGGAGACTTCGCTTCTCCCAGAAGGCACCTGGAATATGCAAATTAGCCTCCTGAAGCTTGAATCCCTGGTTTGGTGATGCTTTCGAAGCAGCTGGTCCCGGCTGTACCCAACGATCTTCTAGCTTAGGGAGACTTCGCTTCTCCCAGAAGGCACCTGGAATATGCAAATTAGCCTCCTGAAGCTTGAATCCCTGGTTTGGTGATGCTTTCGAAGCAGCTGGTCCCGGCTGTACCCAACGATCTTCTAGCTTAGGGAGACTTCGCTTCTCCCAGAAGGCACCTGGAATATGCAAATTAGCCTCCTGAAGCTTGAATCCCTGGTTTGGTGATGCTTTCGAAGCAGCTGGTCCCGGCTGTCACCCAACGATCTTCTAGCTTAGGGAGACTTCGCTTCTCCCAGAAGGCACCTGGAATATGCAAATTAGCCTCCTGAAGCTTGAATCCCTGGTTTGGTGATGCTTTCGAAGCAGCTGGTCCCGGCTGCACCCAACGATCTTCTAGCTTAGGGAGACTTCGCTTCTCCCAGAAGGCACCTGGAATATGCAAATTAGCCTCCTGAAGCTTGAATCCCTGGTTTGGTGATGCTTTCGAAGCAGCTGGTCCCGGCTACACCCAACGATCTTCTAGCTTAGGGAGACTTCGCTTCTCCCAGAAGGCACCTGGAATATGCAAATTAGCCTCCTGAAGCTTGAATCCCTGGTTTGGTGATGCTTTCGAAGCAGCTGGTCCCGGCTACACCCAACGATCTTCTAGCTTAGGGAGACTTCGCTTCTCCCAGAAGGCACCTGGAATATGCAAATTAGCCTCCTGAAGCTTGAATCCCTGGTTTGGTGATGCTTTCGAAGCAGCTGGTCCCGGCTACACCCAACGATCTTCTAGCTTAGGGAGACTTCGCTTCTCCCAGAAGGCACCTGGAATATGCAAATTAGCCTCCTGAAGCTTGAATCCCTGGTTTGGTGATGCTTTCGAAGCAGCTGGTCCCGGCTACACCCAACGATCTTCTAGCTTAGGGAGACTTCGCTTCTCCCAGAAGGCACCTGGAATATGCAAATTAGCCTCCTGAAGCTTGAATCCCTGGTTTGGTGATGCTTTCGAAGCAGCTGGTCCCGGCTACACCCAACGATCTTCTAGCTTAGGGAGACTTCGCTTCTCCCAGAAGGCACCTGGAATATGCAAATTAGCCTCCTGAAGCTTGAATCCCTGGTTTGGTGATGCTTTCGAAGCAGCTGGTCCCGGCTACACCCAACGATCTTCTAGCTTAGGGAGACTTCGCTTCTCCCAGAAGGCACCTGGAATATGCAAATTAGCCTCCTGAAGCTTGAATCCCTGGTTTGGTGATGCTTTCGAAGCAGCTGGTCCCGGCTACACCCAACGATCTTCTAGCTTAGGGAGACTTCGCTTCTCCCAGAAGGCACCTGGAATATGCAAATTAGCCTCCTGAAGCTTGAATCCCTGGTTTGGTGATGCTTTCGAAGCAGCTGGTCCCGGCTACACCCAACGATCTTCTAGCTTAGGGAGACTTCGCTTCTCCCAGAAGGCACCTGGAATATGCAAATTAGCCTCCTGAAGCTTGAATCCCTGGTTTGGTGATGCTTTCGAAGCAGCTGGTCCCGGCTACACCCAACGATCTTCTAGCTTAGGGAGACTTCGCTTCTCCCAGAAGGCACCTGGAATATGCAAATTAGCCTCCTGAAGCTTGAATCCCTGGTTTGGTGATGCTTTCGAAGCAGCTGGTCCCGGCTACACCCAACGATCTTCTAGCTTAGGGAGACTTCGCTTCTCCCAGAAGGCACCTGGAATATGCAAATTAGCCTCCTGAAGCTTGAATCCCTGGTTTGGTGATGCTTTCGAAGCAGCTGGTCCCGGCTACACCCAACGATCTTCTAGCTTAGGGAGACTTCGCTTCTCCCAGAAGGCACCTGGAATATGCAAATTAGCCTCCTGAAGCTTGAATCCCTGGTTTGGTGATGCTTTCGAAGCAGCTGGTCCCGGCTACACCCAACGATCTTCTAGCTTAGGGAGACTTCGCTTCTCCCAGAAGGCACCTGGAATATGCAAATTAGCCTCCTGAAGCTTGAATCCCTGGTTTGGTGATGCTTTCGAAGCAGCTGGTCCCGGCTACACCCAACGATCTTCTAGCTTAGGGAGACTTCGCTTCTCCCAGAAGGCACCTGGAATATGCAAATTAGCCTCCTGAAGCTTGAATCCCTGGTTTGGTGATGCTTTCGAAGCAGCTGGTCCCGGCTACACCCAACGATCTTCTAGCTTAGGGAGACTTCGCTTCTCCCAGAAGGCACCTGGAATATGCAAATTAGCCTCCTGAAGCTTGAATCCCTGGTTTGGTGATGCTTTCGAAGCAGCTGGTCCCGGCTGTACCCAACGATCTTCTAGCTTAGGGAGACTTCGCTTCTCCCAGAAGGCACCTGGAATATGCAAATTAGCCTCCTGAAGCTTGAATCCCTGGTTTGGTGATGCTTTCGAAGCAGCTGGTCCCGGCTGTACCCAACGATCTTCTAGCTTAGGGAGACTTCGCTTCTCCCAGAAGGCACCTGGAATATGCAAATTAGCCTCCTGAAGCTTGAATCCCTAAGTTTGGAACGCTTTGGCTGCTGTTTTTGCTGTCAGATTTTTACGGGTACTACTACCAAGAAGCGTGAATAATGGTCCACGATTGTCAAGGCATAGACATAGCCAGACCGGCTTGGTGTCAACTTCACATGGTTCATGGCTACAAGTTCAAGTGGTTGTTTGGTGATTATGGGCTGCAGTGGTGCTCTTTGGTTCTTTTGATCGTTTCTTCTGAGGTTACACGGGCCACAATTTCTGCACCACTGTTCGATTGATTTTCTCATCCCGACCCAATAAAATCTTTCTCTTAGAAGTACTTCTAACTTTTTCCAACCGAAGTGACCAGCACCATTATGGTAAGCTTCGAGGACCATCTTGACATCTTGTTTAGGCACGATAATTTGCCAAACCAATTCATGTGTTTTCAGATTGGTGTACCTTCTACAGAGCTTCCCTTGATACAGGAACATTTTGCCTCTCTCTTTCCAGAGTTGATGCGTCTCTTCTGGGGCATCCCCATCGGGATATGCACTTTGCTCAGTCAGCAGTTCCTTCACCAACTTCACAGCCGGATTGCTGTCTTGGGTGTCAGCCCATCTATGGTGTGCTAACGGATTAAAATTCACCTCTTGTTGTTTCTGATAGGTACTTGACTGATGATGTTTTGCCTTGGGATGATGGAAGGCTGGTAATTCAATTTCTTCAAGCTCCCCCGTTTCCTCTTCTACATCTCTCAAGTGTGGCATCCGGGATAGGGCATCGGCATTTCCATTCTTGCGACCTGCTCGATACTTGATTATGAAGTTGTAATTAGATAACCGGGCTATCCATCGCTGTTCTAACGCACCTAATTTGGCTGTGTCCAGGTGGGTCAACGGATTGTTGTCAGTATAGACAATAAATTCTGCAGCGGCCAGATAGTGTTTGAAACGTTCAGTCACAGCCCAAACTACTGCCAGTAGTTCCAATTTGAAGGAGCTGTAATTTTCTGAATTTCTTTCAGTAGGCCGGAGCTTTCTACTTGCAAAGGCGATTACTTTCTCCCGACCTTCTTGCTTTTGTGACAGCACCGCTCCTAGTCCCACATTACTGGCATCGGTGTAGAGAATGAAAGGTTGATGGTAATCTGGGTATGCCAGAACCTCTTCTCCGGTTAGTGCCTTCTTTAGTTGTTCAAAGGAGTCTTCCCTTTCGTCGTTCCACTGAAAAGGAGGGTTTCGGTTTGAAGGTTTCTTCGTCTGCCCTACCAAGGTGTCTTGCAAGGGTGCTGCCAACTTGGTAAATCCTTTTATAAATCTGCGATAGTAACCCACCAATCCCAGGAATTGTCTCACTTCTTTTGCGCTGGTAGGTCTTGGCCAATCCCTTATGGCGCTTATTTTCTCGGGATCTGGTGCTACTCCATCCGAACTCACGATGTGTCCCAGGTACTGTACCTTTGGCTTGAGAAGGTGACATTTGGATGGCTTGACTTTCATGCCATACCTGGATAAGGCTTTGAACACTTCTGCCAGGTCTATTAAGTGTTGTTCGTAAGTCTTTGAGTAGACGATCACATCATCTAGGTACAGGAGGACGGTCTCGAAGTTCTTGTGTCCGAGGCAGCATTCCATCAGCCGCTGGAAGGTACCGGATGCGTTGCAGAGTCCGAACGGCATGCGATTAAATTCACATAGACCCATTGGTGTGGTGAATGCTGTCTTTTCCTTATCTCTCTCAGCCACAGGGAATTGCCAATATCCGCTTGTTAAGTCTAAGGTGGAAAAATAATTAGCAGATTTCAAAGCAGTCAAGGACTCTTCTATCCTAGGCAAGGGGTAGGCATCTTTATGGGTGATGTTATTAATCCGCCAGTAGTCTACACACATTCTCATGGTTCCGTCCTTCTTTTTGACAATCACTAGAGGGGCCGCCCAGGGGCTACAGCTGTCTCTTATTACCCCGGCCTGTTTCATCTCCCTCAGCATATCTTTTGCACATTGATAGTGAGCGGGCGGTATGGGTCTATATCTTTCTTTTATTGGGGGATGGTCACCGGTGGGGATTGTGTGTTCTACCCCTTCTATCCGTCCGAAGTCCAATGGGTGTTTACTGAAGACTTGTTCATATTCCGTCACTAGCCTATACACCCCTTGTTTTTGATGGGTAGGTGTTGAATTTATGCCCACGTGTAGCTGTTGGCACCAATCCTCCAATTCTCCATCTGAGCCGTTGACTTCCACCTGACAGGTTGGTTCTAAGGGCTCAATGGTTGTGATGGCATTGTTGTCAACAGTAAATAGCTTTGCCACTGTAGCATACCTTGGCAAAGTGACCTCTTCCTCTCCACAGTTCAAAAGTCGTACCGGCACTCGTCCCCGGTGTACCTCGACTACCCCTCGTGCTGTGAGTATAGTGGGCCTGCTGTCGGTGTACACTGGTTCTATTAAGGCTTGATAATCTTGTCCCTTTGTACCAATGGCTGCTCTACACCATACCAGCATTTCTGTTTTTGGTGGGATTACAATAGACGTTGGATCACTTACCCTCACACTGCCGATTTCTCCACCTGCAACTTCTACCTGTTGCCTTAACATCAATACTTTTATTTCCCTCCGGAGAACTCTCTGCTGGTAGGATTGGGCAGTTTCAGCAATTTACTGTAAGAGAGAAATAACTTCGGAAAAGCAGTTCTCTAACACATTCATTCCTATCAATACAGTGGGTTCACAGTTCCACCGGTCAATATCAACAACAATTATACCCTGTTTCTTCAATTCTACTTTACCAATCTTTATGGTCATCTCCCTGAATCCTAATTTCGGTACCAACTTACCATTACTGGCCCATATATCTAGATCAACATCAGAGGGCCCTTTATCAATATCTGCATCAGCCCAGTACCTCTTATAAAGAATATACGGTATAGATGAAATCTGGGAACCTGTGTCCAGCAAAGCGTTGAGGGGAATTCCGTCCAGCACGATAGGGATAATGGGTCGTCCTCCGATGTACCTGTCGTGCCAGGGTGTTGGGCCTTGAAAGTTCATTCCTGCGAAGCGGCCCGCATTCCCAGGGGATTCCCATTTAAATCACAATCTCGTGCAAAGTGGCCTGGCTGCTGGCAACGGCGGCAAATGGGCTGTCCATCCGGTTGGTAGCGGTCGCGGGGTCGTCCTCTCCATGTCGGGTATCTCCGGGGTCTCATCCATGGAACATCCTCTCTACAGTTTGCCAACTCCATCTTGTGTCCTCTCATCTCCTGCATGGTTTTAGCCATTGAAGCAACAACATCAGCTAAAGAGTCAAGCTTTTGTTGAAGAGCCTCATTAGTACTGGGCCCCAGGGGCTTAGCAATGGCCCCAGACATAGCTGATGTCACTGGCACTCAATACCCGGTATACGGGCTGGCTGAATCCTGTTCGTGACGCCAATTGTGACGCCCAGGAGACCGGGGTACCCAGCACCGGACCAATGGGGTCTGTCTCTTGAGGGAGATGTCACGGTTGGCTTGACCCGGTGCTGTGGCCTCAGGCAATGCACAGTGTAAGGGGTATCGTGAGGGAACAGGCACTTACTTGATCAGCAACAGGTTCTCCCAGCGGTGATGATCCTGATCCTGGATAGATAGCTATTGTCCAAATGAAAGTCTGAGGCACTGAAACGTTTAACCAGTTTACTTTAACATAAAAGGATTTACAACCAGTCCTGTCACCGGAGTCTGTATGGGAACTCTGAGTTACTTTGACCCTGCCGGGGTCTTCGCCTCTTATTGTACGCAATTTCTGTGTGGCCCTGCTGCTGTATGTGAACTGGCTGCCGGCCCAATCTGTCCCCTCCGGGTCCTGGTTCGACGGGCAACCCGAGTCCTTTTATCGGCTTACCCCCTCCAGGAGTACCGCTGAACTCTGTGTCTGTTGCTGCGTCCGGCCCTAGTGAAGCTGATATCACCTCACGTTTTTCCGGTTGCTGTATTATATATAATGAATACAGCCACGGATCCGGTATCCGTCTTTGCGCCTGTTCTGGGTAGTGATTAATGCTACCCGGTTCTCACAATGTCCTTTTTCTCCGTCCCTTTTCTCCTCAGGCCGGTGATTTGGGCCTGGAAACCGTCATAGGACTGTTAGAAATTCAGTTGTATGACCTCTCACTTTCAGCTCCTTAGCCCAACTGCCAGTTTTTCTCTCAGACCAGAATGGATCAAGGGGAGTCTCTGGAGCTCCCCCTTCTGGCCGGAGGTGGTAGTGCAGTTTTGCTATCTTAGTACCTGTATTTAGTGTCAGTAACTATTTTTGTGGCAAATACCCCTAGGGGTGCCACATATATATATATATATATATATATATATATATATATATATATATATATATATACAGTACAGACCAAAAGTTTGGACACACTTCCTTTTAACATTTTTCTGTATTTTCAGGACTATGAAAATTGTAAATTCACACTGAAGGCATCAAAACTATGAATTAACACATGTGGAATTATATACTTAACAAAAAAAGTGTGAAACAACTGAAAATATGTCTTATATTCTAGGTTCTTCAAAGTAGCCACCTTTTGCTTTGATGACTGCTTTGCACACTCTTGGCATTCTCTTGATGAGCTTCAAGAGGTAGTCACCGGGAATGGTCTTCCAACAATCTTGAAGGAGTTCCCAGAGATGCTTAGCACTTGTTGGCCCTTTTGCCTTCACTCTGTGGTCCAGCTCACCCCAAACCATCTCGATTGGGTTCAGGTCTGGTGACTGTGGAGGCCAGGTCATCTGGCGTAGCACCACATCACTCTCCTTTTTGGTCAAATAGCCCTTACACAGCCTGGAGGTGTTTTGCGGGTCATTGTCCTGTTAAAAAATAATTGATGGTCCAACTAAACGCAAACCAGATGGGATAGCATGCCGCTGCAAGATGCTGTGGTAGCCATGCTTGCTCAGTATGCCTTCAATTTTTAATAAATCCCCAACAGTGTCACCAGCAAAGCCCCCCCACACCATCACACCTCCTCCTCCATGCTTCACGGTGGGAACAAGGTATGTTCACCTTTTCTGGGTCGCACAAAGACACGGTGGTTGGAACCAAAGATCTCAAATTTGGACTCATCAGACCAAAGCACAGATTTCCACTGGTCTAATGTCCATTCCTTGTGTTCTTTAGCCCAAACAAGTCTCTTCTGCTTGTTGCCTGTCCTTAGCAATGGTTTCCTAGCAGCTATTTTACCATGAAGGCCTGCTGCACAGTCTCCTCTTAACAGTTGTTGTAGAGATGTGTCTCCTGCTAGAACTCTGTATGGCATTGACCTGGTCTCTAATCTGAGCTGCTGTTAACCTGCGATTTCTGAGGCTGGTGACTCAGATAAACTTATACTCAGAAGCAGAGGTGACTCTTGGTCTTCCTTTATTGGAGCGGTCCTCATGTCAGCCAGTTTCTTTGTAGCGCTTGATGGTTTTTGCAACTGCACTTGGGGACACTTTCAAAGTTTTCCCAATTTTTCGGTCTGACTGACCTTAATTTCTTAAAGTAATGATGGCCACTCATTTTTCTTAGCTGCATTTTTTCTTGCCATAATACAAATTCTAACAGTTTATTCAGTAGGACTATCAGCTGTGTATCCACCTGACTTCTGCTCAACACAACTGATGGTCCCAACCCCATTTATAATGCAAGAAATCCCACTTATTAAACCTTACAGGGCACACCTGTGAAGTGAAAACCATTCCCGGTGACTACCTCTTGAAGCTCATCAAGAGAATGCCAAAAGTGTGCAAAGTAGTCATGAAAGCAAAAGGTGGCTACTTTGAAGAACCTAGAATATAAGACATAATTTCAGTTGTTTCACACTTTTTTGTTAAGTATATAATTCCACATGTGTTAATTCATAGTTTTGATGCCTTCAGTGTGAATGTACAATTTTCATAGTCATGAAAATACAGAAAAATCTTTAAATGAGATGGTGTGTTCAAACATTTGGTCTGTACTGTATATACTGTATATCAGTGAGTGAGTACTGATGGCCATAATGCTGTCGAGGGGGGCTGCATTATACTATGAAGGGGCTATATTATATTCTATGGGTGGCTGCATTATACCCTATGAGGGAGCTGTATTATACCCTGAGAGCCTACATTATATTCGATAGAGGGGCTGCATTATGCCCTATGAGGGGGCTACAATATACTATATGAGGGGGACTACATTATACCCTATGTGGGTGCTACATTACATTCTATGGTGGGATGCATTATACCCTATCAGTGGGCTGCATTATACTCTGAGGGGCCTACATTATATTCTATGGGGGGCTGTATTATACCCTATGAGGGGGCTACATTATATTCTATGGGTGGCTACATCATACCCTATGAAGGGGCTACATTATATTCTCTGGAGGGGCTACATTACACCCTATGAGGGGGCTACATTATATTCTATGAGGGGGGCTGCATTATACCCTATGAGGGGGCTACATTATATTCTATGGGAGGTCAGCATTATACCCTATGAGGAGGCTACATTATATTCTACGGGGGCTGCATTATATTTTATGATGGGGCTACATTATATTTGACAGGGTGGCTGCATTATACCCTATGAGGGGGCTGCATTATATTCTATGAGGAGGCTACATTATATTCTATGAAGCGGCTACATTATATTCTATAAGGGGGCTACCCCAATCCCTGCTATATCATTAAGATGTGTACTACCTTAAATAATACCCTGATATTAGCGTGTTTTGCCACACAATTGGTGGTATTGAATTTATTTCTACGTAGCTACATAGTGGGCCCCAAGAATAATATTCTCTGGTGGGCCCAAGGTGCTCCAGTCTGACACTGTCTGTGTGGGTATTGTTCCTCATGCTCAGAGGCTGAAATGTTTAAAAAATCTTATTTACTGGTATTATACCCCATGCTCTGTGGCTGAAATTTGAATCAGCTTTTCTGGGGGGGGGGGTTATACCTTATTGTCTGTGGGTGAAGTTTGCAGGCTTCTTCTCTGGGGATACTCTCCCCCATGCTTTGTGGGTGAAATTTTTAACTGCACTGATGGTAGCAAACCTGATATTAATTTACTTCCTATTTAACCATGATTGCTATAGTGAAGTAACCCCTTTAACTCCTTAACGACCAAAGGTGTTTTTGCATTTTAATTTTTTGCTCCCCTTCTTCCCAGAGCCACAACTTTTTTATTTTTTGGTCACAATGGCCATATGGGGGCTCTTTTTTGCAAGACGAGTTGTACTTTTGAATGACGCCATTGGTTTTAACATATCTTATACTGGAAAACAAAAAAAAGGCTATGTGCACACATTGCGGATTTACTGCGGATCCGCAGCATTTTTTACCTTGCAGAAACGCTGCAGATCCGCAAGTGATTTACACTACAATGTAAATCAATGTAAAAAAAAATGCTGTGCTAATGGTGCAGAAAAATCTGCACAAAAAAGCTGCGGATTAAAAGAAGGAGCATGTCACTTCTTTTGTGCGGATCTGCAGCGTTTTTGTACCCATTCCATTATAGAAATCTGCAGGAATAAAAAGGCATAAAATCCGCATAAAAAATGCAACAAATCTGCACCTGCGTTTTCTGCCAAGAGATGCAGAATCTGCATAAAAAATTCCAGAGGCTAATCCGCAATGTGTGCACATACCCAAAAAATCCAAGTGCGGTGAAATTGCAAAAAAGTGCAATCCCACATTTCTTTTTTTACTAGGTTCACTAAATGCTAAAACATATCTGCCATTATGATTCTACAGGTCATTACGAGTTCATAGTCATCAAACATGTCTAGGTTCTTTTTTATTTAAGTGGTGAAAAAAAATCCCAAATTTGTTTAAAAAAAAAAATTGCGCCATTTTCCGATACCCGTAACGTCTCCATTTTTCATGATCTGGGGTTGGGCGAGGACTTACCGTATATACTCGAGTATAAGCCGACCCGAGTATAAGCCGACCCCCTAATTTTGCCACAAAAAACTGGGAAAACTTATTGACTCGAGTATAAGCCTAGGGTGGAAATGCAGCATTTACCGGTGAATTTCAAAAATAAAAATAGATCATTATTTCCCCATAGCTGTGCCATATAGTGCTCTACACCGTTCATTATTTCCCCATAGCTGTGCCCCATATACAGTGCTCTGCACCGTTCATTGTGCCCCATAGCTGTGCCATATACGGTGCTCTGCACCGTTCATTGTGCCCCATTGCTGTGCCATATACGGTGCTCTGCACCGTTCATTGTGCCCCATTGCTGTGCCATATACAGTGCTCTGCACCGTTCATTGTGCCCCATTGCTGTGCCATATACGGTGCTCTGCACCGTTCATTGTGCCCCATTGCTGTGCCATATACGGTGCTCTGCACCGTTCATTGTGCCCCATTGCTGTGCCATATACGGTGCTCTGCACCGTTCATTGTGCCCCATTGCTGTGCCATATACAGTGCTCTGCACCGTTCATTGTGCCCCATTGCTGTGCCATATACGGTGCTCTGCACCGTTCATTGTGCCCCATTGCTGTGCCATATACGGTGCTCTGCACCGTTCATTGTGCCCCATTGCTGTGCCATATACAGTGCTCTGCACCGTTCATTGTGCCCCATTGCTGTGCCATATACGGTGCTCTGGACCGTTCATTGTGCCCCATTGCTGTGCCATATACGGTGCTCTGCACCGTTCATTGTGCCCCATTGCTGTGCCATATACGGTGCTCTGCACCGTTCATTGTGCCCCATTGCTGTGCCATATACAGTGCTCTGCACCGTTCATTGTGCCCCATTGCTGTGCCATATACGGTGCTCTGCACCGTTCATTGTGCCCCATTGCTGTGCCATATACGGTGCTCTGCACCGTTCATTGTGCCCCATTGCTGTGCCATATACGGTGCTCTGCACCGTTCATTGTGCCCCATTGCTGTGCCATATGCAGTGCTCTGCACCGTTCATTGTGCCCCATTGCTGTGCCATATACGGTGCTCTGCACCGTTCATTGTGCCCCATTGCTGTGCCATATACAGTGCTCTGCACCGTTCATTGTGCCCCAGATCTGTGCCCATATACGGTGCTCTGCTCCGTTCATTGTGCCCCATTGCTGTGCCATATACGGTGCTCTGCACCGTTCATTGTGCCCCATATCTGTGCCCATATACGGTGCTCTGCACCGTTCATTGTGCCCCATTGCTGTGCCATATACGGTGCTCTGCACCGTTCATTGTGCCCCATTGCTGTGCCATATACGGTGCTTTGCACCGTTCATTGTGCCCCATTGCTGTGCCATATACGGTGCTCTGCACCGTTCATTGTGCCCCATAGAAATCTCTGCCGCCGCTGCTGCAATAAAAAAAAAAAACACATACTCACCTCCCTTGATTGCAGCTCCCGGCGTCTCGTTCCGGCGCCTCCATCTTCCCGGCGTCTCTGCTCTGACTGATCAGGCAGAGGGCGCCGCGCACACTGTATGCGTCATCGCGCCCTCTGCCTGAACAGTCAGAGTGCAGACGCCGGGAAGATGGAGGCGCCGGCCGGGAAGATGGAGCGGCGCCCGGCGGCTGGAACGAGGACAGGTGAATATGCTATACTTACCTAGTCCTGGCGATCCTCGCGCTGTCCCTCTGCCTGGTCTTCGGTGCCGCAGCTCTTCCTGTCAGCGGTCACCGGCACCGCTGATTAGAGGAATGAATAGGCGGCTCCGCCCCTATGGGAGGTGGAGCCGCTTATTCATATCTCTAATGAGCGGTCCCACGTGACCGCTGAAGAGGGGAAGAAGCTGCAGCACAGAAGCCCGTGGGACGGCAAGGACAGCGCGAGGATCGCTGGGACTAGGTAAGTATACCTCAGCGCCCTCACCCCCTCACCCGCCGACCCTGCCACCCACATTGACTCGAGTATAAGCCGAGAGGGGCACTTTCAGCCCAAAAATTTGGGCTGAAAATCTCGGCTTATACTCGAGTATATACGGTACTTTTTTACGAGTCGAGCAGACGTTTTTAATTATACCATTTTGGCCCAGATACATTCTTTTGATCACACATTATTGCATTTTAATGCAATGTTACGGTGACCAAACAAATGTAATTCTGGCGTTTTGACTTCTTTTCTCGATACGCCTTTATCTAATATGAAGTTCGGAGTCCGGGATCAAGTTCAGGTCAAGTTCGCAACCTGAATTGGACTTTAAAAAAAAATGTCCGCCTGAACCAGCCGAACACGGACAACCATGGGTTTGCTTATCTCTACTACTCACTCCTCAGTTACCGAGGAGCAACAGTGGGGATCATAATCTCTCTTCTCCAAGACAATTCTTAAGCCTGGGCAATTTCTCTCCCGTCTGACTCCCAGTCGCGTCAGATGGTCAAGGAATTGTTTTAGGCTCTGGGTCTTACCTATGATGACTCCGACTGTGTTTCTATGGCTCAGTCTAAAGTATGTCGACTTCAACAGGGAGACCGGCCAATGGAGGAGTATTGCTCTGAGCTCCATAGGTGGTCTACGGATACTAAGTGGAATGACCCCGCGTTCCGTAGTCAGTTCTTTCAGGGGCTATCTGAGAGGGTGTCTTTTCTCTGTATAGGACCCGGGTTTCCATGGAGGCAGTCATGTCTCTAAATATCTGTGTGGACTGATGTCTACGTCAGAGACATAAAGAGACATCTCAATTTTCGGGGGTCATGGGTAAATGGAACCTGTAGCTGTGTCTACCAAGGTACCCATGCAGTTGGGGGGGACAACACGATTTATTGGTCCCTCCACAGTTCGGCGCAAAGAGGGAATGTGTTTTTCTTGTGATAAGAAGGGCCATTTGGTGGGTATTTGTCAATCCATACTTAAATGCGAACAGCCGAGGGAACCAAGGAGCCCCAGGTTGTGAGGAGGTTAGCAACCCAGGAGTATATATTTCCTCTGTGAGTAGGTCACAATTTTTTTTATCGGCCAAGATCCATTTTGGTGAAAGTAAGATGGTTATTTCAGCCTTTTTGGACAGTGGAGCAGGGTTTAATCTGATTGACTCCAGGTTCATCAAGGACCAGAGTCTCAATTCACATAAATTGTTTAGACCTATACCTATAATTGATTCTGCTCCCGTGAGCAAGAGGCATTTTACTCAGGTTATTGGAGAGATAATTATGCAGGTAGGGGCCATGCATTCTGAGTCAATCAATTGTTATGTGGTAGAGGGTTTGCCCTTTGCTTTGGTTTTGGGACTACCTTGGCTTACATTGCACAATCCTGTGGTGGACTGGCAAATTTGGGAGATAGTAAGGTGTAGTGAGTACTGTCAAAGACACTGCTTGGGCATCCGTTTAGCCAGGGTTAATATCTGGTCTCTGCTGAAATAGTTGTTTGATTTTGAGGATGTGTTCTCGGAATACGGATGTAAAGAACTTCCTCCTCACCGTCCTTATGATTACGTCATTAATTTAATTGCTGGGGCCACATTGTCTAAGAGCAGGTTGTATAATGTTCAGGTCCAGAGAGGCAGTGTCATGTCGGACGCTCTTCACACTAGGGCAGAGGTGTCAAATTGCATTCCTCGAGAGCTGCAAACAGGTCATGTTTTCAGGATTTCCTTAGTATTGCACAGGTGATGGAATCATTCTGTGCAGGTGATTAAATTATCACCTGTGCAACACAAGGAAATCCTGAAAACATGACCTGTGTGCAGCCCTCGAGGAATACAGTTTCACACCTCTGCACTAGGGCGTCCGACAGACAGCGGTAATTCCATTTATGACCACTATACGCTCAGTGGCGCCGGCTAGACTTTATCCAGGTTTCTCGGGGTTAATTTGGTTGGTAATCGGGTTGGAGGTTGGGTTACGCCCATGGCCTTTAAATAGTCTTGCTGGACTTTGGGCGTCGCCGATTATAGCTTGTGCCTCGTGCCTAGTGATTCCGGTCTGGAGTGGTGGTCTAGGAGAAGTAATATCGTATCTGGTGGTGTATGATCCGTTGTTATATTTCTCCTTCCTATATTTGTATTTGTTTTGCCCTGTGCACATTATCGTATTTTCCTGTGTGCTTGCGGCGTGGTGCGTTTTTAGTTTTCCCTGTCTGTGCTTTCTGTGGGGGATTGGTGTGTGGTCTCTTCACTGGGTGGCGGGTGGTGGTTTCAGCATAGGGCTGAAACAGGAGTTAGGGCCAGGCCTGGCAGCACAGACAAGCACACCATCAGTTTAAATTCTAGGAGAAGGACAGACAGGGTTTCCCCTAGTCTGAGGGATAACGCAGGTGCCCGGGTAACCAGCCTTAGTCTCTCTTGGCAGCCCCGTGACAGGCGGCCATGAACGGCTATATCAGACTATCCTCATCTCCAGTTGCAGCAGGGTTTTTCTTTGTGAAGAAAAAAGATGGGGGGGTTAACACCACCTGCCTAGATTTCCGTGAACTTAATCAGATCACGGTCAGAATCCATATCCTCTCCCTCTCATTCTGGACATCTTTAATCAAATCATAGGGGCAAAGTGGTTTTTCAAACTGGACCTCAGGGGGCATATAATCTCATCCATATAAGGGAGGGTGATGAGTGGAAGACTGCTTTTAATACACCTGAGGGACACTACGAAAACCTTGTTATGCCATTTGGTTTGACTTATGCTCCCACCGTCTTTCAGCACTTTGTAAATTACATTTTTGTCACCTGGCAGATAGATTTGTGGCAGTCTATCTGGATGACATATTGATTTATTCGCCAGACCTTGAGTCATATCAGTTACATGTCAGGCAGATCTTAGAAATACTCAGAGACAATAAATTATATGTCAAACCAGAGAAATGTATGTTTTCGGTTCAGGAGATCCCTTTTCTTTGTTATTTCTTATCGTCCACCGGTTTTTGCATGGATTCAGCGAAAGTCCAGGTAGTAATGGATTGGGACCATCCTGAAGACTCAAAAGCTTTACAAAGGTGTCTAGGCTTTGCCAATTATTACTGTAAGTTCATCAACAACTTTTTAGTAGTGGCCAAACCACTGACGTATATGACCAGGAAAGGGACAGACTTTTATAAATGGTCCAATGAGGCATTTGCTACTTTAACCCCTTTACCCCCAAGGGTGGTTTGCACGTTAATGACCGGGCCAATTTTTACAATTCTGACCACTGTCCCTTTATGAGGTTATAACTCTGGAACGCTTCAATGGATCCTGGTGATTCTGACATTGTTTTCTCGTGACATATTGTACTTCATGACAATGGTAAAAATTATTTGATAGTACCTGCGTTTATTTGTGAAAAAAACGGAAATTTGGCGAAAATTATGAAAATTTCGCAATTTTCCAACTTTGAATTTTTATGCAATTAAATCACAGAGATATGTCACACAAAATACTTAATAAATAACATTTCCCACATATCTACTTTACATCAGCACAATTTTGGAAACAAAATTTTTTTTTGTTAGGGAGTTATAAGGGTTAAAAGTTGACCAGCAATTTCTCATTTCTACAACACCATTTTATTTTAGGGACCACATCTCATTTGAAGTCATTTTGAGGGGTCTATATGATAGAAAATACCCAAGTGTGACACCATTCTAAAAACTACACCCCTCAAGGTGCTCAAAACCATATTCAAGAAGTTTATTAACCCTTCTGGTGCTTCACAGGAATTTTTTGAATGTTTAAATAAAAATGAACATTTAACTTTTTTTCACAAAAAAATTTAATTCAGCTCCAATTTGTTTTATTTTACCAAGGGTAACAGGAGAAAATGGACCCCAAACATTGTTGTACAATTTGTCCTGAGTATGCCAATACCCCACATGTGGGGGTAAACCACTGTTTGGGCGCATGGCAGAGCTCGGAAGCGAAGGAGTGCCATTTGACTTTCAATGCAAAATTGACTGGAATTGAGATGGGACGCCATGTTTCGTTTGGAGAGCCCCTGATGTGGCTAAACATTGAAACCCCCCACAAGTGACACCATTTTGGAAAGTAGACCCCCTAAGGAACTTATCTAGAGGTGTGGTGAGCACTTTGACCCAACAAGTGCTTCACAGAAGTTTATAATGTAGAACCGTAAAAATAAAAAATCATATTTTTTCACAAAAATTATCTTTTCGCCCCCAATTTTTTATTTTCCCAAGGGTAAGAGAAGAAAGTGGACCCCAAAAGTTGTTGTACAATTTGTCCTGAGTACGCTGATAGCCCATATGTGGGGGTAAACCACTGTTTGGGCGGATGGGAGAGCTCGGAAGGGAAGGAGCGCCGTTTGACTTTTCAATGCAAAATTGACAGGAATTGAGATGGGACCTCATGTTGCGTTTGAAGAGCCACTGATGTGCCTAAACATTGAAACCCCCCACAAGTGACACCATTTTGGAAAGTAGACCCCTAAGGAACTTATCTAGAGGTGTGGTGAGCACTTTGACCCACCAAGTGCTTCACAGAAGTTTATAATGTAGAACCGTAAAAATAAAAAATCATATTTTTTCACAAAAATTATCTTTTTGCCCCCAATTTTTTATTTTCCCAAGGGTAAGAGAAGAAATTGGACCCCAAAAGTTGTTGTACAATTTGTCCTGAGTACGCTGATACCCCATATGTGGGGGTAAACCACTGTTTGGGTGGATGGGAGAGCTCGGAAGGGAAGGAGCGCCGTTTGACTTTTCAAAGCAAAATTGACAGGAATTGAGATGGGACGCCATGTTGCGTTTGAAGAGCCACTGATGTGCCTAAACATTGAAACCCCCCACAAATGACACCATTTTGGAAAGTAGACCCCCTAAGGAACTTATCTAGAGGTGTGGTGAGCACTTTGACCCACCAAGTGCTTCACAGAAGTTTATAATGCAGAGCCGTAAAAATAAAACAAAATTTTTTTCCCACAAAAATTATTTTTTTAGCCCCCAGTTTTGTATTTTCCTGAGGGTAACAGGAGAAATTGGACCCCAAAATTTGTTGCCCAATTTGTCCTGAGTGCGATGTTACACCATATGTGGGGGGAACCACTGTTTGGGCACATGGGAGGGCTCAGAAGGGAAGGAGTGCCATTTGAATGCAGACTTAGATGGAATGGTCTGCAGGTGTCACATTGCGTTTGCAGAGCCCCTAATGTACCTAAACAGTAGAAACCCCCCACAAGTGACACCATTTTGGAAAGTAGACCCCCTTAGGAACTTATCTAGATGTGTGCTGAGCGCTTTGACCCACCAAGGGCTTCACAGAAGTTTATAATGGAGAGCCGTAAAAATAAAACAAAAATTTTTTCCCACAAAAATTATTTTTTAGCCCCCAGTTTTGTATTTTCCCGAGGGTAACAGGAGAAATTCGACCCCACAATTTGTTGTCCAATTTGTCCTGAGTGCGCTGATACCCCATATGTGGGGGGGAACCACTGTTTGGGCGCATGAGAGGGCTCGGAAGGGAAGGAGCTCCATTTGGAATGAGGACTTAGATGGAATGGTCTGCAGGTGTCACATTGCATTTGCAGAGCCCCTAATGTACCTAAACAGTAGAAACCTCCCACAAGTGACACCATTTTGGAAACTAGACCCCCTAAGGAACTCATCTAGATGTGTTGTGATAGCTTTGAACCCCCAAGTGTTTCACTACAGTTTGTAACGCAGAGCCGTGAAAATTTAAAAAAAAAATCTTTCCCCCCAAAATTATTTTTTAGCCCCCAGTTTTGTATTTTCCCGAGGGTAAGAGGAGAAATTCGACCCCAAAAGTTGTTGTCCAATTTGTCCTGAGTACGCTGATACCCCGTATGTTGGGGGAAACCACCGTTTGAGCGCATGGCAGAGCTCGGAAGGGAAGGAGCGCCATTTGGAATGCAGACTTAGATGGAATGGTCTGCAGACATCACATTGCGTTTGCAGAACCCCTAATGTACCTAAACAGTAGAAACCCCCCACAAGTGACCCCATATTGGAAACTAGACCCCCCAGGGAACTAATCTAGATGTGTTGTGAGAACTTTGAACCCCCAAGTGTTTCACTACAGTTTATAACGCAGAGCCGTGAAAATAAAAAATCTTTTTTTTTCCCACAAAAAATATGTTTTAGCCCCGAGTTTTGTATTTTCCCAAGGGTAACAGGAGAAATTGGACCCCAAAAGTTGTTGTCCTATTTGTCCTGAGTACGCTGATACCCCATATGTTGGGGTAAACCCCTGTTTGGGCACACGGGAGAGCTCGGAAGGGAAGAAGCACTGTTTTACTTTTTCAACGCAGAATTGGCTGGAATTGAGATCGGACGCCATGTCACGTTTGGAGAGCCCCTGATGTGCCTAAACAGTGGAAACCCCCCAATTATAACTGAAACCCTAATCCAAACACATCCCTAACCCTAATCCTAACAGTAACCCTAACCACACCTCTAACCCTGACACACCCCTAACCCTAATCCCAACCCTATTCCCAACCGTAAATGTAATCTAAACCCTAACTGTAACTTTAGCCCCAACCCAAACTGTAGCCCTAGCCCTAACCCTAGCCCTAACCCTAACCCTAGCCCTAACCCTAGCCCTAACCCTAGCCCTAACCCTAACCCTAACCCTAGCCCTAACCCTAACCCTAGCCCTAACCCTAACCCTAGCCCTAACCCTAGCCCTAAACCTAACCCTAACCCTAGCCCTAACCCTAGCCCTAACCCTAGCCCTAACTCTAACCCTAGCCCTAATGGGAAAATGGAAATAAATACATTTTTTAAATTTTTCCCTAACTAAGGGGGTGATGAAGGGGGGTTTGATTTACTTTTATAGCGGGTTTTTTAGCGGATTTTTATGATTGGCAGCAGTCACACACTGAAAGACGCTTTTTATTGCAAAAAATATTTTTTGCGTTACCACATTTTGAGAGCTATAATTTTTCTATATTTTGGTCCACAGAGTCATGTGAGGTCTTGTTTTTTGCGGGACGAGTTGATGTTTTTATTGGTAACATTTTCGGGCACGTGACATTTTTTGATCGCTTTTTATTCCAATTTTTGTGAGGCAGAATGACCAAAAACCAGCTATTCATGAATTTCTTTTGGGGGAGGCGTTTATACCGTTCCGCGTTTGGTAAAATTGATGAAGCAGTTTTATTCTTCGGGTCAGTACGATTACAGCGATACCTCATTTATATCATTTTTTTATGTTTTGGCGCTTTTATACGATAAAAACTATTTTATAGAAAAAATAATTATTTTTGCATCACTTTATTCTCAGGACTATAACTTTTTTATTTTTTTGCTGATGATGCTGTATGGCGGCTCGTTTTTTGCGGGACAAGATGACGCTTTCAGCGGTACCATGGTTAGTTATATCTGTTTTTTTGATCGCGTGTTATTCCACTTTTTGTTCGGCGGTATGATAATAAAGCGTTGTTTTTTGCCTCGTTTTTTTTTTTTTTTCTTACGGTGTTTACTGAAGGGGTTAACTAGTGGGCCAGTTTTATAGGTCGAGCCGTTACGGACGCGGCGATACTAAATATGTGTACTTTTATTGTTTTTTTTTTTTTATTTAGATAAAGAAATGTATTTATGGGAATAATATTTTTTTTTTTTTTCATTATTTTGGAATATTTTTTTTTATTTTTTTTACACATTTGAAATTTTTTTTTTTTACTTTTTTACTTTGTCCCAGGGGGGGACATCACAGATCAGTGATCTGACAGTTTGCACAGCACTCTGTCAGATCACTGATCTGATAGGAGTGCAGGCTGCTTCACAGTGCCTGCTCTGAGCAGGCTCTGTGAAGCCACCTCCCTCCCTGCAGGACCCGGATCCGCGGCCATCTTGGATCCGGGGCTGGAGGGAGCAGGGAGGGAGGTGAGACCCTCGCAGCAACGCGATCACATCGCGTTGCTGCGGGGGGCTCAGGGAAGCCCGCAGGGAGCCCCCTCCCTGCGCGGTGCTTCCCTGTACCGCCGGCACATCGCGATCATCTTTGATCGCGGTGTGCCGGGGGTTAATGTGCTGGGGGCGGTCCGTGACCGCTCCTGGCACATAGTGCCGGATGTCAGCTGCGATAGGCAGCTGACACCCGGCCGCGATCGGCGGCGCTCCCCCTGTGAGCGCTGCCGATCGCATATGACGTACTATTGCGTCCTTGGGAAGTAAAGCCCACCCCACATGGACGCAATAGTACGTCTAATGGCAGAAAGGGGTTAAAGAGATGTTTTCCTTCTGCGATGATTCTTATATAGCCTGACGTCACTCACCCATTCATTGTAGAGGTTGACGTGTCAGAGGTTGGAGTTGGGGCTATGTTGTTGCAGAGTTCATCTCCAAGTAAGTGGCATCTGTGTGCATACATTTATAAGAAACTATGACATTGACAATAGGGAACTCTTAGCAATAAAATGGGCCTTTGAGGACTGGCGTCATTTTTTGAAGGGGGCAGTTCTTCTGGTCATGGTAATCACCAATCATAGAAATCTTTTGAATTTGGAATCTGCCAAATGTCTAACACAGGCAAGATGGGCAAACGCAGCCCAGTGGAGATGGTAATAACGTAGGCTCTGGAGGCGCCACAAATCTCCAGAGCACCAACCTGTGGAATATGTTGTGTACCTCATTACTGGGGTAACTCCAGCTGGAAAGTCCCCACGCTGAGAATGTCCGACACCCGATATGGCCTGATCACCCTAGAACTCCAGGTCAGAGATGCATACTTCCACCTGATGTTTTTGGTGGACACCCATACATACTCATTCACAAATAGGTCCGGACCTGAATGTTTATTTCCATGCATGCGTTTGCCACAGGATGGTGAACTCTTTGAGAAACCAACAGCAAAGGCATCCCAAGATGTCACCAAACTCTTACCCTCATTACATACAGAGGCAAACACCACTCTCCCCTGACCCCTCCTCCTAAGGGGACTCCGAGATTCAGGGTTTACTTGTGGTGAGGGTTGAGTCTTGCCCAAACTCCCTGGCAGCACCTTTGCTCCCCCACTGGAGAAGAAGAGGTAGGTTGGAGAAGGATGGCAGAGATCGTAGCTCCCAGGCAGCAGTCCTTACACAACAGGTCCCAACTGACTACTTCCCTTGACCGCCAATTTATGACTGGGTTGTGTTTTTTCAACCAAGGAAGGCCTAAGATGATGGGAGTTGGCATACCCTCCAAGATGTAGCACTACAGGAACTCCTCATGAAGAGTCCCTATACGCAGGTTAATATTATCTATGACTTGGCTCACCCTCTCCTGGCTGAGAGGAACAGAGTCAATTGCCTGAACGCTAATGGGTCTTGACAGCATCCTACCCATCAAACCATGGGTCTGGACAAAGCGAGAATCCACCAAATTAACTCCAGCTCCACTATCCACAAGCACTGGTGTAGTCTCAGTAACCCTGCCAGCCACCACTTCAGCAGAAATAGTACACTGAGATGAAAAGATGGAGGAAATATACACACTCTGGTGTACATACTTTGGCACACACTGGGCAGACATTGGTGAAATGATCAGTCAGATCACAGAAAAAACATGCCCCATCCCACAGCGAACCGCATGCAACCTAGTCTGAGAAGAGACTCCTTCCACCTGCATGGGTTTGTCTGTCTGTACGAGTGTGTCCTCCTCCCTAGAAAGAACCACAGGGGGTAGATTTGTTGTATGTCTCTCCATGATGCATCTATCTACCTGGATAGCAAGAGCCATGGGGGCCTCCAATGACCCAGGAGTAGCATACTGCACCAGAGTATCCTGAAGCCTAGCTGACAGACCCTGACAAAAATGGCTCCTAAGGGCAGGGTCGTTCCACTGCATGTCAGTGGCCCATCTCCGAAACTGCTTTTCAATGGGTTCTGTGTTGAAGCGGGGCCCTGTGTTCTCCTTTTCCTTAACTTTGTTGTTGTCTCATATGTTCTGCAGGACTGATAACTATCACTAATGGTCACCATATAGCGGTAATATCAGTGTTGGCCTTTGTATAGAGATTTATTTTCAGTAACAGCACGGTGATCTGCTGAAGTTCTCCACTACCCATTATTACGATGCACCACCATAGTTGTAATCAGGGTTACATGGTTAGGGGCCCATGTAGATGTTTTGCCCCATCTGAGCTAAACATCTGAGTGCAGTCCAATGTTTTGCACACACCCATCCGATATATACTACCAATCAGTGCAATCACAGCATGCAGGGATTTTTTTTTCTTATGCCAACTCAGTATGAGAGAAAGAAAACACTAGTCAGCACTGCCCCATAGTGTAACATTGGAGTGAGTGCTATCTGATGAAACATCGGATAGCACTCGTCTGAGTTACACGCTGGCTACTCACCAATGTGAGGGAACCCTAAAGGGGCTGCAGACTTATAATTTCTCACATTGCGCTCTGGGAGGATTCCTGCTGTGGGTTTGGGGATCAAGTGGGGGGGGGGTATGCCACATTCTGACTAGACTGTTTCTGGCCTTGCCCAATACACTTGCATTGAGCGAGGCAGCGCCATCTAGTCGAAATGTGGCTGGGTGCATGCTTATGGCATACTTGCGATCACATAAACTCCCGCTCACGGCGCCGACACCAGAGAATAATCACAGCGCACAAAGTTTTTTAAGGCAAACAAGTGGAATATTTTGCAGTGGCCAAGTCAATCACCAGATCTCACACCATTGAGCAGCATTTCACATGCATAAGAGGAAAGAAAGACCATAAACAACCAACAACTGAAGTCAGCTATAGTAAAGGCGGCAAATCATCACAAAGGAGGAATCCCAACATTTGGGGATGTCCATGGCTTCCAGACTTCAGGCAGTCATTACCTGCAATGCATTCTCTTCAAAGTAGTAAAAATTACCATTTTATTTATGGCTAAGTTTATTGGTCCAATTACTTTTGAGCCCCTGAAATGATGAGCCTTTGTAGAAGAATGGTTGCAATTCCTAAATATTTCACAAAATATTTTTGTTCAACCCCTTTAATTAAACCCAGGGTCGCCATCAGGGCATTACTGCCCTGACTGCCGTATGGGGCCCGATGACCAGAGGGGGCCCACATCAGGCCCCATTTCTTCTGGTCATTGGGCCCCAGCTACAGGATGCACTCTATTGCCGTGCGGTCCCGGTCCCGCATGGCAATACTTAAAAGCCGCCATCCAATCGGAGTCTGGCAGCTGACGTCAGTGCACACGTCGCCGACATATGATGTCATTGTCATTCACCAGCGAGCGCATGCTTGAACTGCATGGAGGGAACATCACGCAGGAACGCGGCAGCAGGGGGCAGGATGGGAGACACAGGGGGAAGAATGGAGACACAGGGGGAAGAATAGAGACACGGGGCAAGAATGAAGACAACGACGGGGCAAAAATGGAGACACAGGGGCAAGAATGGAGACACAGGGGCAATAATGGAGACACAGGGGGAAGAATAGAGACACGGGGCAAGAATTGAGATACAGGGGGAAGAATGGAGACATGGGGGAAAGAATGGAAACAAGGGGAAGAATGGAGATGGGGCAAGAATGGAGACACAGGGAGCAAGAATGGGGACACGGGGAAAGAATGGAGACACAGGGGGCAAGAATGGAGACACGAGGAAAGAATGGAGACACGGGGCAAGAATGGAGACACGGGGAAGAATGGAGATGGGGCAAAAATGGAGACAGGGAGCAAGAATGGAGACACAGGGAGCAAGAATGGAGACACGGGGAAAGAATGGAGACACGGGGGAAGAATGGAGACGGGGCAAAAATGGAGACAGGGAGCAAGAATGGAGACACAGGGAGCAAGAATGGAGACACGGGGAAAGAATGGAAACACAGGGTAAGAATGGAGACACAGGGGGAAGAATGGAGATGCGGGGGCAAGAATAGAAACACAGGGGGAAGAATGGAGACACAAGGGGAAGAATAGAGACACAGGGGGCAATAATAGAGACATAGGAGGCAAGAATGGAGACACGAGGAAGAATGGAGATACAAGAGGCAAGAATGGAGACACAGCGAGCAAGAATTCAGACACGGGGGAAGGATGGAGATACAGGGGGCAAGAATGGAGACACGGGGCAAGAATGGAGACACAGGGGGCAAGAATGGAGACAGGGAGCAAGAGTGGAGACAAAGGGGGAAGAATGGAGACACAGGGTAAGAATGGAGACACGGGGAAGAATGGAGACATAGGGGCAAGATGGGAGATACAGGGGGAAGAATGAAGACACAGTAGGAAGAATAGAGACACAGGGCAAGAATAGAGATGCGGGGGCAAGAATAGAAACACAGGGGGAAGAATGGAGACACAGGGGGAAGAATAGAGACACAGGGGGGCAATAATAGAGACATAGGAGGCAAGAATGGAGACAGGGGGCAAGAATGGGGACACGAGGAAGAATGGAGATACAAGAGGCAAGAATGGAGACACAGGGAGCAAGAATGCAGACACGGGGGAAGAATGGAGATGCAGGGGGCAAGAATGGAGACACGGGGCAAGAATGGAGACACTGGGGGCAAGAATGAAGACACAGGGGGTATGAATGGAGACACAGGGGGGCAGGATGGAAACACAGGGGGCAAGATCATGGGGCAGGATGGAGACAGATGGGGCAGTTAAATGCCACCAGCCAAACGGAGGCTGCAGCTGACGTCAGCGCGCATGTCGCCGGCGTATGACGTCATTGTCATTCGCCGGCATGTGTGCGCCTGAAATGCATGGAGGGAACATCCCGCAGGAGCACGGCAAGGTAAGGAGAAAGGTTTTTTTATTTTTATTGAAAGCAGCAGGGGGGCAGGATGAGAGGCACAGGGGCAGGATAGGAGACACGGGACAGGATGGGAGACACAGGGAAAGAATAGAGACACAGGAGGCAAGAATGGAGACACGGGGCAAGAATGAAGACACAGGGGGACAAGAATGGAGACGGGCAAGAATGGAGACAGGGGGCAAGAATGGAGACACGTGGGAAGAATGGAGACACAGGGCAGGATCATGGGGCAGGATGGAGACAGATGGGGGAGGATTATGGGGCAGGATGGAGACAGATGGGGAAGGATTATGGGGCAGGATGGAGACAGATGGGGCAGGATTATGGGGAAGGATGGAGAAAGATGGGGCAGGATCATGGGGCAGTATGGAGACACATGGTGCAGGATCATGGGGCAGGATGGAGACACATGGTGCAGGATGGAGACAATGGGAACAGATGGGGCAGGATCATGGGACAGATGGAGCAGGATCATGGGGCAGATGGGGCAGGATCACGGGACATCACATGGGGGCAAAATGGATACTGATGATGGGAGAACATATGGCTGGAGCCAGGAATGAGACACACGGGGCCCGGATGGGGATATTATTACCATAGGGGCTAATAAAGGGATATTATTACTGCAGTCATGTATTTATTTTATTTTTTGAGAATACTGTTTTAAATGTGGGGGCGATCCTGTTACTGTGCAGAATGACACTATGTCGCCTTTTTTTTCTTCATCTGGTGTAGCATAGAAGTTAGGAAAAAATTAATGAATGTGTTCTGCATGCGGTGCTCTAGATAACTGTTATTTCCTGCAGATATGAACCCTGGCTGGAGAAGTGATGGCGGTCTGTGCTGGATGAAGATGAAAACCAAAGATGAAGGACTTTGCCTAGAGATGTCACTGGTGAGTCAGTGTGTTACCTGTACATTGACACTAAACACTGTATACTATATACAGCGGTCCTGTGTACAATGTCATCAGTGTATTACCTTTACACTGACACAACATACAGAGCTCCTGTGTAAAATGTCATTGATCACTGTATAACCTGTACAATATATACAGTGCTCATGTGTATAAAGTCACTGTTGATCACTGTATTACCTGTACACTGATACTGTATACAGAGCTCCTGTGTATAATGTCACTGGTGATCACTGTATTACCTGTACACCATACACAGAGCTCATGTATATAATGTCACCGGTAATCACTGTATTATCTGTACGCAGACACTGCATACTAAGTACAGATCTCCTGTGTATAATGGCATTTATTTTGATATTAGTATTGTTTTTTATTAATGATCAGTATTGTAGTATCAGTCACTATGTGGTGGTAATATGTTGTCCGGCCATGGTGTGGCGGTATTCGTTCCTTGTATGTGCTGTTATTTAGTCACTGGTGGTTATATGTTGTCTGGTCATGGTGTGGTGGTATTTGTTCCTTGTATGTCCTATTATTTGGTTACAATGCGGTGGAAATATGTGGTCTGGACATGGTGTGGCAGTATTTGTTCCTTGAATGTGGTATTATAGATCATTTTAAAAATTGAAAAATAAATAAAAATATACCAAAATTGTATTGGATATTTTAACAAATGTATAATGGCATTTATTTTGATATTAGTATTGTTTTTTATTAATGATCAGTATTGTAGTATTCAGTCACTATGTGGTGGTAATATGTTGTCCGGCCATGGTGTGGAGGTATTTGTTCCTTGTATGTGCTGTTATTTAGTTACTATGTGGTGGTTATATGTTGTCTGGTCATGGTGTGGTGGTATTTGTTCCTTGTATGTGATATTATTGGTCATTTTAAAAATTGAAAAATAAATAAAAATATACCAAAATTGTATTGGATATTTTAACAAATGATTAATAGCATAGAGTAGAATAGTGCTCGGCCAAAAATGTCTACCTTGTCATGGTGGTGGCTTAAAGAATCTTTTAGCCAAAACAAAAGCTGCTGACCATGTGTGTGATCTGGTGATGGGAACTGTTACTGTGTGATTGGTGAGAAGTGGAGTTTTTCCAAGAAGGAGCGGTGGGGCTGTGGACAGTTCGAGGGGTGGAGCCTAAGCGGAGTGTCAAGGGGCCCCAAAAATTTTGCCAGTTTAGGGCCCCAAAATTTCTAGTTGGGCCCTGATTAAACCTGAAAGTCTCCACTTCAATTGCTTCTCAGTTTTTCATTTGAAATAAAAAAAATAGTGGCCTGCAGAGCTGAAACCACAGAGATTCCGTCACTGTCCAAATTGTTCTGGACGTAGAGGCACAAATTTGTCTCCTTTTACACGCAGAATAGTTTTATACTCCAAAATAGTCCTTTGGCAGCAGCACATTGGATGTATGAATCTCTTTTTTTCTTTTCATGGATTGGTCACAACAATTTTGTAAAAAGCTATTTTTAAAAAAAGTATCAGAAAAAATAAACTAAGATAAAAAAAAAAGCATTAATAGAAAACTACCTCTATCACTAATTTATTTTATGTTCACAGGTTGTAGTGATGGTGTCTTATCGCCATCTGGTGGTTATTTTATAATACTTTTTTTATGTCAAGAAAAAGGGCTGCAACATGTTTATCACTGGTTTCAATAATTTGGTAGCATGAAAAATGTTTTAACTAAGAAATCTAATTTCACTTTGTGGAATGATAACAATTTGCCATCAATGCAGTTTAACAGGACACATAGCTGTGTGCAATTGATATTGGTATATCAATATATTGTATCTATAGTGTCACTTGGATGAAAGTTGTGAATAATGAATATATGGTCCTGTGTATTGTGGGCTTTGACCTACCTCCTCCTCTTCACTAATCATTGCTCATTCGTCATTGGTAAGGGAGAAGAAGAGGAAAGAAAAGGACGATGGACTCAAATACAGAAGACATCTAAGAGTTATTCCCATGGGGATCTCAAAATCATCTGTATAAAAGTTTTAGACAAGTGTGTTAAAATGCTGCATAGTAAGAATGTTTTCAAAAATAGAAGTTTTATTTGTATTTTGTTAATTGATAAAAATATACTAAGTGATTGAACAACAGAGAAATCTATAAATCATACCAATATTTGTGTGACCATTCTTTGCGTTCAAAACAGCATCAATTCTTCTAGCTACACTTCTTCACGGTTATTGAAGGAACTCGGCAGGGAGGTTGCGCCAAACATCTTAGAGAACTAACCACAGATCTTCTGTGGATGTCGCTTGTGCAATCCTTCTGTATCTTTATGTAATCCCAGACAGGCGCAATGATGATGAGATCAGGGATCGGTGGGACGGTCTCATCACTTCCAGGACTTCTGTTCTTCTTTATACTGAAGATAGTTCTTAATGACATTGATTGTGTATTTGGGGTCGTTGTCCGGCTGCAGAAAATATTTGGAGCCAATCAGACGCCTCCCTGATGGTATTACATGATGAATGAGTATCTGCCTGTATTTGCCAGCATTGAGGACACCATTAATCCTGACAATCCTCCAGCTCCAAACTTGCAAGGGCTTCATGAACAAAGTGCCTCCTGTTATACCCAAACATTTCATATTTGAACTCATTAGTCCAGACTACCTGCTGCCATTTTTATGCACTCCAGTGTAAAGGGTCACAGAGCGGGTTTTATCCTCTAATTACGTCCTGTTTTAAAGTTGTTTAATGTTCACTTTACTTCTGTGTATGATTCTAAATGTACTATTATGTTTGTATTTATTGTTGCCATATGGGCTGCTGTACAATGTATATTGCTTGATTATAGGGAGAATGCAGTAACAAGTTAGCCCACCAGAGGGGGCACATTAGGATTAAATAGGATAGGAATAGAAGCTTAGTAGTAAATAGTTCACGTAGGAGGTTCCTGCTGTGGGTAAGAAAGAGAATTTTCTGTTTTCTAGTGAGTGGAGCCTGGGAGCTGAGACAGGCCAAGAGGGCCAAAAAGCCCAGGCAGTCCCTTAGGGCCCTAGAGCCATAAGTGGGCCTCACAACGTTCTAAGAAGGAAGCCCAGTCATCCAGGGCCAGTGGGCCAAAAGTGCAGCAGTAACGGTAGCAGTACAAGAAGCAGTGACAGCAGAAGTGAAGCAGTGACCGCAGCAGTGCAAGAAGCAGTGATAGTGTTAGTGAGAGCAGGAGCTACCGCAAGAGTCACAGCAGGAAAGTATCCGAAAAAGTGGCAGCTTGCTACTTGGGCTGATGCCCTTATGTCTGGTGCAAAACGGACAAGGGAACTTCTAAAGGTAGTCAGGCTGGACAGGGAGGACGCTGCGATACCGAGTAGGGCGGGATGTCCCGGGAACACATTCAAAAGCACAGGGAAAGCAAAGGACATGTGCTGTGTGGAACCTAATGTTGATGCTGTAGCTGAAAAGGCAAAATAAATGTGCTGTATGGAACCTAATGTTAATGCTCCTAAAGACATGGATGTGCTGAGAGAAGAAACCAGTAAAGTTATCTGTTTTAAGTTGAACATGAACTCTGTCTCTATTTGTCTAAGAACACCAGTAGCAGAACTTCGGCCGCTCAGATAAGACCCTGACGATGCAGATGATGTAGCTGAAGGTACGCTAAAAAATGGGACATTGTGTGCATGTGGCGGAAGGCCAAGGCACTTGTAAACAGATAGTCTCAGCCACGACTTTGGCACTGGCCAACCCTCACACTTGGCGTAGTTGGCAGGATGCCGCAGCCTTGCAAAGCGGGGATACCATGAAGCAATAAGAAACTGATACCCCGAAATTGACTTGTATGTCGGATGTGACAGAAACCCTGGATTTGTTTGATAACTTGTTTGTGACCAAGATAGCAGCCATGAAGATGGTGGAAAATGGCACCAAAACAGAGAACAAGGACTGTGATCTCACCCTTTGTGGGCATTCCGATGCGGAGATGGCGCAAAAAGCTGTCTGGCAACACCCTCTGGGCCGCCCATGGTGGGCGTGCCAGAGAAGGGAAAGGCCTTGCCCTCTACCACTGAATGCTGAGAAATGGTTGGAGCGGCTGGAAGCGACCCCACCTTGGAATGGGTGGGGCCCAGAAGAAAACCTGGTGTGCAGTTGCGCACGTCATCACGTACCAGAGAAGGTCAGCGATCCAGAAGAATTTGAGCCAGAGGAGGAAAAGGAACCCGGAAGGCTGAGGGGAGTCGCCGACGAATTTTGGACTTACCGATTCCTAGTACCTGCCAAGGAGCAGAGCTGGCGTCTGCCGGAACCAGGACATCGTCCTCTGGAGCAGGGACCTCGTTATGCGGAGCTAGAACTTTGACGCCACCCAGAGCCGGAGCATCCCCTTCAGGAGCCGCAACATCGGGAGATTAAACCTTTTTGCTGGAAGCTGGAACTTTGTCATCGGGAGCTGGAGGCCGGCGAACCGTAAGCAGCGACTGCCCTGGAGGAACCCGCAGCGGAAATGGAGGCAGAGTCAGAGTGCGCAGCTGCCGTGGCGAAGGGATCTGGTGGTCGCGGAGCAGATGTGCCTGGGATGCTGTAGCTGCAGGAGCAGAATGACAGGCAGATGGTGGTGAGTGAACCTCGGTCCCAAGTCCCGGAATGCCAGTCAGTGTTCAGCAATGCCCCTCCGCGGAGTTATATGTAGGCCTTGAACAGGCACAATCGGCCTCTGTTCACTGGTCACTGAATGACCAAGTTCTGCCCCTCTCTTGTCTTGTGGCAGCAGGAGGACACAAACACTTGCGGCTGCAAGGTTATCTACTGGAGTACAGGCACAGAGCCTGATGTGGAGTGGAGCAGAACAGGATACGTGCCGCTGATAAGTGGATGTCGTTTAAAAGATATTACTCCTTTGTAAAAGTTGTGCCTGTTGCACCTGATCAATGAAAAAGGAAAAAATGGGACTGTTCCGCGTCCCTATAGTCAAAGGAACTCTGAAGCACTAAAGTTGGGTGCAATGTGGCTGGTACGGGCCATGGTTGAGTATTGTTTTTTTCCCCCATTGAACTGTCAATTTCTCCTGCTGGGTGGCAGGACTTTGCTTTTGTGGAGTAACGGACCCTTGAACTGAGGGACAGACCATGTGCAGCTGTGGCAACAGACTGTGCTTCAGTAACAGGCAGCACACAAATGGTAGAAGGGCAGTGCTCTGAACAAATGATAGGGGGGAATCCTCAAAGACTGATGACCTAACGGAGAGGTCTAGTTATCACACTATGGACTACGCTGAAGTTAGTAATGGACAGCATAAGTGCTCGGGTCCTGTGGACGGATGGGATCGGGGCCTATTATACAGCAGGTGTTACCTGGAGGCGCTTTTGATTCTAATGGACTCTCCTGTGGAGCAGACAGGCGTTTCCTGATGATGGCGGGTGGCATCCGGTGTCTCCCACTGAGCCTAAAGAAAGGAAAAAGACTTTGTTTCTACCTCCCTGCATGGAGTATTTAAATGTAAATAATAAAGTTGTAGGCATTATATGGTCGAGGCGACCATCCATAAAGGAAAGGGGAATGTAAGGGGTCACAGAGAGGGTTTTATCCCCTAAGTACGTCCCGTTTTAAAGTTGTTTAATTTTCACTCTGCTTCTGTGTATGATTCTAAATGTACTATTATGTATGTATTGTTGCCCTATGTGCTGCTATACAATGTATATTGCTTGATTATATGGAGATTGCAATACCAAGTTAGCCCACCAGAGAGGGCACATTACGATTAAATAGTAGGATAGGAATAGAAGCTATGTAGTAAATAGTTAGCGTAGGAGGGGCCTGCTGTGGGTAAGAAGGGGAATTTCCTGTTTTCTAGTCAGTGGAGCCTGGAAGCTGAGACAGGCCAGGAGGACCAAAGAGCCCAGTCAGTCCCATAGGGCCCTAGAGCCAAGGGTGACATTGTGGGCCTCGCAATGTTCTAAGAAGGAATCCCATTCATCCAGGGCCAGTGGGCCAAAACTGCAGCAGTGACGGCAGCAGTACAAGAAGCAGTGACAGCAGAAATGCAGTAGTGACAGCAGCAGTGCAAGAAGCAGTGATAGTGTTAGTGAGAACAGGACGTACCACAAGAGTCACAGCAGGACAGTATCGCAGGTCGTGCTGAAAATGTGGCAACTGGCTACTTGGCCTGATGTCCTTATGGCTGGCGCAAAATGACAAGGGAACTCCTAAAGGTAGTCAGACCGGACAGGGAGGATGCTGCGATACCGAGTAGGGCGGGATGTCCCGGGAACACACCTGTATATGAGTGTACTAGTTACCACAGGGAAAGCAAAGAACATGTGCTGTGTGGAACCTAATGTTGATGCTGCTAAAGACATGGATGTGCTGAGAGAAGAAACCAGTAAAGTTATCTGTTTTAAGTTGAACGTGAACTCTGTCTCTATTTGTGCAACAACACCAGCAGCAGAACTTTGGCCACTCAGATTGGACCCTGACGGTGCAGATGATGTAGCTGAAGGTACGTTAAAAAGAGGACATTGTGTGCATGCGGCGGGAGGCCAGGGTGCATGTAAACAGTTAGTCTCAGCCATGACTACAGCCCTGGCCAACCCTCACACCAGTTCTTATGGACATAGTTTAGTTGCTTGGCTTTGTTTCCATGGGAGGGATTTTGATCGCAATTCTTCCATGAAGATCATTTCTGGCCAGACTTCTCTGACCTTTATATGAATGTACCTGTTCCCACCGGTTGTTACCAGTTCTGAGTTGATGGCACTGCTGGACATCTTTCAATTTTGATGGGAAGTAAACATGTCTTTCATCTGCTGCACTAAGTTTGCTTGGCCAATCACTGCATCTACGTTTCTTAACAGTGTATATTTCTTGGTGTCCTCAATGCTGAGAAATACAGGTATCTAGATAATTATTTATCATGCATTACCATCAGCGAGGCGTCTGATTCGCTCCAATTTTATTTTACAGCAAGACAATGACCCCAAACATACAATATCCTAAAGATCAGTGTAGTGTGGTGCAGGGTGGTAGCCAATTGGCACGGTACTACTCTCTTGTGCTCCGGCAAGTAACATGTAAGTGGGGGTGTGTGGACTTGTGCTGTGATGGCGCTACACCCGTGCAGGCCGCATATAACCGGTGATGCTGGATCCAGGTGTTTTACTGCTTAGTGAGGGAGACCACTAGCCAAAAATAAACTTTTTACTGACTGGAAGCTTGGGAGGGAATATATGCAGGAGATAGCAGGTACACAAGCTTATGAACATTTCCTTCACAACTCAAAGCATTTTCCACAGTTTCCTTCCTTTCTTTTCTGTATATTCACCTTTCTTTCTTTACTTTTTCTACTTATCCTCTGTATCCACTGTTTCTCACTACTTCACCACAACCCTGCTTGACACTATAGTCCTGTTTAGCAAGACTCTTTTACTTGACCCACAGTTCCCCATCTTCTCTCCCCTTAGGGAAGATATGGTGCCTGTATGGCTGGTACTTATTGTCTCTAGTGCTCACGCTCTGGAACTCCACCCTGAGACAATCTTTTTGTCTCATGCACTCTGTTCTGTCCAGGCCCGTTATCTTCAGGAGTTATAAACTTTGAACCTTTCTGCTATGCATCCTCCCTTAGGACCCATCTTTTATTGATCACTTTGTCTCTTAGTTACTTCTGCTCCAGATCAGGTTATCTCATTCCCTTGGTCTACTCTCACTTTAGGGACATCCCAGAATGTGGCACTGCTCATAATGGACCTTAGGTCCTCTTTCTATTCACTCCAGGCCTTATAAAACATTCTAACAGGAAACTGTCACTTTCTCTTCAAGTAAGCCCCTCCCACTTGGGGCTAGTCCCAGTAGAGTAGCTACCGGGAGGCAGAGTGGGCAGTTAAACTATGCGGCAGAAAAGGGAGACTCGATTGCCCTGCACTACCACCCACATGCTATGGGACCTGAAAGGAGACCTAGCCCATCATCGCAGGTTCAACTATATCAGCTGGATGCCGATACAGTTGAAAGCAATGATAACAGAGTGAGCATCATGCTCCCTCTCCCATCATTCCCCCTCTGCATCTAACATCACTGACATAGACACTGACAGCAAGCGCAATGACATCTGTACATGGCGACTGCTGTGCTGAGATGTGCGGGCACTCCAAGCGGTGGGGGGGAAAAGGAGGAGAGGTGTGTATTGTATTGTTTTCTCTGGAGAGTGCATTATACTGTTTGGAGGCCTATGGGGAGTGCATTATACTATATAGAGGCATATGGGGAGTGCATTACACTATATAGATGCCTATGGGGAGTGCATTATACTATATATAGGCATATGGGGAGTGCATTACACTATATAGATGCCTATGGGGAGTGCATTATACTATATATAGGCATATGGGGAGTGCATTACACTATATAGATGCCTATGGGGAGTGCATTATACTATATAGAGACATATGGGAAGTGCATTACACTATATAGATGCCTATGGGGAGTGCATTATACTATATATAGGCATATGGGGAATGCATTATATTAGATATAGGCATATGGGGAGTGCATTATACAATATGGTGGCCTATAGGGAATGCATTCTACTATATAGTGGCCTAAAAAGAGCGCATTATACTATATGGAGGCCTGTGGGGGCCTATAGGGAGTGCATTCTACTATATAGAGGATTATGAGGAGTGCATAATTCTATATAGAGGCCTATGAGGAGTGTATTATACTATATAGAGGCACATGATGAGTGCCATATACTGTATGAAGGCCTATGGGGAGTGCACTATACTATATGGAGGATTATGGGGCATGCATTATACTATATGAAGGACCATCGGGAGTACATTATACTGCATGGCATAATGTACAAGAATGGCGTATTGAACAAGCGAAATGCACGTCGGGGTTGTTAAATGTGTGGTTTTCCCAAACGTCTGCCCATTTAGGTAAGATGATCCATTCTATACTGCCTTATATTATGTAGTAACTTAGGTTACAATACATGACTAACCTTTTTAGCGATTGACTGTGAATATACCTTTACATACCATTGATCCACATATAACAAGGCCCCTTACTAGTGTGAGGCATGTGGTTAGCATTTAACTAGAGGCAATTTTTCATAATGGTTTATATCTATATGGCACATATTACCTTCTTACTTAAAGATGAACTCTAACAGTTGATGACTACAAGTTTATACACTGCTGGGTATCACTGCTGCGTGTCCTTATTTTCACTTTTTATATGTTATGTTATTGTTTGTCCATTTGTGTCAATGAAATTTTCCAATACACTATGTGGCAAAATCAATGGTGTTGTTCAAAAGTACAACTCGTCCGGCAAAAAAAATCCCTGACCTGACCATATTGATGAAAAAAAAATGTTATGGCTCTGGGAAGAAGGGGCGCAAAACACAAAAATGCAAAAGAGGAAAAACCCAAGGTGATAAAGGGGTTAATATTGACAGCAACTGTAAATAATAAACCACTCATTGCAGATTTTGCAACTTCTGTATTTTTCAGACTATAAGGAGCACTTTTTTCCTACAATAATGTGGAGGAAAATGGGGGGGTTTCTTATAGTCCGGATGTACCTGCTCTGGCTGTGGTGGTGAGTGGGGGAGCGGCAGCGGCAGAGCAACGAGTCACAGGAGGCAGGAGCTGGCGCTGCAACTATCTTCTATGCTCGCTGCTAAAGAGAAAATAATATTCACTGCATTCCACACCCATTCACTGGAGGGCAGTGAATTTTCATTTACACAGCGGGTACAGTGTTAGCCGCAGCCGCCAGCTTCCTGCAGCTGCTGGGCCTTGACATATGCCCCCTACTTAAGGCAATGAATATTCACTGCTCTCTAATACCGTAGGCGTGGCATGCAGTGAATATTCATCCCCTTTAGTAGCGGCACACTGGAACGCCCGGCAGCTGCAGGAAGCCGCCGGCTGCGGCTAACACTATGCCAGCTGTGGAGAATATCTGTATATACACAGGAGACATACATATATATACTCATATTACAACACTCGGCCTACACACACGCTATACATAGGTGACATACACATACTGTGGGAAAAAAATAATTAGTCAGCCACCAATTGTAGAAAAAAGATATATTCAGCTCATCCTTTAGATGAATTTCCTTATGAGTCCAGGAAATCTTGCGCACGGATTAGCGTCTCTGCCAGACGACTAGAGATGCACATGTGAAAAAAAGGGAATCAAGCTGGATTCCCTTTTTTCCACATAGCCACCAATTGTGCAAGTTCTCCCACTTAAAAAGATGAGCGAGTCCTGTAATTGATATCATAGGTAGAACACAACTATGAGAGTCAAAATGAGAAAACAAATCCAGAAAATCACCTTGTCTGATTTGGCAAGATTTATTTTGCTAAATATGGTGGAAAAAAGTATTTGGTTGCCTAAAAAATGCAGGATTTCTGGCTCTCACAGACCTGTAACTGCTTCTTTAAGAGGCTCCTCTGTCCTCCACTCATTACCTGTAGTAATGGCACCTGTTTGAACTTGTTAACAGTATAAAAGACATCTGTCCACGATCTCAAACAGTCACATTCCAAACTCTACCATGGCAAAGATCAAAGAGCTGTCGAAGGACACCAGAAACAAAATTGCAGCCCTGCACCAGGCTGGGAAGACTGAATCTGCAGAAGGCAAGCAGCTTAATGTGATGAAATCAACTGTGGGAGCAATAATAAGAAAATGGAAGACGTACAAGACCAATAATAATCTCCCTCGATCTGGGGCTCCACGCAAGATCTCAACCAGTGGGGTCAAAATGATCACAAGAACGGTAAGCAAAAATCCCCGAACCACATCGGGGCACCTAGTAAATGACCTGCACAGAGCTGGGACCACCATAACAAAGGCCACAATCAGTAACACACTATGCCGCCAGACTCTCAGATCCTGCAGTGCCAGATGTGTCCCCCTGCTTAAGCCAGTACATGTCCGGGCCCGTCTGAAGTTTGCTAGAGAGCATTTGGATTATCCAGAAAAGTATTGGGAGAATGTCATATGCTCTGATGAAACCAAAGTAGAACTGTTTGGTAAAAACAAAACTTGTCGTGTTTGGAGGAGACAGAATGCTGAGTTGCATCCAAAGAACACCATACCTACTGTGAAGCATGGGTGTGGCAACACCAAGCTTTTGGGCTGTTTCTCTGCAAAGGGACTAGGACGACTGATCCGTGTCCTTGCAAGAATGAATGGGGCCACGTATTGTGAGATTATGAGTGCAAACCTCCTTCCATCAGCAAGGGCATTGAAGATGAAATGTGAATGGTCTTTCAGTATGGTAATGATCCCAAGCACACCGCCAGGGCAAAGAATGAGTGGCTTCGTAAGAAGCATATGAAGGTCCTTGAGTGGCCTAGCCAGTCTCCAGATCTCAACCCCATAGAAAACCTTTGGAGGGTGTTGCCCAGTGACAGCCCAAAACATCACTGCTCTAAAGGAGATCTGCATGGTGGAATGGGCCATCATACCACCAACAGTGTGTGCCAGCCTTTGGAAGACTTACAGAAAACGTTTAACCACTGTCATTGCCAACAAAGGATATACAACAAAATACTGAGATGAACTTTTGTTAATGATCAAATACTTATTTTCCACCATAAGTTGCAAAATACATCTTCCCAAATCAGACAAGGTGATTTTCTGGATTTGTTTTCTTATTTTGACTCTCAAAGTTGTGGTCTACCTATGATGTCAATTACAGGCCTCTCTCATCTTTTTAAGGGGGAGAACTTGCACAATTGGTGGCTGGCTAAATACCTTTTTTCCCCACTGTATACAGTAGGTATGGAAAGTATTATTATTATTATTTATTGTTATAACGCCATTTATTCCATGGCGCTTTACATGTGAGGAGGGGTATACATAATAAAAACAAGTACAATAATCTTAAACAATACAAGTCATAACTGGTACAGGAGGAGAGAGGACCCTGCCTGCGAAGGCTCACAATCTACAAGGGATGGGTGAGAATAGAGTAGGCGAGGGTAGAGCTGGTCATGCAGCGGTTTGGTCGACCGGTGGTTACTGCAGGTTATAGGCTTGTCGGAAGAGGTGGGTCTTCAGGCTCTTTTTGAAGGTTTCGATGGTAGACGAGAGTCTGATGTGTTGTGGTAGAGGGTTCCAGAGTAGGGGTGATACGCGAGAGAAATCTTGTATACGATTTTGGGAAGAGGAGATAAGAGGGGAGTAGAGAAGGAGGTCTTGTGAGGATCAGAGGTTGCGTGTAGGTAAGTACCGGGAGACGAGGTCACAGATGTATGGAGGAGACAGGTTGTGGATGGCTTTGTATGTCATGGTTAGGGTTTTGTACTGGAGTCTCTGGGCAATGGGGAGCCAGTGAAGGGATTGACAGAGGGGAGAGGATGGGGAATAGCGGGGGGAGAGGTGGATTAGTCGGGTAGCAGAGATTAGAATAGATTGGAGGGGTGCGAGAGTGTTTGAGGGGAGGCCACAGAGCAGGAGGTTGCAGTAGTCAAGGCAAGAGATGATGAGGGCATGGACTAGGGTTTTTGCAGATTTTTGGTTGAGGAATGAACAGATTCGTGAAATATTTTTGAGTTGAAGTCGGCAGGAAGTGGAAAAGGCTTGGATATGTGGTTTGAAGGAGAGATCAGCGTCAAGGATTACCCCAAGGCAGCGAGCTTGTGGGACTGCGGAGAATGGGCAGCCATTTACTGTAATGGATAGGTTCGTTGGGTGGGTTGTTGTGAATTCTGTTGTCGAACTCCCTCCTGTGGTCGTGAATGGTACTTCGGCGAGTTCTGTCCATGGACTCCCTCTGGTGGCTGTGAGTGAAGCTGCTGCTTCTGAGGTTCCTTACACAGGTGACGTGGTTTATCCTTTGGTTGGCTGCTCTATTTAACTCCACTCAGATCATTACTCCTTGCCAGCTGTCAATGTTCCTGCATTGGTTCAGTTCGCTCTTGGATCTTTCTGGTGACCTGTCTTCTCCAGCAGAAGCTAAGTTCCTGATAGTTATTATTTGTTCATTGTTTCCTTGTCCAGCTGGTTATCATGATTTTGTCTTGCTAGCTGGAAGCTCTGGGATGCAGAGTGGCATCTCCGCACCGTTAGTCGGTGCGGAGGTCTTTTTGCACACTCTGCGTGGTCTTTTGTAGTTTTTTGTGCTGACCGCAAAGATACCTTTCCTATCCTCTGTCTGTTTAGTAAGTCTGGCCTCCCTTTGCTGAAACCTGTTTCATTTCTGCATTTGTGACTTTCATCTTTACTCACAGTCAATATATGTGGGGGGCTGCCTTTTCCTTTGGGGAATTTCTCTGAGGCAAGGTAGGCTTTATTTTCTATCTCTAGGGCTAGCTAGCTCTTAGGCTGTGAAGAGGCGTCTAGGGAGTGTCAGGAACGCTCCACGGCTATTTCTAGTTGTTGTGATAGGATTAGGGCCTGCGGTCAGCAGAGCTCCCACATCCCAGAGCTTGTAACATAGTAACATAGTTAGTAAGGCCGAAAAAAGACATTTGTCCATCCAGTTCAGCCTATATTCCATCATAATAAATACCCAGATCTAAGTCCTTCTACAGAACCTAATAATTGTATGATACAATATTGTTCTGCTCCAGGAAGACATCCAGGCCTCTCTTGAACCCCTCGACTGAGTTCGCCATCACCACCTCCTCAGGCAAGCAATTCCAGATTCTCACTGCCCTAACAGTAAAGAATCCTCTTCTATGTTGGTGGAAAAACCTTCTCTCCTCCAGACGCAAAGAATGCCCCCTTGTGCCCGTCACCTTCCTTGGTATAAACAGATCCTCAGCGAGATATTTGTACTGTCCCCTTATATACTTATACATGGTTATTAGATCGCCCCTCAGTCGTCTTTTTTCTAGACTAAATAATCCTAATTTCGCTAATCTATCTGGGTATTGTAGTTCTCCCATCCCCTTTATTAATTTTGTTGCCCTCCTTTGTACTCTCTCTAGTTCCATTATATCCTTCCTGAGCACCGGTGCCCAAAACTGGACACAGTACTCCATGTGCGGTCTAACTAGGGATTTGTACAGAGGCAGTATAATGCTCTCATCATGTGTATCCAGACCTCTTTTAATGCACCCCATGATCCTGTTTGCCTTGGCAGCTGCTGCCTGGCACTGGCTGCTCCAGGTAAGTTTATCATTAACTAGGATCCCCAAGTCCTTCTCCCTGTCAGATTTACCCAGTGGTTTCCCGTTCAGTGTGTAATGGTGACATTGATTCCTTCTTCCCATGTGTATAACCTTACATTTATCATTGTTAAACCTCATCTGCCACCTTTCAGCCCAAGTTTCCAACTTATCCAGATCCATCTGTAGCAGAATACTATCTTCTCTTGTATTAACTGCTTTACATAGTTTTGTATCATCTGCAAATATCGATATTTTACTGTGTAAACCTTCTACCAGATCATTAATGAATATGTTGAAGAGAACAGGTCCCAATACTGACCCCTGCGGTACCCCACTGGTCACAGCGACCCAGTTAGAGACTATACCATTTATAACCACCCTCTGCTTTCTATCACTAAGCCAGTTACTAACCCATTTACACACATTTTCCCCCAGACCAAGCATTCTCATTTTGTGTACCAACCTCTTGTGCGGCACGGTATCAAACGCTTTGGAAAAATCGAGATATACCACGTCCAATGACTCACCGTGGTCCAGTCTATAGCTTACCTCTTCATAAAAACTGATTAGATTGGTTTGACAGGAGCAATTTCTCATAAACCCATGCTGATATGGAGTTAAACAGTTATTCTCATTGAGATAATCCAGAATAACATCCCTCAGAAACCCTTCAAATATTTTACCAACAATAGAGGTTAGACTTACTGGCCTATAATTTCCAGGTTCACTTTTAGAGCCCTTTTTGAATATTGGCACCACATTTGCTATGCGCCAGTCCTGCGGAACAGACCCTGTCGCTATAGAGTCACTAAAAATAAGAAATAATGGTTTATCTATTACATTACTTAGTTCCCTTAGTACTCGTGGGTGTATGCCATCCGGACCCGGAGATTTATCTATTTTAATCTTATTTAGCCGGTTTCGCACCTCTTCTTGGGTTAGATTGGTGACCCTTAATATAGGGTATTGTCCTGTGTGAGTTTAACTATCAGGTCGTGCCGGGTGCTCCTAACCACCAGGTCCATAACAGTACAGCTGGCCCAAAGTATTAATGCATCTCAATAGAGGGATAAGAGAAGTTCTGAGACCATTTTTCTTTTTCTTTGCACTGTGTTTTGTCTTTCTTTTCCCCTAAACCTTTGGGTGGTTCAGGACACAGGTGTAGATATGGACATTCAAGGTCTGTCCTCTTGTGTGGATCATCTCACTGCAAGGGTACAAAACATTCAAGATTTTGTGGTTCAGAATCCTATGGTAGAGCCTAGAATCCCTATTCCTGATTTATTTTCTGGGGATAGATCTAAGTTCTTGAATTTCAAAAATAATTGTAAACTGTTTCTAGCTTTGAAACCCCGCTCCTCTGGTGACCCCGTTCAACAAGTAAAAATCATTATTTCTTTGTTGCGTGGTGACCCTCAAGACTGGGCATTTTCCCTTGCGCCAGGAGATCCTGCATTGCGTGATGTTGATGCGTTTTTTCTGGTGCTTGGATTGCTTTATGATGAACCAAATTCAGTGGATCAGGCAGAGAAAATCTTGCTGGCTTTGTGTCAGGGTCAGGATGAAGCGGAGGTGTACTGTCAGAAGTTTAGAAAGTGGTCTGTGCTTACTCAGTGGAATGAGTGTGCCCTGGCGGCAATTTTCAGAAAGGGTCTTTCTGAAGCCCTTAAGGATGTCATGGTGGGATTTCCCACGCCTGCTGGTATGAATGAGTCTATGTCCTTGGCCATTCAGATCGATCGGCGCTTGCGTGAGCGCAAAGCTGTGCACCATCTGGCGGTATTCTCTGAGCATAGGCCTGAGCCTATGCAGTGTGATAGGACTTTGACCAGAGCTGAACGGCAAGAACACAGACGTCGGAATGGGCTGTGTTTCTACTGTGGTGAATCCACTCATGCTATCTTCGATTGTCCTAAGCGCACTAAGCGGTTCGCTAAGTCTGCCACCATTGGTACGGTACAGTCTAAATTTCTTTTGTCCGTTACTCTGATTTGCTCTCTGTCGTCCTATTCTGTTATGGCATTTGTGGATTCAGGCGCTGCCCTGAATTTGATGGACTTGGAGTTTGCCAGGCGCTGTGGTTTTTTCTTGGAGCCCTTGCAGTATCCTATTCCATTGAGAGGAATTGATGCTACGCCTTTGGCCAAGAATAAGCCTCAGTACTGGACTCAATTGACCATGTGCATGGCTCCTGCACATCAGGAGGATATTCGCTTTTTGGTGTTGCATAATCTGCATGATGTGGTCGTTTTGGGGTTGCCATGGCTACAGGTCCATAATCCAGTGTTGGATTGGAAATCTATGTCTGTGTCCGGCTGGGGTTGTCAGGGGGTACATGGTGATGTTCCATTGTTGTCAATTTCACCTTCCACTCCTTCTGAAGTCCCTGAGTTTTTATCAGATTACCGGGATGTATTTGAAGAGCCCTACCTCCTCATAGGGATTGCGATTGTGCTATTAATTTGATTCCTGGTAGTAAGTTTCCTAAGGGCCGTCTGTTTAATTTACCTGTGCCAGAGCACGCCGCTATGCGGAGTTATATAAAGGAATCCTTGGAGAAGGGTCATATTCGCCCGTCGTCGTCACCATTGGGAGCAGGGTTCTTTTTTGTGGCCAAGAAGGATGGCTCTTTGAGACCTTGTATTGATTACCGCCTTCTTAATAAGATCACAGTCAAATTTCAGTATGCTTTGCCGCTGCTGTCTGATTTGTTTGCTCGGATTAAGGGGGCTAGTTGGTTCACCAAGATAGATCTTCGAGGGGCGTATAATCTTGTGCGAATTAAACAGGGCGATGAATGGAAAACAGCATTTAATACGCCCGAGGGCCATTTTGAGTACCTGGTTATGCCATTCGGGCTTTCTAATGCTCCATCAGTATTTCAGTCCTTTATGCATGACATCTTCCGAGAGTACCTGGATAGATTCATGATTGTATATTTGGATGACATTTTGGTCTTTTCGGATGATTGGGAGTCTCATGTGAAGCAGGTCAGAATGGTGTTCCAGGTCCTTCGTGCGAATTCCTTGTTTGTGAAGGGGTCAAAGTGTCTCTTTGGAGTTCAGAAGGTTTCATTTTTGTGTTTCATTTTTTCCCCTTCTACTATCAAGATGGACCCTGTTAAAGTTCAGGCCATTTATGATTGGACTCAGCCGACATCTGTGAAGAGCCTGCAGAAGTTCCTGGGCTTTGCTAATTTTTACCGTCGCTTCATCGCTAATTTTTCTAGTATTGCTAAACCGTTGACTGATTTGACCAAGAAAGGTGCTGATGTGGTCAATTGGTCCTCTGCGGCTGTAGAGGCTTTTCAAGAGTTGAAGCGTTGTTTTTCTTCTGCCCCTGTGTTGTGCCAGCCAGATGTTTCGCTCCCGTTTCAGGTCGAGGTTGATGCTTCTGAGATTGGAGCTGGGGCTGTTTTGTTGCAAAGAAGTTCTGATGGCTCGGTGATGAAACCATGTGCCTTCTTTTCTAGAAAATTCTCGCCTGCTGAGCGCAATTATGATGTTGGCAATCGAGAGTTGTTGGCCATGAAGTGGGCATTCGAGGAGTGGCGACATTGGCTTGAAGGAGCTAAACATCGCGTGGTGGGCTTGACGGATCACAAGAATTTGACTTATCTCGAGTCTGCCAAACAGTTGAATCCTAGACAGGCTCGATGGTCGCTCTTTTTCTCCCGTTTTGATTTTGTGGTTTCATACCTTCCGGGATCTAAGAATGTGAAGGCTGATGCCCTGTCAAGGAGTTTTGTGCCTGACTCTCCGGGTGTTCCGGAGTCGGCGGGTATTCTTAAAGAGGGGGTAATTTTGTCTGCCATCTCCCCTGGTTTGCGGCATGTGCTGCAGAAGTTTCAGGCTGATAGACCTGACCGTTGTCCTATGGAGAAACTGTTTGTCCCTGATAGATGGACTAGTAGAGTTATCTCTGAGGTTCATTGTTCGGTGTTGGCTGGTCATCCTGGAATCTTTGGTACCAGAGATTTGGTGGCTAGATCCTTTTGGTGGCCTTCTTTGTCACGGGATGTGCGTTCTTTTGTGCAGTCCTGTGGGACTTGTGCTCGGGCTAAGCCCTGCTGTTCTCGTGCCAGTGGGTTGCTTTTGCCCTTGCCGGTCCCGAAGAGGCCCTGGACGCATATTTCCATGGATTTTATTTCTGATCTCCCTGTTTCTCAAAGGATGTCGGTCATTTGGGTGGTTTGTGATCGCTTCTCTAAGATGGTCCATTTGGTACCCTTGTCTAAATTGCCTTCCTCCTCTGATTTGGTGCCATTGTTTTTCCAGCATGTGGTTCGTTTGCATGGCATCCCAGAGAACATCGTCTCGGATAGAGGTTCCCAGTTTGTTTCGAGGTTTTGGCGGTCCTTTTGTGCTAAGATGGGCATTAATTTGTCTTTTTCTTCGGCTTTCCATCCTCAGACTAGTGGCCAAACCGAACGAACTAATCAGACTTTGGAAACATATCTGAGATGCTTTGTTTCTGCTGATCAGAATGATTGGATGTCCTTCTTGCCTTTGGCTGAGTTCGCCCTTAATAATCGGACCAGCTCGGCTACTTTAGTTTCTCCTTTTTTCTGTAATTCTGGTTTCCATCCTCGTTTCTTTTCAGGGCAGGTTGAGCCTTCGGACTGTCCTGGTGTGGATACGGTGGTGGACAGGTTGCAGCAGATTTGGACTCATGTGGTGGACAATTTGACATTGTCCCAGGAGAAGGCTCAACGTTTCGCTAATCGCCGGCGCTGTGTTGGTCCCCGACTTCATGTTGGGGATTTGGTTTGGTTGTCATCTGGTCATGTTCCTATGAAGGTTTCCTCTCCTAAGTTTAAGCCTCGTTTCAATGGGCCATATAAGATTTCTGAAGTTCTTAATCCTGTGTCATTTCGTTTGGACCTTCCAGCTTCTTTTGCCATCCATAATGTGTTTCGTAGGTCGTTGTTGCGGAGATACGTGGCGCCTATGGTTCCCTCCGTTGATCCTCCTGCCCCGGTGTTGGTCGAGGGGGAGTTGGAGTATGTGGTGGAGAAGATTTTGGATTCTCGTGTTTCGAGACGGAAACTCCAGTACCTGGTCAAGTGGAAGGGTTATGGTCAGGAAGATAATTCCTGGGTTTTTGCCTCTGATGTTCATGCTGCCGATCTAGTTTGTGCCTTTCATTTGGCTCATCCTGATCGGCCTGGGGGCTCTGGTGAGGGTTCGGTGACCCCTCCTCAAGGGGGGGGGTACTGTTGTGAATTCTGTTGTCGAATTCCCTCCTGTGGTCGTGAATGGTACTGCGGCGAGTTCTGTCCATGGACTCCCTCTGGTGGCTGTGAGTGAAGCTGCTGCGTCTGAGGTTCCTTACACAGGTGACGTGGTTTATCCTTTGGTTGGCTGCTCTATTTAACTCCACTCAGATCGTTACTCCTTGCCAGCTGTCAATGTTCCTGCATTGGTTCAGTTCGCTCTTGGATCTTTCTGGTGACCTGTCTTCTCCAGCAGAAGCTAAGTTCCTGATAGTTATTATACGATACGATACGATACGATACACTTTATTGATCCCGTGGGAAATTATGGTATCACAGCAGCACGACTTAAAACATAAAAATCATAAAGGAATTACATAGTTGACATGACAGTTTGTTGACAGAAGAACATTATACATTAGAATAGGACATACACAACGAGTGAACTGAAATGTAGAGAAATAAGTAGACATTCACCTTGGTGGTTTAACCCTAATGTTATTGTTGTACATTCCCATGGCAGTTGGCACAAACGATTTCCTATATTTTTCCTTCTTACACCTCAGGAGTATAAGCCGGTTACTGAAGGTGCTCTTCTGTCTCATGAATAGCTCATATAGTGGATGTGCATTATTGTTCATAATTGCCATACACTTTCTCAGATTTCTTCTCTCCACTTCCTCCCCAAAAGAGTCCAGATTGCAGCCCACAGCAGAACTTGCCTTCTTAATAATCTTATTCAGCTTATTAGCATCAGAGGCCCGCACACTACTACCCCAGCACGTGATTGCAAAAAAGATGGCACTTGCCACCACAGATTGGTAGAACATTTCTAACATTTTGCTACACACATTAAAAGACCTCAGTTTCCTTAGGAAATACAGTCTGCTCATCCCCTTCTTGTAGACAAACTCTGAGTGGCATCTCCAGTCCAGTTTGCTATCCAAATGGACCCCCAAATATTTGTAACTCTCCACCTGCTCTACCTCCTGACCAGCAATAGTGATCGGTAAGCATTCCATCTTTATCCTGCTATAGTTGGCCACCAACTCCTTAGTTTTCTTAACATTTAGTTGCAGATAGTTACCATTGCACCAATCCACGAAATTCGACACTACCCTTCTATATTCCTCATCCCCCTGATCTCCCCTAATGCATCCCACAACAACAGAGTCAATTTTTGAAGGTGGCAAAGTTCAGATTTATACTGAAAGTCTGAAGTATACAGTGTGAATAGAAAGGGTGCAAGCACCGTTCCCTGGGGGGCACCTACACTGCTCAGTAATCTGCTTGACACCACTGCTCCCATCTGTACAAACTGTGGCCGATCTGATAGGTAGTCAGTTATCCAATTTCTCATCCCCTCCTCAACCTTCATATCAGTCATCTTTTTGTGTAGTAAAAGTGGCTGCAGGGAGTTAAATGCACTCGAGAAATCGAAGAACATCGCTCGCACCGTGGTTCCGTCAATCTCCAGAAATGAATGTACCCTATGTAACAGAGAAAGGATAGCATCATCCACCCCCAATCTATGTCGGTAAGCAAACTGAAGGGGATCGATAAAAGCATTGACCCTCGGTCTTAAGTGAGCAAGCACTAATCTTTCCAAGGCCTTCATAGCGTGAGATGTTAAGGCTACAGGACGATAGTCATTTAGGGTTGCAGGAGAAGTCGTCTTGGGTATCGGCACCAGACAGGAAGTTTTCCATAACACTGGTACCCTCTGTGTTTGTAGACTTCCATTAAATAGGCGTGTAAAGACAGTACACAGCTGGTCTGCACAAACTTTAAGGACACGTGAGCTGAGTCCATCAGGTCCTGCAGCTTTACCAATGTTAAGTGACTTAAACTGCCTCCTCACATCATTTTCGGATACTCTAAAATAGGTCTGCTCATCCTCCAATATCGATGTTGCAGAATTTGCACCCAGTTCCCATCCACTATCAGTTGGCATTACACATGTACTGCTAAATCTATTGAAATACTCATTCATCTCATTAGCCTTGTCCATTGTTCCTGGATCATTTTCAGGCCTCAGCTTAAGCCCAGTCAGTAATTTCATTCCTGCCCAAACCTCTCTGGTATTATTGTGGGACAGTTTCTTTTCAAGTTTAATTCTGAAGGCTTCCTGGGCCTCCTTTATTTTATGCTTCAATTCATGCTGTATCATTTTAATTTCCTCTTTGTCACCCAGTTTAAATGCCTTTTTTTCCTGTTGAGCAAATGCTTCAATTCCTTTGTTATCCATGGCTTGTTGTTTGCCAAACACCTAATCTTTTTAGTCGGCACCAACATATCAGTGCAGAAGTTAGGGTAACGTCACACAGTGGCATTTTGATCGCTACGACGGCACGATCCGTGACGCTCCAGCATCGTAACAATATCGCTCCAGCGTCGTAGACTGCTGTCACACTTTGCAATGTACGACGCTGGAGCGATAATTTCATGACGTATGTGCGATGTAGAAGCCGTTGGTTACTATGCGCACATCGTATACAATATCGTGCACACCTTTGTTACACCATGCGATCATGCCGCCACAGCGGGACACTAGACGACGAAAGAAAGTTTCAAACGATCTGCTACGACGTACGATTCTCAGCGGGGTCCCTGATCGCAGGAGCGTGTCAGACACAGCGATATCGCTGGAACGTCATGGATATATCGCTGAAACGTCACGAATCGTGCCGTCGTAGCGATCAAAATGCCACTGTGTGACGGTACCCTAAATGTAGTCAGTCACTCTACCAACCACTTCATTAACATTTGTATACTCGTCCATTGTCCCAAGCAGCACATCCCAGTCTGTAAGATGAAAGCAATCCTGTAAAGCCTGTTCATTCGTTGGATTCCACATTCTAACTGATTTAATCTTAGGAGGCTGTGTACTAACAACAGGTTGGTAGACTGGTGACAATAGTACAAGATTGTGATCAGACTTCCCCAAGGGCGGCAGGGTAGAGGATGAATAAGCATTCTTGACATTCGCATAGAGTAAGTCCAACGTAATTTTGTCACATGTATTTGTTCATTGTTTCCTTGTCCAGCTGGTTATCATGATTTTGTCTTGCTAGCTGGAAGCTCTGGGATGCAGAGTGGCATCTCCGCACCGTTAGTCGGTGCGGAGGTCTTTTTGCATACTCTGCGTGGTCTTTTGTAGTTTTTTGTGCTGACCGCAAAGATACCTTTCCTATCTTCTGTCTGTTTAGTAAGTCTGGCCTCCCTTTGCTGAAACCTGTTTCATTTCTGCATTTGTGACTTTCATCTTTACTCACAGTCAATATATGTGGGGGGCTGCCTTTTCCTTTGGGGAATTTCTCTGAGGCAAGGTAGGCTTTATTTTCTATCTCTAGGGCTAGCTAGCTCTTAGGCTGTGAAGAGGCGCCTAGGGAATGTCAGGAACGCTCCACGGCTATTTCTAGTTGTTGTGATAGGATTAGGGCCTGTGGTCAGCAGAGCTCCCACATCCCAGAGCTTGTCCTGTGTGAGTTTAACTATCAGGTCGTGCCGGGTGCTCCTAACCACCAGGTCATAACAGTGGGTCACGTGAGATGGGGGAAAGATGATGAATTCTGTTTTGTCCATGTTAAGTTTCAGAAATCTAGCGGAGAAGAAGGATGAAATAGTGGACAGACATTGAGGGATTCTGGTTAGTAGGGAGGTGATATCTGTTCCAGAAATGTAGATCTGTGTGTCATCAGCATAGAGATCATACTGAAATCCATGAGATTCTATGAGCTGTCCCAGGCGAAAGGTGTAAATGGAGAAGAGCAGGGGTCCCAGGACTGAACCTTGTGGGACTCCGACAGATAGGGGGTGAGGTGAGAAAGTGGTGTGTGAGTGGGAGACGCTGAATGTCCGGTCTGTTAGGTATGATGAGATCCAGGATAGGGCCAAGTCTGTGATTCCAAGGGATGAGAGGGTCTGTAATAATATGGAATGGTCCACTGTGTCAAAGGCAGTCGACAGGTCCAGGAGGAGGACAGAGTAGTGTCGCTTGCTCTTGGCGGTTAAGAGGTCATTGGTGACCTTAGTTAGGGCAGTTTCATTGGAGTGGTGTGACCGGAAGCCAGATTGTAATCGGTCGAAGAGGGAGCAAGTATTCAGACCCCTTTAAATTTTTCACTCTTTGTTTCATTGCAGCCATTTCGTCAATTCAAAAAGGTTCACTTTTTCACATTAATGTACACTCAGCACCCCATCTTGACTGAAATAACACAGAAATTTAGACATTTCTGCAAATTTAGTAAAAAAGAAAAACTGAAATATCACATGGTCATCATAAGTATTTTTACCCTTTGCTCAGACACTCATGTTTAATAAGCCCCATGCTGTCCATTTCCTGCTGATCCTCCTTGAGATGGTTCTACTCCTTCATTGGAGTTCAGCTGTGTTTAATTAAACTGATAGAACTTGATTTGGAAAGGCACAATGCTGTCTATATAAGACCCCACAGTGCATGTCAAACCAAATGAGAATCATGAGGTCAGAGGAACTGGCCAAGGAGCTCAGAGACAGAATTGTGGCAAGGAACAGATCTGGCCAAGGTTACAAAAGAATTTCTGCAGTACTCAAGGTTCCTAAGAGCACAGAGACCTCCATAATCCATAAATGGAAGAAGTTTGGCACCACCAAAAGTCTTCCTAGACCTGGCCGTCCAGCCAAATTGAGCAATCATGGGAGAAGAGCCTTGCTGAGAGAGTTAAAGAAGAACCCCAAGATCACTGTGGCTGAGCTTCAGAGATGCAGTAAGGAGATGGGAGAAAGTTCCACAAAGTCAACTATCACTGCAGCCCTCCACCAGTCGGGCCTTTATTGCAGAGTGGCCTGACGGAAGCCTCTCCTCCATGCAAGACATATGAAAGCCCGCATAGAGTTTGCTAAAAAACGCATGAAGGACTTCCAGACTATGAGACATAAGATTCTCTGATCTGATGAGATGAAGATAGACCTTTTTGGTGATAATTCTGAGCGGTATGAGTGGAGAAAACCAGGCACTGCTCATCACCTGCCCAATGCAATCCCAACAGTGAAACATGGTGGTGGCAGCATCATGCTATAGGGGTGTTTTTCCACTGCAGGGACAGGACGACTGGTTGTCATTGAAGGAAACATGAATGCGGCCAAGTACAGAGATATCCTGGATGAAAACCTCTTCTAGAGTGCTCTGGACCTCAGACTTGGGTATTCCGATATGGCGACCGTGATTCATATGCCCTGCCAAGCCACACGGCACCGCTCATTGGCTGAGTGCCCCAGGCCTCAGCCAATGAATGGCGCAGGATTCAAATCCCCTGCCAAAGCCGCATGGCTCTGCTCATTGGCTCAGGTGGCGGGGCGGGGAATTTGAATCCCGCGCCACTCAAAGCCGTGCGGCACCACTCATCGGCTGAGCTGCCGCTGTCTGAGCCAATGAGCGGCATGGGATTCAAATCCCCTGCCAAAGCCGCGTTGGCTCCGCCGGTGCTGCACGGCTTGGCGGGGAATTCAAATCCCGCACGGCAGTGGCTGAACCAATGAGCGGTGCCACGTGGCTTTGGCAGGGGATTTGAACGCCAGGGGCTGGAGTCTGTGGCGCTGTCTGAAACTGTGCGGTGCTGTCCAGGGGTCTGAGGGCTGTCCGGGGGGGTCTTTGGGGGTGTGTGGGTGTGTGTGTGTGCAGGCATCGTCCAATGGGACTACAACTCCCATCCGGCTATGCCTGCTACAGTGACAGTGATTGGCACATTAGCCAATGATGGGACAGTAGTAGTCCCATCATCCGGCTAATGTGTTGAATGTAAAAAAAAAAACAATACACGCATATACAGTAAATACAGTACTTAATACATACAGTACATACAGTACATACTACATACAGTACATATCACATACAGTGCATACAGTACATACTACATACAGCACATACAGTACATACAACATACAGTGCATACAACATACAGTACACACAACATACAGTACATGCAGTGCATACAACATACTGTGCATACAACATACAGTACATGCAACATACAGTACATACAGTGCATACAACATACAGTGCATACACTACAGGCCAAAAGTTTGGACACAACTTCTCATTTAAAGATTTTTCTCTATTTTCATGACTATGAAAATTGTACATTCACACTGAGGGCATCAAAACTATGAATTAACACATGTGGAATTATATACTTAACTAAAAAGTGTGAAACAACTGAAAATATGTCTTATATTCTAGGTTCTTCAAAGTAGCCACCTTTTGCATTGATGACTGCTTTGCACACTCTTGGCGTTCTCTTGATGAGCTTCAAGAGGTAGTCACCGGGAATGGTTTTCACTTCACAGGTGTGCCCTGTCTGGTTTAATAAGTGGGATTTCTTGCCTTATAAATGGTTTTGGGACCATCAGTTGTGTTGTGCAGAAGTCTGGTGGATACACAGCTGATTGTCCTACTGAATAGACTGTTAGAATTTGTATTATGGCAAGAAAAAAGCAGCTAAGTAAAGAAAAATGAGTGACCATCATTACTTTAACACCTTAATCCCATTGGACGTACTATCCCATCAAAGTGACCTGGGACTTAATTCCCAGTGACCGGAGAGTACGTCCAGTGCGATCGGATGCGCTCACGGGGGGGGGAGCGCAGCCGATCGTGGCCGGGAGTCAGCTGACTATCGCAGCTGACATCCGGCACATTAACCCCCTGCACACTGCGATCAAACATGATCCCAGTGTTCCGGCGGTATAGGGAAGCATCGCGCAGGGAGCCCCCTCCCTTCCCTGAGACCCTCGGAGCAACGTGATATGATTGCGTTGCTCCGAGGGTCTCCTACCTTCCTCTCCCTGCAGGCCCCGGATCCAAAATGGCCGCAGGGCTGCATCCAGGTCCTGCAGTGAGGTGGCTTACCAGCGCATGCTCAGAGAAGGCGCCGGGAAGCCTCCCTGCTGTGCATGTCAGATCGCTGATCTGACACAGTGCACAGTAAAGTGTCGAATCAGTCACTTTACTGTCATGGCCTCCCCTGGGGCAAAGTAAAAAAGTAAAAAAATAAATTTACATGTGTAAAAAAAAAAAATTCCTAAATAAATAATAAAAAAAATATTGTTCCAATTAATACATTCCTTTAGCTAAATAAAAAAAAACAATAAAAGTACACATATTTAGTATTGCCCCGTCCGTAATGACCCCATTTATAAAACTGTCCCACTAGTTAACCCCTTCAGTGAACACCGTAAAAAAAAACGGGGCAAAAAACGCTTTATTATCATACCACTGAACAAAAAGTGGAATAGCACGCGATCAAAAAGACGGATATAAATAACCATGGTACCGATGAAAACGTCATCTTGTCCCGCAAAAAATGAGCCACCATACAGCATCATCAGCGAAAAAATAAAAAAGTTATAGTCCTCAGAATAAAGCGATGCAAAAATAATTATTTTTTCTATAAAATAGTTTTTATCGTATAAAAGCGCCAAAACATAAAAAAATTATATAAATGAGGTATCGCTGTAATCGTACTGACCCGAAGAATAAAACTGCTTTATCCATTTTACCAAACGCGGAATGGTATAAACCCAAAAGAAATTCATGAATAGCTGTTTTTTGGTCATACTGCCTCACAAAAATCGGAATAAAAAGCGATCAAAAAATGTCATGTGCCCGAAAATGTTACCAATAAAAACGTCAACTCGTCCTGCAAAGAACAAGACCTCACTTGACTCTGTGGACCAAAATATGGAAAAATTATAGCTCTCAAAATGTGGTAAGGCCCCAACAAACTTTTTGCAATAAAAAGCGTCTTTTAGTGTGTGACGGCTGCCAATCATAAAAATCCGCTAAAAAACCCACTATAAAAGTAAATCAAACCCCCCTCCATCACCCCCTTAGTTATGAAAAAATAAAAAAATTAAAAAATGTATTTATTTCCATTTTCCATTAGGGTTAGGGCTAGGGTTATGGTTAGGGCTAGAGTTATGGTTAGGGCTAGGGTTAGGGCTAGGGTTAGGGTTAGGGTTAGGGCTAGGGTTAGAGTTAGGGCTAGGGTTGGGGTTAGGGTTAGGGCTAGGGTTAGGGCTAGGGTTAGGGCTAGGGTTATGGTTACAGTTAGGGTTAGGGCTAGGGCTAGGGTTTGGATTACATTTACAGTTGGGATTAGGATTAGGGGTGTGTCAGGGTTAGGGGTGTGGTTAGAGTTATGGTTGGGATTAGGGTTAGGGGTGTGGTGGAGTTGGGGTAAGGGGTGTGGTTGGGATTAGGGTTAGGGGTGTTGTTGGATTAGGGTTTCAGTTAGAATTGGGGGTTTCCACTGTTTAAGCACATCAGGGTTCTCCAAACGCGACATGGCGTCCAATCTCAATTCCAGCCAATTCTGCGTTGAAAAAGTCAAACAGTGCTTCTTCCCTGCCGAGCTCTCCCGTGCGCCAAAACAGGGGTTTACCCCAACATATGGGGTATCAACGTACTCAGGACAAATTGAACAACAACTTCTAGGGTCCAATTTATCTTGTTAACCTTGGGAAAATAAAAATTTGGGGGGCTAAAAAAACATTTTTGTAGGAAATTTTTTTTTTTTTTCACGGCCCTACGTTATAAACTGCAGTGAAAAACTTGGGGTTCAAAGCTCTCACAACACATCTAGATAAGATCCTTAGGGGGTCTACTTTCCAAAATGGTGTCAATTGTGGGGGGTTTCTATGTTTCGGCACATTAGTGGCTCTCCAAAAACAACATTGCGTCCCATCTCAATTCCAGCCAATTTTGCATTGAAAAGTCAAATGGCGCTCCTACCCTTCAGAACTCTGCCATGCGCCCAAACAGTGGTTTACCCTCCCATATAGGGTATCAGCGTACTCAGGACAAATTGCACAACAACGTTTGGGGTACAATTTCTTCTAGTACCCTTGGGAAAATAAAAAATTGGGGCCGAAATATTCATTTTTGTGAAAAAAAAATTTTTTTATTTTTATGCCTCTACGTTATAAACTTCTGTGAAGCATTTTTTGAGTCAAAGTGCTCACCACATATCTAGATCCTTAAGGACTCTTCTTTCCAAAATGGTGTCAACTGCGGGGGTCTCAATGTTTAGGCACATTAGTGCCTCTCCAAAAGCAACATGGCGTCCCATCTCAATTCCAGCCAATTTTGCATTGAAAAGTCAAATGGCGCTCCTTCCCTTCCAAGCTCTGCCATGCGCCCAAACAGTGGTTTACCCTCACATATGGGGTATCAGGGTACTCAGGACAAATTGTACAACAACTTTGGGGTACATTTCTCCTGTTCCCCTTGGTAAAATAAAACAAATTGGAGCTGAAGTAAATTTTTTGTGAAAAAAAATTAAATGTTCATTTTTTTTAAACATTCCAAAAATTCATGTGAAGCACCAGAAGGGTTAATAAACTTCTTGAATTTGGTTTTGAGCACCTTAAGTGGTGCAGTTTTTAGAATCATGTCACACTTGGTTATTTTCTATCATATAGACCCCTCAAAATGACTTCAAATGTGATGTGGTCCCTAAATAAAAATGGTGTTGTAAAAATGAGAAATTGCTGGTCAACTTTTAACCCTTATAACTCCCTAACAAAAAAAAAATTGTTTCCAAAATTGTGCTGATGTAAAGTAGTCATGTGGGAAATGTTAATTATTAAGTATTTTGTGTGGCATATCTCTGTGATTTAAGGGCATAAAAATTCAAATTTGGAAAATTGTGAAATTTTCAACATTTTCACCAAATTTTTGTTTTTTTCACAAATAAATGCAGGTAATATCAAAGAAATGTTACCACTATCATGAAGTACAATATGTCTCGAGAAAACTTTGTCAGAATCACCGGGATCCGTTGAAGCGTTCCAGAGTTATAACCTCATAAAGGGACAGTGGTCAGAATTGTAAAAATTGGTCCGGTCATTAACCCCTTCATGACCCAGCCTATTTTGACCTTAAAGACCTTGCCGTTTTTTGCAATTCTGACCAGTGTCCCTTTATGAGGTAATAACTCAGGAACGCTTCAACGGATCCTAGCGGTTCTGAGATTGTTTTTTCGTGACATATTGGGCTTCATGTTAGTGGTAAATTTAGGTCAATAAATTCTGCGTTTATTTGTGATAAAAACGGAAGTTTGGCGAAAATTTTGAAAATTTCGCAATTTTCACATTTTGAATTTTTATTCTGTTAAACCAGAGAGATATGTGACACAAGATAGTTAATAAATAACATTTCCCACATGTTTACTTTACATCAGCACAATTTTGGAAACAAAATTTTTTTTTGTTAGGAAGTTATAAGGGTTAAAATTTGACCAGCGATTTGTCATTTTTACAACGAAATTTACAAAACCATTTTTTTAGGGACCACCTCACATTTGAAGTCAGTTTGAGGGGTCTATATGGCTGAAAATACCCAAAAGTGACACCATTCTAAAAACTGCACCCCTCAAGGTACTCAAAACCACATTCAAGAAGTTTATTAACCCTTCAGGTGCTTCACAGCAGCAGAAGCAACATGGAAGGAAAAAATGAACATTTAACTATTTAGTCACAAAAATTATCTTTTAGCAACAATTTTTTTATTTTCCCAATGGTAAAAGGAGAAACTGAACCACGAAAGTTGTTGTGCAATTTGTCCTGAGTACGCTGATACCTCATATGTGGGGGTAAACCACTGTTTGGGCGCACGGCAGGGCTTGGAAGGGAAGGAGCGCCATTTGACTTTTTGAATCAAAAATTGGCTCCACTCTTTAGCGGACACCATGTCACGTTTGGAGAGCACCCGTGTGCCTAAAAATTGGAGCTCCCCCACAAGTGACCCCATTTTGGAAACTAGACACCCCAAGGAACTTATCTAGATGCATAGTGAGCACTTTGAACCCCCAGGTGCTTCACAAATTGATCCGTAAAAATGAAAAAGTACTTTTTTTTCACAAAAAAATTCTTTTAGCCTCAATTTTTTCATTTTCACATGGGCAACAGGATAAAATGGATCCTAAAATGTGTTGGGCAATTTCTCCTGAGTACACTGATACCTCACATGTGGAGGTAAACCACTGTTTGGGCACATGGTAAGGCTCGGAAGGGAAGGAGCGCCATTTGACTTTTTGAATGAAAAATTATTTCCATCGTTAGCGGACACCATGTCGCGTTTGGATAGCTCCTGTGTGCCTAAACATTGGCGCTCCCCCACAAGTGACCCCATTTTGGAAACTAGACCCCCCAAGGAACTTATTTAGATGCCTAGTGAGCACTTTAAACCCTCAGGTGCTTCACAAATTGATCTGTAAAAATGAAAAAGTACTTTTTTTTCACAAAAAAATTCTCTTCGCCTCAATTTTTTCATTTTCACATGGGCAGTAGGATAAAATGGATCATAAAATTTGTTGGGCAATTTCTCCCGAGTACGCCGATACCTCATATGTGGGGGTAAACCACTGTTTGGGCACTCGGCAGGGCTCGGAAGGGAAGGCGCGCCATTTGACTTTTTGAATGGAAAATTAGCTCCAATCATTAGCGGACACCATGTTAGCGGACACCATGTCGCGTTTGGAGAGCCCCTGTGTGCCTAAACATTGGAGCTCCCCCACAAGTGACCCCATTTTGGAAACTAGACCCCCCAAGGAACTTATCTAGATGCATATTGAGCACTTTAAACCCCCAGGTGCTTCACAGAAGTTTATAACGCAGAGCCATGATAATAAAAAATAATTTTTCTTTCCTCAAAAATGATTTTTTAGCCTGGAATTTCCTATTTTGCCAAGGATAATAGGAAAAATTGGACCCCAAATATTGTTGTCCAGTTTGTCCTGAGTACGCTGATACCCCATATGTGGGGGTAAACCACTGTTTGGGCGCACGGCAGGGCTCGGAAGGGATGGCACGAGATTTGGCTTTTTAAATGGAAAATTAGCTCCAATCATTAGCGGACACCATGTCACGTTTGGAGAGCCCCTGTGTGCCTAAACATTGGAGATCCCCCAGAAATGACCCCATTTTGGAAACTAGACCCCCAAAGGAACTAATCTAGATGTGTGGTGAGGACTTTGAACCCCCAAGTGCTTCACAGAAGTTTATAACGCAGAGCCATGAAAATAAAAATAAAAAATTATTTTCTCAAAAATGATCTTTTAGCCTGCAATTTTTTATTTTCCCAAGGGTAACAGGAGAAATTTGACCCCAAAAGTTGTTGTCCAGTTTCTCCTGAGTACGCTGATACCCCATATGTGGGGGTAAATCACTGTTTGGGCACATGCCGGGGCTCGGAAGTGAAGTAGTGACGTTTTGAAATGCAGACTTTGATGGAATGCTCTGTGGGCGTCACATTGCGTTTGCAGAGCCCCTGGTGTGCCTAAACAGTAGAAACCCCCCACAAGTGACCACATTTTAGAAACTAGACCCCCCAAGGAACTTATCTAGATATGTGGTGAGCACTTTGAACCCCCAAGTGCTTCACAGACGTTTACAACGCAGAGCCGTGAAAATAAAAAATCATTTTTCTTTCCTCAAAAATGATGTTTTAGCAAGCATTTTTTTAGATTCACAAGGGTAACAGGAGAAATTGGACCCCAGTAATTGTTGCGCAGTTTATCCTGAGTACACTGATACCCCATATGTGGGGGTAAACTACTGTTTGGGCACACGTCAGGGCTCGGAAGTGAGGGAGCACCATTTGACTTTTTGAATACGAGATTGGCTGGAATCAATGGTGGCGCCATGTTGCGTTTGGAGACCCCTGATGTGCCTAAACAGTGGTAACCCCTCAATTCTACCTCCAACACTAACCCCAACACACCCCTAACCCTAATCCCAACTGTAGCCACAACCCTAATCACAACCCTAACCGCAACACACCCCTAACCACAACCCTAATTCCAACCCTAACCCTAAGGCTATGTGCCCACGTTGCGGATTCGTGTGAGATATTTCCGCACCATTTTTGAAAAATCCGCGGGTAAAAGGCACTGCGTTTTACCTGCGGATTTTCCGCGGATTTCCAGTGTTTTTTGTGCGGATTTCACCTGCGGATTCCTATTGAGGAACAGGTGTAAAACGCCGCGGAATCCGCACAAAGAATTGACATGCTGCGGAAAATACAACGCAGCGTTTCCGCGCGGTATTTTCCGCACCATGGGCACAGCAGATTTGGTTTTTCATATGTTTACATGGTACTGTAAACCTGATGGAATACTGCTGCGAATCCGTGTGCACATAGCCTAATTCTAAAGGTTTGTGCACACTGCGGAAAACGCTGCAGATCCGCAGCAGTTTCCCATGAGTTTACAGTTCAATGTAAACCTATGGGAAACAAAAATCGCTGTACACATGCTGCGGAAAAACTGCACGGAAACGCAGCGGTTTACATTCCGCAGCATGTCACTTCTTTGTGTGGATTCCGCAGCGGTTTTACAACTGCTCAAACAGAAAATCGCAATTGTAAAACCGCAGTGAAATGCGCAGAAAAAAACGTGGTAAATCCGCCATAAATCCGCAGCGGTTTAGCACTGCGGATTTATCAAATCCGCAGCGGAAAAATCCACAGAGGACCAGAATACGTGTGCACATACCGAAACCCTAACCCTAGCCCTAACCCTAGCCCTAACCCTACCCCTAACCCTAACCCTAGCCCTAACCCTAGCCCTACCCCTAACCCTACCCCTAACCCTAACCCTAACCCTACCCCTACCCCTAACCCTATTCTAACATTAGTGGAAAAAAAAATTTTCTTTATTTTTTTATTGTCCCTACCTATGGGGGTGACAAAGGGGGGGGGGGGTCATGTATTATTTTTTTTATTTTGATCACTGAGATATAATCTATCTCAGTGATCAAAATGCACTTTGGAACGAATCTGCCGGCCGGCAGATTCGGCGGGCGCACTGCGCATGCGCCCGCCATTTTGGAAGATGGCGGCGCCCGGGGAGAAGACGGACGGCACCCCGGCAGGATCGGTAAGTATGATGGGGTGGGGGGGGACCACGTGGGGGGATCGGAGCACGGGGGGGAATCGGAGCGCGGCAGGCGTGGAACGGAGCGCGGGGGCGTGGAACGGAGCACGGGGGGGCTGGAACGGAGCACGGGGGGGTGGAACGGAGCACGAAGGGGGTGGATCGGAATGCAGGGGGGGTGATTGGAGCACGGGGGGGTGATTGGAGCATGGGGGGAGCGGACAAGAGCACGGGGGGGAGCGGAGCACTGGATGGAGGGGAGCCGGAGCAGTGTACCGGCCAGATCGGGGGGCTGGGGGGGCGATCGGTGGGGTGGGGGCACATTAGTATTTCCAGCCATGGCCGATGATATTGCAGCATCGGCCATGGCTGGATTGTAATATTTCACCCGTTATAATAGGTGAAATATTACAAATCGCTCTGATTGGCAGTTTCACTTTCAACAGCCAATCAGAGCAATCGTAGCCACGAGGGGGTGAAGCCACCCCCCCTGGGCTAAACTACCACTCCCCCTGTCCCTGCAGATCGGGTGAAATGGGAGTTAACCCTTTCACCCGATCTGCAGGGACGCGATCTTTCCATGACGCCACATAGGCGTCATGGGTCGGATTGGCACCGACTTTCATGACGCCTACGTGGCGTCATGGGTCGGGAAGGGGTTAACGTGCAAACCACCCTCGGTGTTTAAGGGGCTAACAATAATCCAACTGGCTCCTGGGGATGCCCACAAGCCACAGAGTGATAGAACTCCTCAAGAGCGTCACTGCAAACCACTTTACACATGGCTGCTTTGCCTTCCACGGCTGTCACTGGATCTCCTGGGACTGCAAACTGATCCACACCGGGCATTTTCTGCAAGCTCCTGCTGCAGTCCTGGCACGCTCCTCTGAGCCGCAGCACACCTGGTTTGAGGGTGTTGAAACCTTCGCAACCCCACTGAGTTTAATCTCAGTCCTGGCACGCTCCTCTGAGCCGCAGCACACCTGGTTTGAGGGTGTTGAAACCTTTGCAACCCCACTGAGTTTAATCTTCGTGGCCCCGCCGAACCACAGCCAGATGCCTGCTTTCCCATGTTCTGATGCAGTGGTATCGTTGCCCCTAGCAACCACACTGCATTGCTGCAGATTCCAGAAGACGTGCACCTCGTCTGTTGCCCCCAGAAACCGAGTTTGTAGCAACAGGTGACATACACATAATAATAATAATTTTATTTATATAGCGCCAACATATTCCGCAGCGCTTTACAAATTATAGAGGGGACTTGTACAGACAATAGACATTACAGCATAACAATAATCACTGTTCAAAACAGATACCAAGAGGAATGAGGGCCCTGCTCACAAGCTTACAAACTATGAGGAAAAAGGGGAGACACGAGAGGTGGATGGTAACAATTGCTTTAGTTATTCGGACCAGCCATAGTGTAAGGCTCGGGTGTTCATGTAAAGCTGCATGAACCAGTTAACTGCCTAAGTATGTAGCAGTACAGACACAGAGGGCTATTAACTGCATAAAGTGTATGAGAACATGATGCGAGGAACCTGATTATGGTTTAAGTTTTTTTTAATGGGCCACACAGGGATAGTTAGGTTAATGCGTTGATGTGGTAGGCCAATCTGAACAAATGAGTTTTTAGGGCACGCTTAAAACTGTGGGTATTGGGGATTAATCGTATTAACCTGGGTAGTGCATTCCAAAGAATTGGCGCAGCACGTGTAAAGTCTTGGAGACGGGAGTAGGAGGTTCTGATTATGGAGGATGTTAACCTCAGTTCATTAGCAGAACGGAGAGCACGGATATGGTCGTAGACTGAGACCAGGGAGGAGATGTAGGGTGGTGCTGAGCCATGAAGTGCTTTGTGGATGAGGGCAGTAGTTTTGTACTGGATTCTGGAGTGGATGGGTAGCCAGTGTAATGACTGGCACAAGGTAGAGGCATCGGTGTAACGGTTAGTGAGGAATATGATCCTGGCTACAGCATTCAGGACAGATTGGAGCGGGGAGAGTTTGGTAAGAGGGAGGCCGATTAGTAGAGAGTTACAATAGTCCAGACGAGAGTGAATGAGTGAAACAGTAAGAGTTTTTGCAGAGTTGAAAGTAAGAAAAGGGCGAATTCTAGAAATATTTTTGAGGTGCAGATAAGAAGAGCGAGCCAGTGATCGGATGTGGGGGGTGAATGAAAGCTCGGAATCAAGTATGACCGCAAGGCAGCGGGCATGTTGCTTGGGAGTAATGATGGAACCACACACGAAGATGGCAATGTCAGGCAAAGGTAGGTTAGTAGAGGGAGAGAACATGAGTTCAGTTTTTGACAGGTTCAGTTTCAGATAGAGGGAGGACATGATGTTAGAGACAGTGGTAAGACAATCACTGGTGTTTTCTAAAAAAGTAGGTGTGATATCAGGAGAAGAAGTGTATAATTTGGTGTCGTCAGCATAGAGATGGTACTGGAAACCAAATCTACTGATTGTTTGTCCAATAGGGGCAGTATACAAAGAGAAGAGGAGGGGGCCTAGGACTGATCCTTGAGGAACCCCAACAGTAAGGGGAAGGTGAGAGGAGGAGGAACCAGCAAAAGATACAGTAAAGGAGCGGTCAGAGACATAGGAGGAGAACCAGGAGAGAACGGTGCCCTTGAGGCAGATGGAGCGGAGCATAGTGAGGAGGATCTGATGATCCACAGTATCGAATGCTGCGGAGAGATCCAAGAGAATTAGCATGGAGTAGTGACCATTAGATTTAGCTGTTAGTAGATCATTAGAGACTTTAGTGAGGGCAGTTTCAGTAGAGTGTAAAGAGCGGAAACTGGATTGTAGAGGGTCGAGAAGAGAGTTATCTGAGAGATAGCGGATAAGATGGGAGTGAACCAGGCGTTCCAGGAGTTTAGAGATGAAGGGAAGATTAGAGACTGGTCTATAGTTAGTGGCACAGTTTTAGTCGAGGGATGGCTTTTTAAGTAATGGATGTATGATGGCATGCTTAAATGAGGAGGGAAAGATACCGGAAGAGAGAGAAAGGTTGAATATTTTTGTTAGGTGAGAGGTGACAGCTGGGGAAAGGGACTGGAGGAGATGTGACGGAATGGGGCCACTGGTGCAAGTGGTCGGGCAAGAAGATGAAAGGAGCCTGATTACTTCTTCTTCTGTAACTGGTTCAAAGTCAGAGAGTGAACTAGATGCAGTGAGGGAGGGAGGACAGTGCATGGTATGAAGAGATTGGGAGATGATTTCCTGTCGGATGTGGTCAATTTTTTTCTTTGAAGTAATTGGCCACATTGTCAGTGTGGAGATCTGTGGTTGCGACCTGCACTCTTGGATTGAGTAGGGAATGGAAAGTGTCAAAGAGACGTTTAGGTTTATTTGACAGTGAGGTGATGAGGGTGTTAAAAAAGGTTTGATTGAAGAGGTGAAGGGCAGAGTTGTATCTTTTAAGCATGAACTTATAATGGATGAAATCTTCAGGTAGATTAGATTTTCTCCACAGATGTTAGTTGCACCTGGAGCACCGCTGCAGGAAACGTGTTTGCAGCGTGTGCCACGGTTGTCGCCATCTGTGCCGAGTTGTTCTATGTATTGGAGGTGCAATTTCATCCAGTGCACTTTTCAGGGTTTCATTGTAATGCTTTAGTGCAGAATCAGGACATGAGATGGAGGAGATAGGGGCCAATGAGGACTGCAAGTTCTTCATACGTTTCTGGGTGTTAATGGCCTGTATATTTCTATAAGTGTGGAAAGTGCGGGTGACCTGAGCGGGATGGCAGTTCTTGATAGAGAATGAAAGAAGGTAATGGTCAGAGAGCAGGAGAGGGCAATTTGTGAAATCACCCACTGAGCATAGCCGGGGTCCGGGAGAAGACCAAGTCGAGGGAGTTTCCATCTTCATTCGTTGGAGAGTTCGTATGCTGCAAGAGGCCGAAGGAGGAAGTTAGCGATAAAAGGTAGGTAGCAGGTGGGGAGAGGGGAAAAGCAATGGGGATGATGAAATCACCCATGAAGAGGGTGGGGGTGTCACAGGAGAGAAAGTGTGGAAGCCGGGTGGCAAAGTGATCCAGGAACTGATGAGAGGGGCCCGGAGGACGATACACCACCGCCACTCAAATAGAGAAGGGGATGTAGAGTCTGACTGCATGGACTTCAAAGGAAGGGAAGACAAGTGAGGGTACTTAGGGGATAACTTGGAAAGTACATTTGGGTGAAAGGAGCAGACCAACGCCTCCACCTGCTCTGTTGTCCGATCTTGGGGTATGAGAAAAGTGTAGTCCACCATATGAAAGAGCAGCAGCAGCGGTGGTGTCTGACTGCTGGATCCAGGTTTCAGTAAGAGCCAGGAGGTTAAGAGAATTAGAAAGGAAGAAGTCATAGATGAAAGGGAGTTTATTACACACAGAGCGAGTTCCAAAGGGCACAATTGAAAGAGACAGAAGGCATGCAGGGAATATTAATAAGGTTAGAGGGGTTTCTGAGTGTAGCAATTGGGAGGTTTGAATGGCTATAACATGGGGGGTCAGGGTTGGGAGAGATGTCTCTTGCAGCTAGGAGGAGGATAGAAAGAGTGAGCAGATTTGTGAGAGCGTCTCTTGTGTTGGATGGCGGTAGTGAATGGATCAGTGCTATTAAGCAATGTGAACAGAGCTTGACTGCTACACATAGGAGAGGCAAGGACAGAGGGGCCGATATGGATGGAGTGTAAAGAGTTAATGCAAGGGCGGTGAATGTGAGTGAATGCAGCAGCCAGGATATAGATTATACAAAAGTATATGGTGAATATTTATTGTGTTCCAATTGGACAGGGAATAGATTTATTTGATTGTCTTACCTGTCTCCTGCCATGCCTAACTGCCAGTCCTTTGATAAATTTACTTAGATTAAATGTGCACGATTAATAGTGCACAAATGCTTCCCCAGGCAATGTCTGAATATATAGGAGGCTAGATCAGAAGGGGGAGCTCTAAGCCTGTTTAAGGTGAACTCTCCTATAAGAACATCCTGATCTGGAGGGAAAGAGTCAGTTCCTGTCAGAAAGACAGAGGGAAAGGAAACAGAGGAGCCGTGTAGCCTGAAGTGCTACAGCTCCTGGGAAGAGACACACAGAAAGCCAAATGCATTGCAGGGAGCGTGAAGGAAGTCAGAGGAAAGGAGAGGATACCAGAAGGGGACCAGCCCTGCACAGGCTGCCTCCTTCTGAGGCGCAGAATCCCAGTAGCCGGAACACCGAGGGAGTAAGGACCTTTATGCTTTACTTCAGAGACCGGCAGGACAGCTAATTGCAAGTTACCTGTCCACACCTACACCCAGGAGGCACGGTGGCACCCCTCAGAGGCCGGGGAATGCTAGAGTCCCTATAAACAGCCTCAAGCCACCAGTCATACGAGTATTGTGCTATCCAACTACGGGGGACAGAGAGAGAGAAACACCACATCTGTGAGACCCTTATGTGAAGCCATAGGCAGTAAGGGACTACACCACTACAGCGTAAGGGAAGGCAACTGATTTCCACCTGGACAAAGGGGACTCTGGATTTGCCTCCAAACTGGCCAGACTCTGCCTGCCCTGTGATCTGGTGCTCTGGACTGTGGATGCTGAAACCTTCAGTAAAGATAAAGAGACTGCAACCTTGTGTCCTCGTTCTTCTCTGCACCTCTCACCATCCACCATCTTACACACCGGGAAGCCCTGGGGACATACTTCAAATGTGGGAAGGTATACCATCTAGCTGCCATAACATCACCCCAGCGGACCCCTTAAAGCAGCGTCGGTCACCCTGACCGAATACCACAGGTGGCGTCACGAACACAAACTTTATCCCTTTAAAGACCTTTCCCTTTTACACGGACGTCCCAGGGCCACGGACTGGGTCAGCCACCATGACATCCCCCTGTGAACCGCAGGACACGGTACCGAGTACCCCACGGCCCCATGGGGGTGCTCAATCCACACTGCCAAAAGTACCAATAGCAGGTTTACAAACAACAGTATCACTGTGCTTGATTGGCAGCAAACTCGCCTGACCTTAACCCCATAGAGAATCTATGGGGTATTGTCAAGAGGAAGATGAGACACCAGACCCAACAATGCAGACAAGCTGAAGGCTGCTATCAAAGCAACCTGGGCTTCCATAACCCCTCAGCAGTACCACAGGCTGATCGCCTCCATGCCACGCTGCATTGATGCAGTAATTGATGCAAAAGGATCTCCGACCAAGTAGTGAGTGTGTTTACTGAACATACATTTCAGTAGGCCAACAGTTTGGATTTTAAAATCATTTTTTTCAATCCGGTGTTATAAAGTATTCTAATTTCCTGAGATAATGACTTTTGGGTTTTCATTGGCTGTAAGCCATAATCATCAACATTAACAGAAATAAACACTTGAAATAGATCACTCTGTTTGTAATGACTCTATATAATATATGAGCTTCACTTTTTGCATTGAAGAACTGAAATAAATTAACTTTTTTATGATATTCTAATTTTGTGAGAAGCATCTCTATATACAAAGGAAAAGGAAAAAAAACAGCAATATAATTGGCTGATTGTTTTCCAAAAATAATATGGCTTGGCTCAGTGAGTAATATTCCAGGTCTGAATATGATAATCCCAGAATAGTGTGGACCATGCTGCACATGTGATGGCCTTTGCTGGGCTGATGAATATAACGCTGCATGTTCCTGTCTGCAGCCAGTAGGTGGCAGTGTGGTCAGCGCTCAGGCAGCACAGGTGGTAGGTGCAGAGCCAGGTGCCAACCTTACCAGTGCCCAGCTGCCAGCTGCTCCCATCGCTGCTTCCTCCTCTCCTGGCTCAGTCTTGCTATGCAAATAGGTGCTGTGCTTTGCATTGGCCCCCGGCCAGAGGCGCAGGATGTTGGCTTGCATGGAAGAGGTGTGGTGGCTTCTTTAAACTGGAATTCCGTCTTCCCTCTTAGTGCCAGCATCTGCCACCTCCATGCCATCCTCAGCAGGCAGCAGACACAGCGACAATCCTGCAAGCCAGCAGCATGGTTACTGTGGAGTACAGTCGCCCAGGTACGCACACTGCTTGTCATGCTGCTCACTGAGCCCAGCTGGCACCCTGCCCTCTGTGCCCGCACTGTGGGCTTCACCAACTGGAGTCACACATAATGCTTGGTCAGGATTCACATCGGTGCTTATTGTGAAACAAAGGTGCCCTCTTCCTGCCATGCACGGGTGTGAGGAGGGGCACAGGAGTGATGATGGGCATAAAAGGGATGATGGGCACGAGTGGTGATGATGGGTACAGCAGTGATGATGGACACAGGCGTAATGATGGGCAGAGGTGTGATGGGCACAGGAGAGATGATGGGTACAGCAGTCATGATGGTCACAGGAGTAATGATGGGTACAAGAGTGATAGTATGCACAGCAGTGATACTGGGCACAGGAGTGATGATGGGCACAGCAGTGATAGTGGGCACAGCAGTGATGATGGGCACAGCAGTGATGATGGCCACAGCAGTGATGATGGGCACAGCAGTGATAGTGGGTACAGCAGTGATGATGGGCACAGCAGTGATAGTATGCACAGCAGTGATAGTGGGCACAGCAGTGATAGTGGGTACAGCAGTGATGATGGGCACAGGAGTGATAGTGGGCACAGCAGTGATAGTATGCACAGCAGTGATAGTGGGCACAGCAGTGATAGTGGGCACAGCAGTGATAGTGGGCACAGGAGTGATAGTGGGCACAGGAGTGATAGTGGGCACAGCAGTGATAGAGTGGGCACAGCAGTGATAGTGGGCACAACAGTGATAGTGGGCACAACAGTGATAGTGGGCACAGGAGTCTGCAGATTTCTATTGATAGATCCTATTCGATACAGTGATAGCAATGATGAGAATGTGATGTCCAATAATAGTAAGATTCTTATGACAATTATTACAGGATTATTATTACATCCATTAGAGTTAATAATATGTTTTTAAAAGGGATATGTGTAAGATAATACTGTCAGCGCTATTAATACTAACACCATACACTGTATATTATTGTTATCTGATATTGTTGATAAGTAAATGGATAGAAAAATAAAACCTGCACTTTTCACTCAAAAATGGGTCATCACCAAAACACCTTGTATACAAATCCATTAAATGGAGGCAGCACTCCAAAGTCAGATGGTGAGAAAACAATTGTAACCAGCCCGTGCCACATAATGGCTCAAAATAGCACAGCCTGTCTCAGAAAGGTGGCATGGGCTGAGGAAAATCTGTCTTCTCAAGTCACCATCTGACTTTGAGGTGCTGCCCCATGTTGTAAGCAAGATAGATAATAGATAGATAGATAGACAGATAGATAGATAGATAGATAGATAATAGATAGATAGATAATAGATAGATAGTTAGATAGATAGATAGATAATAGATAGATAGATAATAGATAGATAGATAGATAGATAGATAGATAGATAGATAGATAGATAGATAGATAGATAGATGATAGATAGATAGATAGATAGATAATAGATGATAGATAGATAGATAGACAGACAGATAGATAGATAGATAGATAGATAGATAGATAGATAGATAGATAGATAGATAGATAGATAATAGATGATAGATAGATAGATAGATAGATAATAGATAGATAGATAGATAGATAGATAGATAGATAGATAGATAGATAGATAGATAGATAATAGATGATAGATAGATAGATAATAGATAGATAGATAGATAATAGATAGATAATAGATGATAGATAGATAATAGATAGATAGATAATAGATAGATAATAGATAGATAATAGATGATAGATAGATAGATAATAGATAGATAGATAGATAATAGATAGATAGATAGATAATAGATAGATAGATAATAGATAGATAAATAGATAGATATATAGATAGATAGAAGATAGATAATAGATGGATAGATAATAGATAGATAAATAGATAGATAGATAGATAGATAGAAGATAGATAATAGATAGTTAGATAATAGATGGATAGATAATAGATAGATAAATAGATAGATAGATAGATAGATAGAAGATAGATAATAGATAGATAGATAATAGATAGATATATGATTGATAGATAGATAATAGATAGATATATGATTGATTGATAGATAGATAATAGATAGATAGATAGAAGATAGATAATAGATAGATAGAAGATAGATAATAGATAGATAGATAGATAATAGATAGATAATAGATAGATAGAAGATAGATAATAGATAGATAGATAGATATATAGATAGATAGAAGATAGATAATAGATAGATAGATAATAGATAGATAAATAGATAGATAGATAGATAGAAGATAGATAATAGATAGTTAGATAATAGATGGATAGATAATAGATAGATAAATAGATAGATAGATAGATAGAAGATAGATAATAGATAGATAGATAATAGATAGATATATGATTGATAGATAGATAATAGATAGATATATGATTGATTGATTGATAGATAGATAATAGATAGATAGATAGAAGATAGATAATAGATAGATAGAAGATAGATAATAGATAGATAGATAGATAGATAGATAATAGATAGATAATAGATAGATAGAAGATAGATAATAGATAGATAGATAATAGATAGATATATGATTGATAGATAGATAATTGATAAATAATAGATAGATAATAGATAACAGATAGATGATAGATAATAAATAGATAATAGATATATAGATAGATAGATAGAAGATAGATAATAGATAGATAGATAATAGATAGATAGATAGATAGATAATAGATAGATAAATAGATAGATAGATTGATATATGATTGATTGATAGATAGATAGATAGATAGATAGATAGATAGATAGATAGATAGATAATAGATAGATGATAGATAGATAATATATGATAGATAGATAATAGATAGATAATAGAGAGATGATAGATAGATAATATATGATAGATAGATAATAGATAGATTATCCAATGAGGTAATATTTTTGCATGTCTTATTTTACAAGTTGATCATATTGTAGATTATATACCGTATATAAAGATAGACAGAATATATAAGCAGAAGATTGGACCACCCTGTGACTTTTTCTTTTGCGTTCAAAGATCCCTTTCAGGGGAAACCACTTTAGAAACCTCTGACCATTATATACAGTGAATATGAAACGTTACACACACCAGGTTTTTATCATGTAAAAAAATCATACCAAGAAGAATCATTTCAGAACTTCATCTTCCTTTAATGTCACCCATAATCTGTACAATTCAATTGAGAAAGAAACTGAAATCATTTTGAGGGGAGGAAATAAAAATAATAGAACAGAAATATTGTGGTTGCATAAGTGTGAACACCCTCTTAAAATGGGGATGCGTTTTTGTGTTCATAATTAACAAATCACATATAAACTCATGTTAAAGGGAATCGGTCATAGTATCCACCCGCTTAAGCTGTCTATAAGGGCATACAGGTCATAATTAAATAAAATGTTACCTTGATAACTTCAATCTGATGTCTACTATCAGAGTAATCCATGGTTTTCTTAATATGTAAATGAGCTGTTTGGATCTATGGGCCGGACATAGATCTCCCTGAGAATCTGCCTCCAGAGCTTATTGTAAATGGTTCCCTTCAAATAGTAGTCACTTCACGGCTAGCAACATTTACTGTTATTCTGATTAACTCCATATAAAGTTTCGCTTTTCTAGTAGGATTTTCTTTACATTTAGTTGTATTTTACAGCAAAAGTCATAGTCGGTAAACAGCTGACAACAAAGCAATTGATCTGATTGTTGAAAGTTATCAGTCAGTAGTAGGGAAAATGTTCCAAGGCATTAGATATACAGCTCCGGCAAAAATTAAGAGACCACTGCAAAATGTTCAGTTTGTCTGATGTTTCTCTTTATAGGTAAATTTTTGAGTAAAACTTAAATTGTTCTTTTATTCTATAAACTTCTAACAACATGTTTCCAAATTTTCAAGCAATAAATTTTGTATTTTTTCTAACAAAGAGAAATGGTCAAAATAAAAAAAAACAAACCCCAGTGCTTTCAGACCTCAAATAATGCAAAGAAAACAAGTTCATGATCATTTAGAAACAACAATACTAATGTTTTAACTCAGGAAGAGTTCAGAAATCAATATTTTGTGGAATAACCATGATTGTTAATCACAGCTTTCATGCGTCTTGGCAGCTTTCCACCAGTCTTTCTCAATGCTTCTGGAGCACAAATGTAAGCAGTTCTTCTCTGTTTGGCTTGTGACTTTCCATCATCCTCTTGATTACATTCCAGAGGTTTTCAGTGGGGTTCAGGTCTGGAGATTGGGCTGCCCATGACAGGGATTTGATGTGGTGGTCTCTTAATTGTTGCCAGAGCTGTATACTCGAACACTTTGAAGACGGTTATCAAGAAGTGATACAATTGACATAAATTTGCCACCACATTGACATTACTAGAACAGGACATCCCTTAAAAAAATTATGAAAAAACAAGAAGAATTGATCTGGGTGGTTGTTAAGAGGAAATGGCAACATTAAAGGAGCTGCAGGAATAGCTGGCAAGTGCTGGTTGTGTACTGCATGTGACAATAATTTCCCATATTCTTCAAGATGCCTTTTCTTACAAAGAAAATCAGCCAATCTGTTCCAAATATCAATCAATTTTGCAGAAAAACCTTCAGACCTCTGCAAAAATCTGTAGATGAAAAGGAACCTTTTAGCAAGGCAACAAATCTAAGCATGCCTTCAAATCAACAAAAGAATGGCTGCATCAGTAGATCAGCGTTTTGGATTAGCCCAGTCAGAGAACAGACCCGAAACAAACGGAAAATCTGTGGGTAACCTCAGGAGGGCGCTCTACACAGGAGGTGCCCTCACAATCTGACACATTTGGAGTGCTACTGCAAGGAAGAGTGGGCAAAAGATTGCCCACCAGTTGGCACCTGGTAAGTGGTAAAATAGGACCTGTGGGGGATCAGTGAGGGTAAGTATGGTTTATTTTTCCTTTCCTTTTTTTTTCTTGACTGGTCATAGACATTTAATAACTAATATTCATAGGCTGGGAAATCCCTTTAATAGGGAGTTTTGAACCTTCCCAACTTCTGACAGCACTAAATTGATCATGAGGAAATCAATTAAAACAGGCCCATATTTATGTAAATGGCGGTAACATGATGTCCGCTTGGTGCTCTCCAACTGAGAAGTGTCCTGAGCTCCATACCCTCTGCTCTTCAGCGATGGCTTTAGTGGTCTTCTGTCTTCATGTCTACCTACTATTAGTAAAAGCTGCATAATCACATCTTAGGCCATAGAACCGCTGTATTTTGGGGGGCAAACTTTATATTTTTTTAACTTAATTTTCTTGCTTCTAGCATTTGGGAAAGGCAGGAGGGAAAAGGGTAATGTAGGCACCTGGACAATTGACCCTTCCTCCTCGTAATCCAGCCCAAATCTCATGTCTTTCCATGTTGAGTGACGTTTCCAGATTTATTTCTTATTTTATATGTTTGTAGTGTATGTTGTTTTCTCCAGAGATGTTTGTTTACATTTCATATATTGAGAAAAATTGGTAATAATATTATTTTTTGGATCGAAGATAGAAATAACAATCAGTTGGAATCCAAAATAAAGCAGCAAAGATGGAATTCAGATTTTTGCTACTTCTATAACCTATTAGGAATTGTGTTAGGAGGAACGTGTAGCTGTCTACGGTCTTCTAGGCAGCATATGTCTGAGTTTCCATTGTCTAGTCCAGTGTTTCCCAACTCCGGTCCTCAAAAGTCACCAACAGGTCATGTTTTCAGAATTTCCTTAGCATTGCTCAGGTGATATTTGCATCACCTGAACAGGCAAGCATTCAATCACCTGTGCAATACTAAGGAAATCCTGAAAACATGACCTGTTGGTGACTTTTGAGGACCGGAGTTGGGGAACACTGGTCTAGTCTGTGGTTAGGGCTATCTCAGCTCATGCAGGAACCACTAGTGACTGCGGGATCAGAGTCTCAAGTCTGTATGGGAACCGGCAGAGTCAGTTCCAGGTTTTAGTGTGTTAACTATTTTCCCAAGTGGGTTGCTACACTATCATACCACTTATTTATCATCTATCTGCATTTACTTCTTGGCTCAGACATCCAGTTAAGCATTTTAAAGGGAACCTGTCACCCCGTTTTTTCAGACTGAGATAAAAATACTGTTAAATAGGGCCTGCGCTGTGCGTTACAATAGTGTATGTAGTGTACCCTGATTCCCCACAGAGTTTGCATCTCGGCTTTGGGAAAATGGCCGCCGCGATCTCTTCTGCGCACGCGCGGCATCCCGCGGCCATTTTCCTGAAGCCCCGTGCAGCAGAGCACTCCATCTGCGCACGCGCGGCCCCAGGAAGATGGCCGCCCCCACCGATGACAGGGATAATAGCGCAGATCGCGCGCTGTTTCTTCACATGCGCGCAGGGAATTCAGAACTTGGACATGCGCACACCACTGCGCCACCAACGGAAAGCTGGGGAAGAAAAGAGCGATGTCACCACGCCCACCTGACCTGACCAGCCTGATTGACAGGCGAAAACGGCGACTTTGGTAAGTTATTTCGCAGCATAGGTGGGGAATCAGGGTACACTACATACACTATTGTAACGCACAGCACAGGCCCTATTTAACAGTATTTTTATCTCAATCTGAAAAAATGGGGTGACAGGTTCCCTTTAAGCTGTAAGGATAACAAACTCTTTTCTGCTATACTGGTGCTTTTCACATTACAAAACTGCTGCAACAGTGTGTAATCATCTTTGCATGTAGCTATTCGATTGTTTGCTCATCATTGCTGATTTGCAGTTAACTATTAGTCGGCTGTAAGTATGACAAGATCTATGCAATACTGGTGCTGTTCACACTACAAAACTGGTACAACACTGTGTAATCTTTTCCACAAGCAAGTACCCAATTTGCCTGTTGATCATTTATGCTTGTGGTTGACCTTTTGTTTGCATATAACTCTGCCTTTAACTATACAGTCTGCCTATGGGGAGTGCATTATACTATGTAGAGTCTGCCTATGGGGAGTGCATTATACTATATAGAGTCTGCCTATGGGGGGCTGCATTATACTATACAGTCTGTATATAGGGAGAGTATTATACTATATAGAGTCTGCCTATGGGGATTGCATTATACTATAGAGTCTGGCTATGGGGAGTGCATTATCCTCTATAGAGTCTGCCTATGGGGGCTGCATTATACTATACAGTCTGTCTATGGGAAGTGCATTATACTATGTAGAGTCTGCCTATGGGGACTGCATTATACTATATAGAGTCTGTCTATGGGGGGGCTGCATTATACTATGTAGAGTCTGCCTATGGGGAGTGCATTATACTATATAGAGTCTGCCTATGGGGAGTGCATTATACTATGTAGAGTCTGCCTATGGGGAGTGCATTATACTATATAGAGTCTGCCTATGGGGAGGCTGCATTATACTATACAGTCTGTATATTGGGAGAGTATTATACTATACAGAGTCTGCCTATGGGGATTGCATTATACTATAGAGTCTGGCTATGGGGAGTGCATTATCCTCTATAGAGTCTACCTATGGGGGCTGCATTATACTATACAGTCTCCCTATGGGGAGTGCATTATACTATGTAGAATCTGCCTATGGGGAGTGCATTATGCTATAGTCTGCCTATGGGGAGTGCATTATGCGATATATCGAGTCTGTCTGTGGGGAGTACATTATACAATATAGAGTCTGTCTATGGGGAGTGCATTATACTATATAGAGTCTGTCTATGGGGAGTGCATTATCCTCTATAGAGTCTGCCTATGGGGGCTGCATTATACTATACAGTTTCCCTATGGGGAGTGCATTATACTATGTAGAATCTGCCTATGGGGAGTGCATTATGCTATAGTCTGCCTATGGGGAGTGCATTATGCGATATATCGAGTCTGTCTGTGGGGAGTACATTATACAATATAGAGTCTGTCTATGGGGAGTGCATTATACTATATAGAGTCTGTCTATGGGGAGTGCATTACACTATTTAGAGTCTGCCTATGGGGAGGACATATACTATAGTGTCTGTAATGGGGAGTGCATTATACAATATAGAGTCTGTCTATGGGGGTTCATAATACTATAGAGTATGCCTATGGGGGGCTGCATTATAATATAGAGTCTGCCTATGGGGAGTGCATTATACTATATAGAGTCTGCCTATGGGGCGTGTATTATACTATAGAGTCAGCCTGATGAAGGAGCTTCTGCTCCGAAACGCCTGTCGGGTGGACGTGCGGTACCGGACCCTGGCTATCTTCTAGTGCCCCCCTGTGATAGGTAATTTCTAGCTGCACTTGCGGCTGTTAGCCCGAGTATTTACCGGGCAGCTTTACTAGGGGTTGGACGGTCGTATGCGGCCATGGGGGAGGGACACACACATGGGTCAGCTTTCATTTGTACGCACATATAGTGCGGCGCTGCTGGCAAAGTGCTGCTATATTGCTGGTTATATGGTTCTACCACCTAGGAAGGTGACGGGCACAAGGGGGCATTCTTTGCGTCTGGAGGAGAGAAGGTTTTTCCACCAACATAGAAGAGGATTCTTTACTGTTAGGGCAGTGAGAATCTGGAATTGCTTGCCTGAGGAGGTGGTGATGGCGAACTCAGTCGAGGGGTTCAAGAGAGGCCTGGATGTCTTCCTGGAGCAGAACAATATTGTATCATACAATTATTAGGTTCTGTAGAAGGACGTAGATCTGGGTATTTATTATGATGGAATATAGGCTGAACTGGATGGACAAATGTCTTTTTTCGGCCTTACTAACTATGTTACTATGTTACTATGTTACTATGTTCTGATGCCTGATAATGTTACCCCACTGAGGCACACTTTAGTTAATATTGACACTGGCATCTTAGAGCAGATATAGCGTTTTTATGTGTCAGTGTACTAAGCATAGGTCACACTTTAATTAGCTCTTTTTGTGGGTCCATCTACCAATGTATGTGTGCCTTTTCATGTTAGCTTGTGTCTTCCGGTCTGCACGTCTTGTTGTATAGTGGTGACTTTTTGGGTTTATCGCCGCCATTGTGTCACCGTGTACCATTATTGTCCAGAGTTTTTACAATTGTAATATTTTGTATTGTGTTAATAAAGATTATATATATTTGTAATTTACCCAGTATTGGTCGTCTTTTGTGGTTTCCACACTCCCTCTGTATCTAGTTTTGTACGACTGGGTTGTGATTATATCCGTCATACGGCAACATTAATATATATATATATATATATACACTAGAGACCATCGTGATGTTGCTATCTAATACCTCTATTACTCTATTAGAGTCTGTCTATAGTGGACTGCATTATACCATGTAGAGTCTGCCTATGGGGAGTGCATTATATTAAAGAGTCTGCATATAGGGGACTGCTTTATACTATCTAGACTCTGCCTATGGGGAGGACATTATACTATAGAGTCTGCCTATGGGGGCTGCATTATACTATACAGTATGCCTATGGGGAGTTCATTACACTATGCAGAGTCTGCTTATGGGGGGCTCCATTATACTATAGAGTCTGCCTATGGGGAGTGCATTATACTAAAGAGTCTGCAAATAGGGGACTGCTTTATTCTATATAGAGTCTGCCTATGGGGAGTGCATTACACAATATAGAGTCTGCCTATGGGGAGTGCATTATACAATATAGATTCTGTCTATAGGGAGTGCATTTTACTATACAGAGTCTGCCTATGGGGAGTGCATTATACTATATCAAGTCTGCCTATGGAGAGTGCGTTATACTATATAGAGTCTGTCTATGGGGAGTGCATTATGCAATATAGAGTCACCCTTTGGGGAGTGCATTATACCATATAGAGTCTGCCTATGGGGAGTGCATTATACTATATAGAGTCTGCCTATGGGCAATGCATTATACTATGTAGAGTCTGCCTATGGGGAGTGCATTATACTATATAGAGTCTGCCTATGGGGAGTGCATTATACAATATAGATTCTGTCTATAGGGAGTGCATTTTACTATACAGAGTCTGCCTATGGGGAGTGCATTATACTATATCAAGTCTGCCTATGGAGAGTGCGTTATACTATATAGAGTCTGTCTATGGGGAGTGCATTATGCAATATAGAGTCACCCTTTGGGGAGTGCATTATACCATATAGAGTCTGCCTATGGGGAGTGCATTATACAATATAGAGTCTGCCTATGGGGAATGCATTATACTATATAGAGTCTGCCTATGGGCAACGCATTATACTATGTAGAGTCTGCCTATGGGGAGTGCATTATACTATAAAGAGTCTGCCTGTGGGGAGTGCATTATACAATATAGAGTCGCCCTTCGGGGAGTGCATTATACAATATAGAGTCTGCCTATGGGGAATGCATTATACTATATAGAGTCTGCCTATGGGCTATGCATTATACAATATAGAGTCTGTCTATGGGGAGTGCATTATACAATATAGTCTGTCTATGGGGAATGCATTATACTATATAGAGTCTGCCTATGGGCAATGCATTATACAATATAGAGTCTGTTTATGGGGAATGTATTATACTCTATAGAGTCTGCCTAAGGGCAATGCATTATACTATATAGCATCTGCCTATGGGGAGTGCATTATACTATATAGAGTCTGCCTATGGGGAATGCATTATACTATATAGAGTCTGCCTATGGGGAATGCATTATACTATATAGAGTCTGCCTATGGGGAATGCATTATACTATATAGAGTCTGCCTATGGGGAATGCATTATACTATATAGAGTCTGCCTATGGGGAGTGCATTATACTATTTAGAGTTTGCCTATCGGAAGGACATTATAGTATAGAGTCTGACAATGGGGAGTGCATTATACAATATAGAGTCTGCCTATAGTGGGCTGCATTATACTATATAGAGTCTGCCTATGGGGAGTGCATTATACTAAAGAGTCTGCAAATAGGGGACTGCTTTATACTATATAGAAGACACAAAAGAGAATAGTAAAACCAAAAACACTCAGTTTGAAAAAATGTTGCAGTAATCCGCAAGTGCTAGTAAAAGATGTAAAAAACAGGGTATTTGGTTGATACGTTTTTTGCAAAAAATGTATACTAAGCCGCTCTACCAATCTTCACGGTATACCCTTATCAGAGCAGTCCTAACTAATGTATGCAATCCCTATCTGATGTATTTAAAAACCTGATCATCTGTATATAACCTGTGTGAACAGGGTTCAGAGAGGAAAAATCCATGTGTGCATACAGGGTAGAACAGCTTTTGTGCAGATAGCCCAAGAGGAGTGGTGGAACTCCCCAGTCTTGTAGACACAAGAGAACAATTATGGAAACAGGAACACATGGGCTACTTGCACAGTGAACAAGTCTGTATGATCATGTTCACACACCACCAAGAAACCTGAAGACACAAAAGAGAATAGTAAAACCAAAAACACTCAGTTTGAAAAAATGTTGCAGTAATCCGCAAGTGCTAGTAAAAGATGTAAAAAACAGGGTATTTGGTTGATACGTTTTTTGCAAAAAATGTATACTAAGCCGCTCTACCAATCTTCACGGTATACCCTTATCAGAGCAGTCCTAACTAATGTATGCAATCCCTATCTGATGTATTTAAAAACCTGATCATCTGTATATAACCTGTGTGAACAGGGTTCAGAGAGGAAAAATCCATGTGTGCATACAGGGTAGAACAGCTTTTGTGCAGATAGCCCAAGAGGAGTGGTGGAACTCCCCAGTCTTGTAGACACAAGAGAACAATTATGGAAACAGGAACACATGGGCTACTTGCACAGTGAACAAGTCTGTATGATCATGTTCACACACCACCAAGAAACCTGAAGACACAAAAGAGAATAGTAAAACCAAAAACACTCAGTTTGAAAAAATGTTGCAGTAATCCGCAAGTGCTAGTAAAAGATGTAAAAAACAGGGTATTTGGTTGATACGTTTTTTGCAAAAAATGTATACTAAGCCGCTCTACCAATCTTCACGGTATACCCTTATCAGAGCAGTCCTAACTAATGTATGCAATCCCTATCTGATGTATTTAAAAACCTGATCATCTGTATATAACCTGTGTGAACAGGGTTCAGAGAGGAAAAATCCATGTGTGCATACAGGGTAGAACAGCTTTTGTGCAGATAGCCCAAGAGGAGTGGTGGAACTCCCCAGTCTTGTAGACACAAGAGAACAATTATGGAAACAGGAACACATGGGCTACTTGCACAGTGAACAAGTCTGTATGATCATGTTCACACACCACTAAGAAACCTGAAGACACAAAAGAGAATAGTAAAACCAAAAACACTCAGTTTGAAAAAATGTTGCAGTAATCCGCAAGTGCTAGTAAAAGATGTAAAAAACAGGGTATTTGGTTGATACGTTTTTTGCAAAAAATGTATACTAAGCCGCTCTACCAATCTTCACGGTATACCCTTATCAGAGCAGTCCTAACTAATGTATGCAATCCCTATCTGATGTATTTAAAAACCTGATCATCTGTATATAACCTGTGTGAACAGGGTTCAGAGAGGAAAAATCCATGTGTGCATACAGGGTAGAACAGCTTTTGTGCAGATAGCCCAAGAGGAGTGGTGGAACTCCCCAGTCTTGTAGACACAAGAGAACAATTATGGAAACAGGAACACATGGGCTACTTGCACAGTGAACAAGTCTGTATGATCATGTTCACACACCACCAAGAAACCTGAAGACACAAAAGAGAATAGTAAAACCAAAAACACTCAGTTTGAAAAAATGTTGCAGTAATCCGCAAGTGCTAGTAAAAGATGTAAAAAACAGGGTATTTGGTTGATACGTTTTTTGCAAAAAATGTATACTAAGCCGCTCTACCAATCTTCACGGTATACCCTTATCAGAGCAGTCCTAACTAATGTATGCAATCCCTATCTGATGTATACAGATCACTGTGCAAGTAGCCCATGTGTTCCTGTTTCCATAATTGTTCTCTTGTGTCTACAAGACTGGGGAGTTCCACCACTCCTCTTGGGCTATCTGCACAAAAGCTGTTCTACCCTGTATGCTCACATGGATTTTTCCTCTCTGAACCCTGTTCACACAGGTTATATACAGATGATCAGGTTTTTAAATACATCAGATAGGGATTGCATACATTAGTTAGGACTGCTCTGATAAGGGTATACCGTGAAGATTCGTAGAGCGGCTTAATATACATTTTTTGCAAAAAACGTATCAACCAAATACCCTGTTTTTTACATCTTTTACTAGCACTTGCGGATTACTGCAACATTTTTTCAAACTGAGTGTTTTTGGTTTTACTATTCTCTTTTGTGTCTTCAGGTTTCTTGGTGGTGTGTGAACATGATCATACAGACTTGTTCACTGTGCAAGTAGCCCATGTGTTCCTGTTTCCATAATTGTTCTCTTGTGTCTACAAGACTGGGGAGTTCCACCACTCCTCTTGGGCTATCTGCACAAAAGCTGTTCTACCCTGTATGCACACATGGATTTTTCCTCTCTGAACCCTGTTCACACAGGTTATATACAGATGATCAGGTTTTTAAATACATCAGATAGGGATTGCATACATTAGTTAGGACTGCTCTGATAAGGGTATACCGTGAAGATTGGTAGAGCGGCTTAGTATACATTTTTTGCAAAAAACGTATCAACCAAATACCCTGTTTTTTACATCTTTTACTAGCACTTGCGGATTACTGCAACATTTTTTCAAACTGAGTGTTTTTGGTTTTACTATTCTCTTTTGTGTCTTCAGGTTTCTTGGTGGTGTGTGAACATGATCATACAGACTTGTTCACTGTGCAAGTAGCCCATGTGTTCCTGTTTCCATAATTGTTCTCTTGTGTCTACAAGACTGGGGAGTTCCACCACTCCTCTTGGGCTATCTGCACAAAAGCTGTTCTACCCTGTATGCACACATGGATTTTTCCTCTCTGAACCCTGTTCACACAGGTTATATACAGATGATCAGGTTTTTAAATACATCAGATAGGGATTGCATACATTAGTTAGGACTGCTCTGATAAGGGTATACCGTGAAGATTGGTAGAGCGGCTTAGTATACATTTTTTGCAAAAAACGTATCAACCAAATACCCTGTTTTTTACATCTTTTACTAGCACTTGCGGATTACTGCAACATTTTTTCAAACTGAGTGTTTTTGGTTTTACTATTCTCTTTTGTGTCTTCAGGTTTCTTGGTGGTGTGTGAACATGATCATACAGACTTGTTCACTGTGCAAGTAGCCCATGTGTTCCTGTTTCCATAATTGTTCTCTTGTGTCTACAAGACTGGGGAGTTCCACCACTCCTCTTGGGCTATCTGCACAAAAGCTGTTCTACCCTGTATGCACACATGGATTTTTCCTCTCTGAACCCTGTTCACACAGGTTATATACAGATGATCAGGTTTTTAAATACATCAGATAGGGATTGCATACATTAGTTAGGACTGCTCTGATAAGGGTATACCGTGAAGATTGGTAGAGCGGCTTAGTATACATTTTTTGCAAAAAACGTATCAACCAAATACCCTGTTTTTTACATCTTTTACTAGCACTTGCGGATTACTGCAACATTTTTTCAAACTGAGTGTTTTTGGTTTTACTATTCTCTTTTGTGTCTTCAGGTTTCTTGGTGGTGTGTGAACATGATCATACAGACTTGTTCACTGTGCAAGTAGCCCATGTGTTCCTGTTTCCATAATTGTTCTCTTGTGTCTACAAGACTGGGGAGTTCCACCACTCCTCTTGGGCTATCTGCACAAAAGCTGTTCTACCCTGTATGCACACATGGATTTTTCCTCTCTGAACCCTGTTCACACAGGTTATATACAGATGATCAGGTTTTTAAATACATCAGATAGGGATTGCATACATTAGTTAGGACTGCTCTGATAAGGGTATACCGTGAAGATTGGTAGAGCGGCTTAGTATACATTTTTTGCAAAAAACGTATCAACCAAATACCCTGTTTTTTACATCTTTTACTAGCACTTGCGGATTACTGCAACATTTTTTCAAACTGAGTGTTTTTGGTTTTACTATTCTTCAGGTTTCTTGGTGGTGTGTGAACATGATCATACAGACTTGTTCACTGTGCAAGTAGCCCATGTGTTCCTGTTTATACTATATAGAGTCTGCCTATGGGAAGTGCATTATACTATATAGAGTCAGTCTGCCTACAGAGCAGTCAGATTCTGGAATCCCATACCACAAAAGACTATAGCAGCTTTTATGAAGGGATGGAAGCTTTTCTCATGGTAGATGATATTGTGAGTTATAAATAATCTAGTGATTGACAATGTCTAGCTGATGGAGAAAAGTTGAACTGATCAACCTGTGTCTTTTTTCAACCAATATAAGTATAAGTAAAACCAGTTCAGAAAACACATGAACAAAAGAAAAACTCCTCCAAAAATTTCCTGTTGAATGTTCTTTTCACCATTGAAAGCAATGCTTACGTGCAAAACCACTGCATGTGAACATAGCCCAAGGTGTGGAGGAGCATTTTTTTCTCTTATTTATTTTGCCTTATATACAAGTCATTATACAGGAAAGAATATTTCTTGGCATTTTTTTCCAGCCAAATCCATTTTAAGTGTGGTTTTGTATGTTTTACTGTCAGTCTGTAAAAGTGGCGTAATACTCTGACAGCGTTGTTCCCAGCAGTGACCTCGGAGTCAGAGATGCTTCCAGGGGTCTTCCCCATCCTGTTCCCAGCACTTCCAGCTTCCAGCACTTTTAGCAATTTTTAGACCCCCTCCAGACCTCTGGGGAGGCTGCTGGAAAAATTCTCGAGTGTCTCATTGACTTCCATTATACTTGATACTCATGTCAATTTGCTCAATTTGAGTAATGAGTACCCGAGCATTTTAGTGCTCGCTTATCACAAAAAAAATCAGCGGTCGTGAAGGGGTTATTATTACCCATGGTTGGCCAGCTAGGGAGATGTCATCAGTACGTTACTTTATAAATTCTCTATTGCTGGTGATTGTTTTAGTGCTGAGCACTGTGTGCGCCCGTTGTATCCTGTATGTATCATCTGACTTGTAAGCGTTAGGCTCGGTCACATGCGCACATCCGCAGGAATGGAGAGCTCAGGTGTACTAGACAAACATCACTGCATGTATGATCGGTACTAGAAGACAGGTTGGTAGTATTCACATGAATAAACACAAACATTAGTGTGAAAAACGTATTTGTCGTCCTTGAAAATCTGTCATGCTGAGTGTTAAAGAGGTTGATTATGATATGGCTTCCAGAAGCAGGGCTCCTACTGATGGGTTGTGTCTGGTATTGCAGCTCAGCTCCAACTAAAGGGGTTATCCACTACTACAGGGATGAAGAATCTTTATTTCTACCAAAGGCCATTTGGATATTTATACCATCCTCGGGGGCCGTACAAATTGTGCACTAACTCCGCCCACAAAGTACGGCCTGACAGTGGCACTGGTGTCAGGATGTAATCTTTCAGATCTCAGTAGTAGAGATGAGCGAATATGTTCAGAAAGCGATCGCCAAACATAAATTCGACACAATATGGTACATTCGGCTTCGTGATCGGTAACGCAAGCATTTTTCTTAAAATGATAAAAAGTCGGTAACATTCAGTAAAAGTGCAGGAAAACAATTGCGTTGCCACTAAAGTGTTTTAACCCCTTCATGACCAGAGCTTTTTTCGGTTTTGCGTTTTCGTTTTTCGCTCCCCTTTATCCCAGAGCCATAACTTTTTTTATTTTTCTGTCAATATGGCCATGTGAGGGCTTATTTTTTGCGGGACGAGTTGTACTTTTGAAAGACACCATTGGTTTTACCATTTCGTGTACTAGAAAACAGGAAAAAAAATTCCAATTGTGGTGAAATTGCAAAAAAAGGTGCAATCCCACACTTGTTTTCCAATTGTGGTGAAATTGCAAAAAAAGGTGCAATCCCACACTTGTTTTTTTGTCCCGACACACAGCAAAATACTTCCGGGACATAGTGCGCCGGCGCATGCGCACTAATGGTTTTCGGCTTTGCCTGCAGTTGGGCAAAGAATACTGCGCAGGCGCAAGAGCCGAATGCACTGCGCAGCAGCAAGAAAAGAGCGTGATCTGTGCGATTCACAGATCAAATTATGTCAGACACACCGAGGAGTGGGAGGAGAAACAGTGATTTCACAACGCCCATTTGACCAGACCAGGGTGATTGACAGGCGAAAACGGCGACTTTACTAAGGTATTTTGGCAGCAAATGGGATTCAGGGGACAATAAAGGCACTATTGTAACGCACAGTTCAGGCCCTATTTAACGCTATTTTTAGGTCATATTGAAAAAACGGGGTGACAGGTTCCCTTTAACCTCCCACCCAACATAATTTCAGGATGCAGATGCTATTGAACATAATGGTGGAACATAATGGTGGAACAGAGATTTGTCAGTCTCCTCTTTCAGCATTCACCCTGGGTGTCTGAGTATCAGGGAAGCAGGCACATTAGCACCTCAAAATTGTGCCTGCTGCACCTCAGGGGAAAAGAGTGAGGTGCAGACTTTGTTTTTTTATTGTCAGTATTTGTGGGAAAAACTGTGGGGACATCATAGTGCGTGTGATGGATGTTCAGTATGGGGGAGCTATGAGAACATCATACTGTATAGGGGGCTATTGGGTATCATACTGTGTGGGTGTTGTGGTAGCATCACACTGTTTTGGGGCTATGGGGCATCATAATGTATGTGTGGGTGATCTTTGGGGCGTCATGCTGTGTGGTGAGCTGCAGGGATATCATACTGTGTGGGGGCGGTGGTGCATTATACTGTGTGTGGCGATATACAGCGTGCTAGGGCTACAGAGGCATCTTACTTTGTAACGGGGCTGTTAGAGGTCAAGTTCCCGCCTCTGCACAGGGTGAATCTCCGCTGCAGTCTCCCATTCTTCTCCTGCCACAATGGAGCATGCTCAGCGGAGGCGTCGGTCCCAGCGTCTTGCTCAGTCTGACACTGTGCAAAGGGTTACTGCTGCCTTTCCAGCTTCTGCCATTGTAGCCAGTACTGGTCAGCGGCAAGCAGACGTCTTTGGAACTAAGTTATACTTTTCCCCTTCTGAGCATGCCCACGGTAAGATCTCTCATTGGAGATCAAGGGTCACATGTGTTGTGAATTCTGTGGCAGAGCTCCCTCCTGTGGTCACAAGTGGTATTTCGGCTGATTCTCTCTGTGAGCTTCTGTTGGTGGAGGGAAGTGGTACTGCGGCTTCTGAGTTTCCTCCCTCAGGTGATCTGGTGAGGTCGTTAGGTGCTTCTCTACTTAACTCCACCTAATGCTTTGATCCTGGCTTCCTGTCAATGTTCCAGTGTTGGACTTGCTTTTCCCTGGATCATTCCTGTGGCCTGCTGCTCTGCATAGCTAAGTTCTTCTTTGCTATTTGTTTGCTATTTTTTCTGTCCAGCTTGTCTATTTTGTTGCTGGAAGCTCTGGGACGCAAAGGGTGTACCTCCGTGCCGTTAGTTCGGTACGGAGGGTCTTTTTGCCCCTTTGCGTGGTTTTCTTTAGGGTTTTGTGTAGACCGCAAAGTTACCTTTTCTATCCTCGCTCTGTTAAGAAAGTCGGGCCTCACTTTGCTGAATCTATTTCATCTCTACGTTTGTCTTTTCATCTTAACTCACAGTCATTATATGTGGGGGGCTGCCTTTTCCTTTGGGGTATTTCTCTGAGGCAAGGTAGGCTTATTTTCTATCTTCAGGCTAGTTAGTTTCTCAGGCTGTGCCGAGTTGCATAGGCAGAGTTAGGCGCAATCCACGGCTGCCTCTAGTGTTGTTTGGAGAGGATTAGGGATTGCGGTCTGCAGAGTTCCCACATCTCAGAGCTCGTTCTATGATTTTGGGTTATTGTCAGATCACTGTATGTGCTCTGACCGCTATGTCCATTGTGGTACTGAATTGCCTTTCATAACAGTACAGGAAGCCCAAAGTACTAATGATTCTCAATAGAGGGAAAAAAGAAGTTCTGAGACCATTTTTTTTTCTTTGCACTGTGTTTTGCCTTTTTTTTCCCCTAGACATTTGGGTGGTTCAGTACACAGGTGTAGCGATGGACATTGGAAGTCTGTCTTCATTTGTGGATCAGCTCTCGGCAAGAGTACAAAAGATTCAAGACACTATTGATCAGAAATCTATGTTAGAACCAAGAATTCCTATTCCTGATTTGTTTTTTGGAGATAGAACTAAGTTTCTGAGTTTCAAAAATAATTGTAAATTATTTCTGGCCTTGAAACCTCGCTCCTCTGGTGATCCAGTTCAACAGGTTTTGATTGTTATTTCTTTTTTGCGCGGCGACCCTCAGGACTGGGCATTTTCTCTTGCGCCAGGAGATCCTGCATTGAGTAATATCGATGCGTTTTTCCTGGCGCTCGGATTGCTGTACGATGAACCTAATTCAGTGGATCAGGCAGAGAAAAATTTGCTGGCTCTTTGTCAGGGTCAGGATGAGATAGAGGTATATTGTCAGAAACTTAGAAAGTGGTCCGTGCTCACTCAATGGAATGAATCTGCGCTGGCAGCTATGTTCAGAAAGGGTCTCTCTGAAGCCCTTAAGGATGTCATGGTGGGATTTCCTATGCCTGCTGGTTTGAATGAGTCTATGTCTTTGGCCATTCAGATCGGTCGACGCTTGCGTGAGCGTAAATCTGTGCACCATTTGGCGGTATTACCTGAGCTTAAACCTGAGCCTATGCAGTGCGATAGGACTTTGACCAGAGTTGAACGGCAAGAACACAGACGTCTGAATGGGCTGTGTTTCTACTGTGGTGATTCCACTCATGCTATCTCTGATTGTCCTAAGCGCACTAAGCGGTTCGCTAGGTCTGCCACCATTGGTACGGTACAGTCAAAATTTCTTCTGTCCGTTACCTTGATCTGTTCTTTGTCATCGTATTCTGTCATGGCATTTGTGGATTCAGGCGCTGCCCTGAATTTGATGGACTTGGAGTATGCTAAGCGTTGTGGATTTCTCTTAGAGCCCTTGCAGTGTCCTATTCCATTGAGAGGAATTGATGCCATGCCTTTGGCCAAGAATAAGCCTCAATACTGGACCCAGCTGACCATGTGCATGGCTCCTGCACATCAGGAGGTTATTCGCTTTCTGGTGTTGCATAATCTGCATGATGTGGTCGTGTTGGGGTTGCCATGGCTACAAGCCCATAATCCAGTATTAGATTGGAAATCCATGTCGGTGTCCAGCTGGGGTTGTCAGGGGGTACATGGTGATGTTCCATTTCTGTCAATTTCGTCATCCACCCCTTCTGAGGTTCCAGAGTTCTTGTCTGATTACCGGGATGTATTTGATGAGCCCAAGTCCAATGCCCTACCTCCGCATAGGGATTGTGATTGTGCTATCAATTTGATTCCTGGTAGTAAATTCCCAAAAGGTCGACTGTTTAATTTATCCGTGCCTGAGCACGCCGCTATGCGCAGTTATGTGAAGGAATCCCTGGAGAAGGGGCATATTCGCCCGTCGTCGTCACCATTGGGAGCAGGGTTCTTTTTTGTGGCCAAGAAGGATGGTTCGCTGAGACCTTGTATAGATTACCGCCTTCTAAATAAGATCACGGTTAAATTTCAGTACCCCTTGCCATTGTTACCTGATTTGTTTGCTCGGATTAAGGGGGCTAGTTGGTTCACCAAGATAGATCTTCGTGGTGCGTATAATCTGGTGCGAATCAGGCGAGGAGATGAATGGAAAACTGCATTTAATACGCCCGAGGGTCATTTTGAGTATCTAGTGATGCCATTCGGACTTGCCAATGCTCCATCAGTGTTTCAGTCCTTTATGCATGACATCTTCCGAGAGTACCTGGATAAATTCCTGATTGTGTACTTGGATGACATTTTGATCTTCTCGGATGATTGGGAGTCTCATGTGAAGCAGGTCAGAACAGTTTTTCAGGTCCTGCGTGCTAATTCTTTGTTTGTGAAGGAATCAAAGTGTCTCTTTGGTGTGCAGAAGGTTTCATTTTTGGGGTTCATCTTTTCCCCTTCTACTATCGAGATGGATCCTGTTAAGGTCCAAGCCATCCATGATTGGACTCAGCCGACATCTCTGAAAAGTCTGCAAAAGTTCCTGGGCTTTGCTAATTTTTATCGTCGCTTCATCTGCAATTTTTCTAGTATTGCCAAACCATTGACCGATTTGACCAAGAAGGGTGCTGATTTGGTCAATTGGTCTTCTGCTGCTGTGGAAGCTTTTCAAGAGTTGAAGCGTCGTTTTTCTTCTGCCCCTGTGTTGTGTCAACCAGATGTTTCTCTTCCGTTCCAGGTCGAGGTTGATGCTTCTGAGATTGGAGCAGGGGCTGTTTTGTCGCAGAGAGGTTCTGATTGCTCAGTGATGAAACCATGCGCTTTTTTTTCCAGGAAGTTTTCGCCTGCTGAGCGAAATTATGATGTGGGCAACCGAGAGTTGCTGGCCATGAAGTGGGCATTCGAGGAGTGGCGTCATTGGCTTGAAGGAGCTAAGCATCGCGTGGTGGTCTTGACTGATCATAAGAACTTGACTTATCTCGAGTCTGCCAAACGGTTGAATCCTAGACAGGCTCGTTGGTCGCTGTTTTTTGCCCGTTTTGACTTTGTGATTTCGTACCTTCCGGGATCTAAAAATGTGAAGGCGGATGCTCTGTCTAGGAGTTTTGTGCCCGACTCTCCGGGTTTGTCTGAGCCGGCGAGTATCCTCAAGGAAGGAGTAATTGTGTCTGCCATCTCCCCTGATTTGCGGCGGGTGCTGCAAAAATTTCAGGCTAATAAACCTGATCGTTGTCCAGCGGAGAGACTGTTTGTCCCTGATAGGTGGACCAATAAAGTTATCTCTGAGGTTCATTGTTCGGTGTTGGCTGGTCATCCTGGAATTTTTGGTACCAGAGAGTTAGTGGCTAGATCCTTTTGGTGGCCGTCTCTGTCGCGGGATGTGCGTGCTTTTGTGCAGTCCTGTGGGATTTGTGCTCGGGCTAAGCCCTGCTGTTCTCGTGCCAGTGGGTTGCTTTTGCCCTTGCCGGTCCCGAAGAGGCCTTGGACACATATCTCTATGGATTTTATTTCTGATCTTCCCGTTTCTCAAAAGATGTCAGTCATTTGGGTGGTCTGTGATCGCTTTTCTAAGATGGTCCATCTGGTACCCTTGTCTAAATTGCCTTCCTCCTCTGATTTGGTGCCATTGTTCTTCCAGCATGTGGTTCGTTTACATGGCATTCCAGAGAATATCGTTTCTGACAGAGGTTCCCAGTTTGTTTCAAGGTTTTGGCGAGCTTTTTGTGGTAGGATGGGCATTGACTTGTCTTTTTCCTCGGCTTTCCATCCTCAGACTAATGGCCAGACCGAACGAACCATTCAGACCTTGGAAACATATCTGAGATGCTTTGTTTCTGCCGATCAGGATGACTGGGTGTCCTTTTTGCCTTTGGCTGAGTTCGCCCTTAATAATCGGGCCAGCTCGGCTACCTTGGTTTCGCCATTTTTCTGCAATTCTGGGTTCCATCCTCGTTTCTCTTCAGGACAGGTTGAGTCTTCGGACTGTCCTGGTGTGGATACTGTGGTGGACAGGTTGCAGCAGATTTGGACTCATGTAGTGGACAATTTGACCTTGTCCCAGGAGAAGGCTCAACGTTTCGCTAATCGCAGACGCCGTGTGGGTCCCCGACTTCGTGTTGGGGATCTGGTTTGGTTATCTTCTCGTCATATTCCTATGAAGGTTTCCTCTCCTAAGTTTAAACCTCGTTTCATTGGTCCGTATAGGATTTCTGAGGTTCTTAATCCTGTGTCTTTTCGTCTGACCCTTCCAGATTCTATTTCCATACATAACGTATTCCATAGGTCATTGTTGCGGAGATACGTGGCACCTATGGTTCCATCTGTTGATCCTCCTGCCCCGGTTTTAGTGGAGGGGGAATTGCAGTATATTGTGGAGAAGATTTTGGATTCTCGTGTTTCTAGACGGAAACTCCAGTATCTGGTTAAATGGAAGGGTTATGCTCAGGAAGATAATTCCTGGGTTTTTGCCTCTGATGTCCATGCTCCCGATCTTGTTCGTGCCTTTCATGTGGCTCATCCTGGTCGGCCTGGGGGCTCTGGTGAGGGTTCGGTGACCCCTCCTCAAGGGGGGGGTACTGTTGTGAATTCTGTGGCAGAGCTCCCTCCTGTGGTCACAAGTGGTATTTCGGCTGATTCTCTCTGTGAGCTTCTGTTGGTGGAGGGAAGTGGTACTGCGGCTTCTGAGTTTCCTCCCTCAGGTGATCTGGTGAGGTCGTTAGGTGCTTCTCTACTTAACTCCACCTAATGCTTTGATCCTGGCTTCCTGTCAATGTTCCAGTGTTGGACTTGCTTTTCCCTGGATCATTCCTGTGGCCTGCTGCTCTGCATAGCTAAGTTCTTCTTTGCTATTTGTTTGCTATTTTTTCTGTCCAGCTTGTCTATTTTGTTGCTGGAAGCTCTGGGACGCAAAGGGTGTACCTCCGTGCCGTTAGTTCGGTACGGAGGGTCTTTTTGCCCCTTTGCGTGGTTTTCTTTAGGGTTTTGTGTAGACCGCAAAGTTACCTTTTCTATCCTCGCTCTGTTAAGAAAGTCGGGCCTCACTTTGCTGAATCTATTTCATCTCTACGTTTGTCTTTTCATCTTAACTCACAGTCATTATATGTGGGGGGCTGCCTTTTCCTTTGGGGTATTTCTCTGAGGCAAGGTAGGCTTATTTTCTATCTTCAGGCTAGTTAGTTTCTCAGGCTGTGCCGAGTTGCATAGGCAGAGTTAGGCGCAATCCACGGCTGCCTCTAGTGTTGTTTGGAGAGGATTAGGGATTGCGGTCTGCAGAGTTCCCACGTCTCAGAGCTCGTTCTATGATTTTGGGTTATTGTCAGATCACTGTATGTGCTCTGACCGCTATGTCCATTGTGGTACTGAATTGCCTTTCATAACACACATGCTCAGGTACTGCAGCAACTCCTATTGGTCCTCTAGGAAAGTCCTGAAGTTGCTCAAGTTCTGTGGCAGCCTCCCATTGGTCCTTCTGGGAAGGTCCTGTAAATGCTGCAGCTATAAAAGGTTCGCATGACCGCACGGCCATGCGCTAGTATCAGTCTAAGTTATGTGCGTTGCGCCAGTGTGGTTATGTGTGTATGTATTCAGGGACCCGGCTGAAATAAGCCCCTAAAATACCCACACCTCCGGTGAGGAGATTGTGTGTTTGCATGACCACTGACTGCTATCAGCTGGTCAGTTATCTTGTGCTCCTGTGAGTCTAACAGGGCGCAGTGCTTTACTTTCACAGTGACTCTGTGAAGTAACAGAGCTAGCTTATACCACCAAATAGTGCCACCATTAACTAGCAGCAGGTTCCTCCTGCACGGTGGACCCCGGGCTGTGATTGCACCAATAATAAACATCTATATTTACTCGGTGCGTTCCGCTAGCCCTAACAGGGGCTTTATGGTATCATACTGTATGGGGGTCTGTGGTTAACTCATGTTGTGTGTGGGGGTCTGTAAAGGCAACTTACAGGTCTTTGGGAGCATGATACTGGAGGCAATGTGGGTATTATACTGGGTGAGGAGATTTGGAACCTTATGTTGTGGGGTCTTCAAACTGTGTAGGGGGATATACTATGGGGCCATGATACTGTCTGGCAGGAGCTGTAGGGGCCATGAAGCTGCTTGGGGGAGTTATTAGGGCATCACACAGTGTGTGTGGAGAGCTGAAGTGCCATCATACTGTGTGGGTAAGCATCATACTGTGCATGAGGGACTGTGGGGAACATTATACTGTGTGTGAGGGGCTGTGGGGAACATTATTCTGTGAGTGGGAAGTATGATACTGTGTGGGGGACCTGTGGGGGCTGTAGGGATATCATATTGTGTATGGGAGCATCATGCTGTTTGGGTGTATAGGGGTGTGACGCCCAGGAGACCGGGATACCCAGCACCGGACCAATGGAGTCTGTCTCTTGAGGGGGATGTCACGGGTGGCTTGACCCGGTGCTGTGGCCTCAGGCAATGCACAGTGTAAGGGGTATCATGAGGGGACAGGCACTTACTTGATCAGCAGCAGGTTCTCCCAGCGGTGACGATCCTGATCCTGGATAGATGGCTATTGTCCAAATGAAAGACTGAGGCACTGAAACGTTTAACCAGTTTACTTTAACATAAAAGGATTTACAACCAGTCCTGTCACCGGAGTCTGTATGGGAACTCTGAGTTACTTTGACCCTGCCGGGGTCTTCGCCTCTTATTGTGCGCAATTTCTGTGTGGCCCTGCTGCTGTATGTGAACTGGCTGCCGGCCCAATCTGTCCCCTCCGGGTCCTGGTTCGACGGGCAACCCGAGTCCTTTTATCGGTTTACCCCCTCTGGGAGTACCGCTGAACTCTGTGTCTGTTGCTGCATCCGACCCTAGTGAAGCTGATATCACCTCACGTTTTTCCGGTTGCTGTATTATATATAATGAATACAGCCACGGATCCGGTATCCGTCTTTGCGCCTGTTCTGGGTAGTGATTAATGCTACCCGGTTCTCACAATGTCCTTTTTCTCTATCCCTCTTCTCCTCAGGCCGGTGATTTAGGCCTGGTAACAGTCACAGGGCTGTTAGAGATTCAACTGTATGACCTCTCACTATCAGCTCCTTGGCCCAACTGCCATTTCTTCTCTCAGACCAGAATGGATCAAGGGGAGTCTCTGGAGCTCCCCCTTCTGGCCGGAGGTGGTAGTGCAGTCTTGCTATTTTAGTATTTGTACTTACTGTCAGTAACTATTTTTGTGGCAAATACCCCTAGGGGTGCCACATTCCCCCTTAGTTAAGAACAGTACTCCGGGACTGTGGGACAATAACATTTTGAAATAACAATTAATATGTACAGTCTTAAAAATGAAAAGTTACAAAAACCACTCAAGGAAACAAAAATAGAGTTCTGTAAAAAGTCACTTCAAATAGCGTCCATTAATACAGTTCTATCCTTGAAGGTATTAGGAACGGCACTGTACTTAGTGTCCAGGAATTTAGTTCCATTTTTCCAACGGAGTTATCAATATAAAGTCTAAAGAAAGTTCAAAAAGAGCAAAAAGCAAAGTTCAAAAAGCAGTCTTTCCGGAGCTTTGATTTAGTGCCTCCGGGCTGATAAAAAGTTCAAGAATATGCAATAAGTTCATACAGACAAGTCTCTGTAGGCACTGGGCTTAAACGTTGCAGACTGATAGCAATGACTATACTACATTTTCTGTTTAACTATATACGGCATAACATATATACAATTCACATTATGAGCTTTATAGTTGGTAATCTGCATACCTGGCCGGTAATTGACCCTGGGTACTATGCTGTGATCTACGTAATAGCGGTGTCTCTTCATGTGGTGTACTACTGTCTACTGCGGATGTAGTATCTGCCCGCTCTGCTAAAGATAATTCCACGACTATGGAGTTGGCAAGTCCACCGTGAATGGGATTACTCTGACCAGGAATCTGTTCTTCCTGGCCTGGAACCTCCTGTAGTACGGGGTCAGCCTCTTCCTGTCTTGGGACTTCTGGTATTGGGTTCGGTGTTGGGTAAAAGGCCACCATGGGAACCACTACTGCACCATGGTATGTTAGTAGGGTTTTGGGAAAGTCTCCTATACAGGTGTGATACACTTCCTCTTCTTTTTCCTTTACTGGTTGAACCTGTATGGGTTGAATAACTTCTGGTTCTGGCTGGACAACGTCTGGCTCTTTCAATGCTTCCGGACATAATTTAAGATTGTCTCTTGACACTAGTACAGATGTTAAGCCTCCGTTTTTGCTAATGAGACACATTTTAGGATTATCCACTCTTGTTGGTAAAACTGTGTAGGGTACGGCTTCCCACTGATTGTCCAGTTTATTGGTTCGACGATTTCTCTTGAGCACTTGGTCACCCGGTCTTAATGGGGTCGCTAGAGCATTCTGGTTGAAAGTTCGCTCTTGTCTTTCTCTAGTTTGCTGAAGGCTTCTTTCCACACTCTCTTGCACTTGGCGATACTGCTTTTGCCGTATGATATCCCAATTGGAGTCTTGAACTTCTGCGTCTGGTTTCAGAATTCCCATTTCTAGATCGATTGGTAATTGGCCGGGTCTTGCACGCATAAGGTAAGCTGGGGTGCAGTTGGTGGAGCTCACCGGGACATGATTATACAGATCCACCAAGTCAGGCAATTTCTCTGGCCATTGATTCCTTTCTGTCTCAGGTAAAGTCTTTAGTAGGTCTATTACAATATGGTTCATCTTCTTGCATAAGCCGTTTGTTTGTGGATGATAGGCCGTCGTCCGGGTCTTTTTGCAACCATACATATTACAGAATTCTCTGAAGATCTCTGATTCAAAGGCTGTACCTTGGTCGGTGAGAACCTGTTCCGGATATCCATGGGGTCTACAAAAGTACGTTTGGAACGCTTTGGCTGCTGTTTTTGCTGTCAGATCTTTTACGGATACTACTACCAAGAAACGTGAATAATGGTCCACGATGGTCAAGGCATAGACATAGCCGGACCGGCTTGGTGTCAACTTCACGTGGTCCATGGCTACAAGTTCAAGTGGTTGTTTGGTGATTATGGGCTGCAGTGGTGCTCTTTGGTTCTTTTGATCGTTTCTTCTGAGGTTACACGGGCCACAATTTCTGCACCACTGTTCGATTGATTTTCTCATCCCGACCCAATAAAATCTTTCTCTTAGAAGTACTTCTAACTTTTTCCAACCGAAGTGACCAGCACCATTATGGTAAGCTTCGAGGACCATCTTCACATCTTGTTTAGGCACAATAATCTGCCAAACCAATTCATGTGTTTTCGGATTGGTGTATCTTCTACAGAGCTTCCCTTGATACAGGAACATTTTGCCTCTCTCTTTCCAGAGTTGATGCGTCTCTTCTGGGGCATCCTCATAGGGATATGCACTTTGCTCAGTCAACAGTTCCTTCACCAACTTCACAGCCGGATTGCTGTCTTGGGTGTCAGCCCATCTATGGTGTGCTAACGGATTAAAATTCACCTCTTGTTGTTTCTGATAGGTACTTGACTGATGATGTTTTGCCTTGGGACGATGGAAGGCTGGTAGTTCAATTTCTTCAAGCTCCCCCGTTTCCTCTTCTACATCTCTCAAGTGTGGCATCCGGGATAGGGCATCGGCATTTCCATTCTTGTGACCTGCTCGATACTTGATTATGAAGTTGTAATTAGATAACCGGGCTATCCATCGCTGTTCTAACGCACCTAATTTGGCTGTGTCCAGGTGGGTCAACGGATTGTTGTCAGTATAGACAATAAATTCTGCAGCGGCCAGATAGTGTTTGAAACGCTCCGTCACAGCCCAAACTACTGCCAGTAGTTCCAATTTGAAGGAGCTGTAATTTTCTGAATTTCTTTCAGTAGGCCGGAGCTTTCTACTTGCAAAGGCGATGACTTTCTCCCGACCTTCTTGCTTTTGTGACAGCACCGCTCCTAGTCCCACATTACTGGCATCGGTGTAGAGGATGAAAGGTTTATGGTAATCTGGGTATGCCAGAACCTCTTCTCCGGTTAGTGCCTTCTTTAGTTGTTCAAAGGAGTCTTCCCTTTCGTCGTTCCACTGAAAAGGAGGGTTTCGGTTTGAAGGTTTCTTCGTCTGCCCTACCAAGGTGTCTTGCAAGGGTGCTGCCAACTTGGTAAATCCTTTTATAAATCTGCGATAGTAACCCACCAATCCCAGGAATTGTCTCACTTCTTTTGCGCTGGTAGGTCTTGGCCAATCCCTTATGGCGCTTATTTTCTCGGGATCTGGTGCTACTCCCTCCGAACTCACGATGTGTCCCAGGTACTGTACCTTTGGCTTGAGAAGGTGACATTTGGATGGCTTGACTTTCATGCCATACCTGGATAAGGCTTCGAACACTTCTGCCAGGTCTATTAAGTGTTGTTCGTAAGTCTTTGAGTAGACGATCACATCATCTAGGTACAGGAGGACGGTCTCGAAGTTCTTGTGTCCGAGGCAGCATTCCATCAGCCGCTGGAAGGTACCGGATGCGTTGCAGAGTCCGAACGGCATGCGATTAAATTCACATAGACCCATTGGTGTGGTGAATGCCGTCTTTTCCTTATCTCTCTCAGCCACAGGGACTTGCCAATACCCGCTTGTTAAGTCTAACGTGGAAAAATAATTAGCAGATTTCAAAGCAGTTAAGGACTCTTCTATCCTAGGCAAGGGGTAGGCGTCTTTATGGGTGATGTTATTAATCTTCCGGTAGTCTACGCACATTCTCATGGTTCCGTCCTTTTTTTTGACAATCACTAGAGGGGCCGCCCAGGGGCTACAGCTGTCTCTTATTACCCCGGCCTGTTTCATTTCCCTCAGCATATCTTTTGCACATTGATAGTGAGCGGGCGGTATGGGTCTATATCTTTCTTTTATTGGGGGATGGTCACCTGTGGGGATTGTGTGTTCTACCCCTTCTATCCGTCCGAAGTCCAATGGGTGTTTACTGAAGACTTGTTCATATTCCGTCACTAGCCTATACACCCCTTGTTTTTGATGGGTAGGTGTTGAATTTATGCCCACGTGTAGCTGTTGGCACCAATCCTCCATTTCTCCATCTGAGCCATTGCCTTCCACCTGACAGGTTGGTTCTAAGGGCTCAATGGTTGTGATGGCATTGTTGTCAACAGTATATAGCTTTGCCATTGTAGCATACCTTGGCAAAGTGACCTCTTCCTCTCCACAGTTCAAAAGTCGTACCGGCACTCGTCCCCGGTGTACCTCGACTATCCCTCGTGCTGTGAGTATAGTGGGCCTGCTGTCGGTGTACACTGGTTCTATTAAGGCTTGATAATCTCGTCCCTTAGTACCAATGGCTGCTCTACACCATACCAGCATTTCTGTTTTTGGTGGGATTACAATAGACGTTGGATCACTTACCCTCACACTGCCGATTTCTCCACCTGCAACTTCTACCTGTTGCCTTAACATCAATACTTTTATTTCCCTCCGGAGAACTCTCTGCTGGCAGGATTGGGCAGTTTCAGCAATTTGCTGTAAGACAGAAATGACTTCGGAAAAGCAGTTCTCTAACACATTCATTCCTATCAATACAGTTGGTTCACAGTTCCGCCGGTCAACATCAACAACAATTATACCCTGTTTCTTCAATTCTACTTTACCAATCTTTATGGTCATCTCCCTGAATCCTAGTTTCGGTACCAACTTACCATTACTGGCCCATATATCTAGTTCAACATCATAGGGCCCTTTATCAATATCTGCATCAGCCCAGTACCTCTTATAAAGGATATACGGTATAGATGAAATCTGGGAACCTGTGTCCAGCAAAGCGTTGAGGGGAATTCCGTCCAGCACGATAGGGATAATGGATCGTCCTCCGATGTACCTGTCGTGCCAGGGTGTTGGGCCTTGAAAGTTCATTCCTGCGAAGCGGCCCGCATTCCCAGGGGATTCCCGTTTAAATCACAATCTCGTGCAAAGTGGCCCGGCTGCTGGCAACGGCGGCAAATGGGCTGTCCATCCGGTTGGTAGCGGTCGCGGGGTCGTCCTCTCCATGTCGGGTATCTCCGGGGTCTCATCCATGGAACATCCTCTCTACAGTTTGCCAACTCCATCTTGTGTCCTCTCATCTCCTGCATGGTTTTAGCCATTGAAGCAACAACATCAGCTAAAGAGTCAAGCTTTTGTTGAAGAGTCTCATTAGTACTGGGCCCCAGGGGCTTAGCAATGGCCCCAGACATAGCTGATGTCACTGGCACTCCCTGTTGTTGGGGTGCCTCTGCCATGGGTTGCGCAGGATCCTGATCCCGAGGTGCCTCTGCCAGCTGGAGACGTATAGCGCTCTCCTTTAATTGGGCAAATGTCAATTCAGGGTTCTTAAAAACAAGCATGCTCACATGCCCCCGGTGAGAAGGGGTGTAGAGTCCCTCAATAAATTGATCTCTTAGCAGTTTATCCGCTCCGGTGTTAAAAATGGGTTCAGCCAGTGTAAGTGATTTAAGGGCTTCCTGCAGGTTTAAGGCAAAGTCTCTCACGCCCTCATTAGCTTTTTGTTTGCAACTAAAGAATCGTATTTTAGCTTTGCTGCTGGCCGTGGTTTCAAATGTAGCTTTTAATCCAGCAAATATGCGTTCAACAGTGCCTTTTAGATCAGCTGCCCATGCTGTGACTTCTCGCTTAGCATGGCCACTTAACTGCATCATCAGGAGACTAACACGCTGAACTTCACCCACAGGGAACATGTCAAAATGGGCCAGCATCTTTTCTCTGAAATCGTCAAGGGTATTAGGCTCACCTTCATACATTGGAAGCCATGGGCCACCCGGGGTATATGGCATCAGCACCGGCATGATGGGCGCCACTCCTTGCACCGCTGCGCTGCCGGACTCTCTATTGACACTCTGTCTTTCAGCTGCATTAGCGTTGCCGAGTGCTGCGGCGTCTCCGTGCTGCGACATACTGTGCCCCCTTAGTTAATCCGGACCCTTCCGGTCCTCCGCTTCCGTCGGGATAGTGTAGATTCGTTCCGCTGTGCAGCAGGATCGATTTTCCCCTTGCTCTGATGTCAGAGCGCTCAGCTTGGTGCCGCCCACAATGACACGCCCCCTGCTGCTCCCACCCACCGCGCTCTGTAATGGCGGATTCTGAAGTTTTTCAGTTAGACTGGGGCTCAGGTGATGGCGTAGCTCAATTAACAGTCTCGTGCCTAACGGTTATGAAGTGATTACCTCAGGGGATGGCGGCCATCTTTACTCCATTATAACCAATGGGGAAAAGTCACTTTCAATAGTTTTCAATGGGGAATGGATTTTTCTTTAATAAAGTCAATTTTCAAGATTTTTCATCCTAGTTTTCACAGTTTTGGGCTCCAATCACGGCACACAATACCCGGTATACGGGCTGGCTAGATCCTGTTCGTGACGCCAATTGTGACGCCCAGGAGACCGGGATACCCAGCACCGGACCAATGGAGTCTGTCTCTTGAGGGGGATGTCACGGGTGGCTTGACCCGGTGCTGTGGCCTCAGGCAATGCACAGTGTAAGGGGTATCATGAGGGGACAGGCACTTACTTGATCAGCAGCAGGTTCTCCCAGCGGTGACGATCCTGATCCTGGATAGATGGCTATTGTCCAAATGAAAGACTGAGGCACTGAAACGTTTAACCAGTTTACTTTAACATAAAAGGATTTACAACCAGTCCTGTCACCGGAGTCTGTATGGGAACTCTGAGTTACTTTGACCCTGCCGGGGTCTTCGCCTCTTATTGTGCGCAATTTCTGTGTGGCCCTGCTGCTGTATGTGAACTGGCTGCCGGCCCAATCTGTCCCCTCCGGGTCCTGGTTCGACGGGCAACCCGAGTCCTTTTATCGGTTTACCCCCTCTGGGAGTACCGCTGAACTCTGTGTCTGTTGCTGCATCCGACCCTAGTGAAGCTGATATCACCTCACGTTTTTCCGGTTGCTGTATTATATATAATGAATACAGCCACGGATCCGGTATCCGTCTTTGCGCCTGTTCTGGGTAGTGATTAATGCTACCCGGTTCTCACAATGTCCTTTTTCTCTATCCCTCTTCTCCTCAGGCCGGTGATTTAGGCCTGGTAACAGTCACAGGGCTGTTAGAGATTCAACTGTATGACCTCTCACTATCAGCTCCTTAGCCCAACTGCCATTTCTTCTCTCAGACCAGAATGGATCAAGGGGAGTCTCTGGAGCTCCCCCTTCTGGCCGGAGGTGGTAGTGCAGTCTTGCTATTTTAGTATTTGTACTTACTGTCAGTAACTATTTTTGTGGCAAATACCCCTAGGGGTGCCACATTGGCATCAACTGAGTGGGCCGAGCTGTTGATAAAGGTACAATGGCTGAATAAAAGGACAAGTATGGTTAATAAAAAGCAATAAATTATTTGATTTTGATTAGCTGCTACAGGTAAGAATGCAGGTTACAATAAGTCCTATCGTCACATGTATTAGCAGTAGTAGTTAGTCAGCATACTTAATTCTACTCAATTCTAAGCGATAAAAATGAATATAAACTAAGAATAGTCATAATACCATTGAGCAAAATTAAGTTTATCATGTTGGTTCAGCCCTCCCCAACAGTCACTGTCTCTCATGTGCTCCTTTGTAAAAAGAAATTGCCCACCCCGCATCAGGACATTGTTGAAACACCTTGCCCTGGACAAACTTCTGGACCGTTTCCTTCATTCAGCAGCACTTTATTATTCCCCATAATTTTTAAAAAATTTAAGATTGTAGTTATTGGGATAGTAAGCATGTTAAAGGCTGTTAAAGTGATGGGGCCGATAATTATGGTCCCCTCTTTTAAGTTTAACATCAAATAATTTTTTATTTTTTTTTAACCAAACTTGGGGGGAGGGAACGGCACCTGTTCAGCTATGGTATATAGAGGTTGTAGTTTTACATTTGCATTAATTTTCATACCACAAATCTCTGTCTACTGCATTTGGAGGAGGGTGGAAGAGCTATTTTGGTTGGCTCACCATATTTCAAACTAATCCTCAAAGTCTTCTCTTATACGGATTGTGACTTTGTAACATAGTAACATAGTTAGCAAGGCCGAAAAAAGCCATCTGTCCATCAGTTCAGCCTATATTCCGTCAGAATAAATCCCCAGATCTACGTCCTTCTAAAGAACCTAATAACTGTAAGATACAATATTGTTACGCTCCAGGAGACATCCAGGCCTCTCTTGAACCCCTCGACTGAGTACGCCATCACCACCAATACAGTCCCAATTCCAAAAAAACTTTAGACACTGTGTGAAATGCAAAGAAAACAAGAATGCAATGATTTGAAAATCTCTTTTAGCCCTATTTCTAACCACAACAAAACATTGAATTCAGATCAGAATGAAAACGTTAGACATTTTTCCATTTCATTTGAAAAAATTAACACAAAAAAGGAAACAGCTTTTTTAAATCATCTCGAGCGCCATTTACAGAAATCCCCACACTTTCAAGTCTTGGCTACTATCAATGAAGTTACTAATGGATTTCTGAGGAACGTTCTGCATTTGATCAAATCATCAAGAACCGCTGCTGGCAAACCCCCTGTGCAATTCCCGACCAATGAAGCCCCAGATGTGCTCAGTAGGAGACAAGTCTGGAGACACTGCACATTTAGGCCACGCAGGCTGCTCACGGTAGCACAAGCAACTGGCAATGTTATGTTGAAAAACAGCTGATTTTGGAGAATTGTCCATACTACTGGTTGACTGATCAATTCTCTACTTTAAGAGAAATTGGATGTCAAATACCAAGCCTAAGATATCAAATAGTGTCTACACTAACCATCAGAAAGTGCTAGCAAAACACTGGGCTACAAGCTAGACCTCGAGCTACAGGTGATCCCACTTTTCTCAAAGGCCATCTTGGTGCAGATCAATGGAGTTGGAATGGAGGTGTATCCTCTTCAGAGATGCATCTTGCTTTTTTCTTGAATGCAATAATAGCCAAATATTGGTCTACAGACTATGTGCGCAATGCCATAGGTAGACGTTAATGAGGGAATGTCACAAAAGGAATACTCCCAGAATTATGGTGTGGGGTGACAATGTGCAGTAGCCAGACCCCTCTAGTCTTCATCTCAGATACACCAAGTACAATTATTTTTCTAAAGTGTTCCAGGAGCAGTTTTCAACACGACTGCACCAGGCCACATGTTCCTTGCTCTACCGTTCGCCGCCTGCATGTCCTAATTGCACTACCATTGTCTGTAGCATATAACTAGGCTGCCATGGCTTACAGAGTCTCCGGACTTGTCTCCCATCGAGCATATCTGAGACATTATTGGTCAGCAAGTGCATTCGGCATGGCAGAATATTCCTCAGACAACCATGAATAGCCTCATAGATAGCAGCCAATGTGAGTTATTGCGTACAGTGTTTGTTTCATTGCAACCATTTGGTAAATTCAAAAAAATTCATTTTTTTTCTCATTAATGTACGCTCTGCACCCCATCTTGACTGAAAAAAAACAGAAATGTAGAAATTGTTTTTTCAAATTTATTAAGAGATTTTCATCCAGGATATCTCTGTCCTCAATAACAACCAGTCGTCCTGTCCCTGCAGCTGAAAAACACCCCCATAGCATGATGCTGCCACCACCATGTTTCACTGTTGGGATTGTATTGGGCAGGTGATGAGCAGTGTCTAGTTTTCTCCACACATACCGCTTAGAATTATCACCAAAAAGGTCTATCTTCATCTCATCCGACCAGAGAATCTTATTTCTCACAGTCTGGGAGTCCTTCATATGCCTTGCACTGAGGTGAGGCTTCTGTCGGGCAACTCTGCCATAAAAGCCAGACTGGTTGAGGGCTGCAGTGATAGTTGACTTTGTGGAACTTTCTCCCATCTCCTTACTGCATCTCTGGAGCTCAGCCACAGTGATCTTGGGGTTCTTCTTTACCTCTCTCACCATGTCTCTTCTCCCACGATTGCTCAGTTTGGCTGGATAGCCAGGTCTAGGAAGACTTCTGGTGGTCCCAAACTTCTTCCATTTAAGAATTATGGAGGCCACTGTGCTCGTAGGAACCTTGAGCACTGCAGAAATTCTGTTGTAACCTTGGCCAGATCTGTGCCTTGCCACAATTCTGCCTCTGAGCTCCTTGGCCAGTTCCTTTGACCTCATGATTCTCATTTGGTCTGACATGCACTGTGAGCTGTGAGGTCTTGTATAGACAGGTGTGCGCCTTTCCAAATCAAGTCCAATCAGTTTAATTAAACACAGCTGGACCCCAATGACAGAGTAGAACCATCTCAAGGAGGATCACAAGGAAATGGACAGCATGTGACTTAAATATGAGTGTCTGAGCAAAGGGTCTGAATACTTATGACCATGTGATATTTCAGTTTTTCTTTTTTAATAAATTTGCAAACATTTCTAAATTACTGTTTTTTCAGCCAAGATGGGGTGCAGAGTGTACATTAATGTGAACAAAAAAAAACTTTTTTGAATTTACCAAATGGCTGCAATGAAACAAAGAGTGAAGCATTTAAAGGGGTCTAAATACTTTTTGTACTGCACGTGCTGCTGCTACTCGATACTGAATAAATCATCCTCCACTGTAGACAGTGTGTGATCAGAGAGGGCAAAATGATATTTAGTCAGGTAAGCATTAGTGATGAGCGAACGTGTTCAGATCAGGCGATATCAGAGCATGCTCGGGTGCTGAGTGACCGGCATGCTCAAAAAATATGTTCAAACCCCCGCGACTGGATGTCTCGCGGCTGTCCGACAGATTCCTAACAAACTCATAGTGAGAATGCAGGATGTCCTTTATATCAGTGAGATCAATGAAATATCCTCAGTGAATACAAACCATTGGGGACACAACATTTCTGTTATTACTTCTATCTACTAAACAACTTCTTTCTATATCCTTCATTAATATAAAACTGCCGCTGTCAGCAATGCCGGAAACTGTAATTTTCCTTAATTGCCCCAATCAGAAGGCCGCATTATATAATCCATATGCATGTACATAATGCAGTGAGGTTGGAAGACTCTTCAGCTTTCCTAGTAAAGGGAGTGGTTATGTAATTAATGTGTAATTGCTGCCTATTACCTGCGCTGACCTTACCTCGCTTTGTGAATCTTCATTAAATCCCTTCTCATTCCCACTTTAGACAGGATTACGTGTTTTGTTTGTGTCGTGGTGTCGCACGGGGCTTTACCTGACAGCGGTAGAAGCATTGTTAGGCTGTGTTCACATGTGCTGTTTTTGTAGCATATTTTTCTGCAGGAAAAAAAGCATTTTTTTCCAGTAACAGCAAAAGCTATGAGATTTCAGAAGTCTCATGCACACGCAGCTTTTTTTTTCCCCTGCACTACAGCATTTTTGAAAATCTGCAGTATTTCAGCATTTTTGTAGCGTTTTTACACCTAACAAAAACTGCAAACATTTGTGCTGCATTTTTTTTGCAGTGTTTTTGGTGAATAAAACTATATTTAGAATTGAGAGTCCTCAGTGGTTGATACCTTTTAATGGCTAACTGAAAAGATGGTAACAAATTGCAAGCTTTCGAGACTACTCAGGTCCCTTCATCGGGCATAGACTACAGGTCCTTCTCAAAAAATTAGCATATAGTGTTAAATTTCATTATTTACCATAATGTAATGATTACAATTAAACTTTCATATATTATAGATTCATTATCCACCAACTGAAATTTGTCAGGTCTTTTATTGTTTTAATACTGATGATTTTGGCATACAACTCCTGATAACCCAAAAAACCTGTCTCAATAAATTAGCATATTTCACCCATCCAATCAAATAAAAGTGTTTTTTAATAACAAACAAAAAAACCAACAAATAATAATGTTCAGTTATGCACTCAATACTTGGTCGGGAATCCTTTGGCAGAAATGACTGCTTCAATGCGGCGTGGCATGGAGGCAATCAGCCTGTGACACTGCTGAGATGTTATGGAGGCTCAGGATGCTTCAATAGCGGCCTTAAGCTCATCCAGAGTGTTGGGTCTTGCGTCTCTCAACTTTCTCTTCACAATATCCCACAGATTCTCTATGGGGTTCAGGTCAGGAGAGTTGGCAGGCCAATTGAGCACAGTAATACCATGGTCAGTAAACCATTTACCAGTGGTTTTGGCACTGTGAGCAGGTGCCAGGTCGTGCTGAAAAATGAAATCTTCATCTCCATAAAGCATTTCAGCCGATGGAAGCATGAAGTGCTCCAAAATCTCCTGATAGCTAGCTGCATTGACCCTGCCCTTGATGAAACACAGTGGACCAACACCAGCAGCTGACATGGCACCCCACACCATCACTGACTGTGGGTACTTGACACTGGACTTCAGGCATTTTGGCATTTCCTTCTCCCCAGTCTTCCTCCAGACTCTGGCACCTTGATTTCCGAATGACATGCAAAATTTGCTTTCATCAGAAAAAAGTACTTGGGACCACTTAGCAACAGTCCAGTGCTGCTTCTCTGTAGCTCAAAAGTGGCTTTACCTGGGGAATGCGGCACCTGTAGCCCATTTCCTGCACACGCCTGTGCACGGTGGCTCTGGATGTTTCCACACCAGACTCAGTCCACTGCTTCCTCAGGTTCCCCAAGGTCTGGAATCGGTCCTTCTCCACAATCTTCCTCAGGGTCCGGTCTCCTCTTCTCGTTGTACAGCGTTTTCTGCCACATTGTTTCCTTCCAACAGACTTACCATTGAGGTGCCTTGATACAGCACTCTGGGAACAGCCTATTTGTTGAGAAATTTCTTTCTGGGTCTTACCCTCTTGCTTGAGGGTGTCAATGATGGCCTTCTTGACATCTGTCAGGTCGCTAGTCTTACCCATGATGGGGGTTTTGAGTAATGAACCAGGCAGGGAGTTTATAAAAGCCTCAGGTATCTTTTGCATGGTTTAGAGTTAATTAGTTGATTCAGAAGATTAGGGTAATAGGTCGTTTAGAGAACCTTTTCTTGATATGCTAATTTATTGAGACAGGTTTTTTGGGTTATCAGGAGTTGTATGCCAAAATCATCAGTATTAAAACAATAAAAGACCTGACAAATTTCAGTTGGTGGATAATGAATCTATAATATATGAAAGTTTAATTGTAATCATTACATTATGGTAAATAATGAAATTTAACACTATATGCTAATTTTTTGAGAAGGACCTGTAATACAAATTCTGAGGAATCACATATTTATGCACCATACAGCCCAGAAATAATGCCATAGATAAGACAGGTGACGTGAAGCAGAACTACCACTACAGTATGTGAGAGTGATAAACAGTTGTGTCCATAAATATTGTAACAGTTCATAGATAAGGAGTGTGAATGTGTTATTGTCCTCTGATTGGGGTCTGGTTATGTGTTGTAATGCCCCCACACGGTCTGAGGAGCAAATTCCTTAATTGATGTAAAAATACATAAATCAATGCGACACATTCATTCCTGCACTGAGAGTGTCAAATGTTGTCATCAGTTTATATTCCCAAACTCTTCTGTCTCTCTGAGATTTGAAATTACCCTTTAATACAAGTAATCTCATGTCCATGGTGCTATGATCAGGGAGACACAAATATTTTGCCAAAGGTACATCTATTCTTTCTTTTCTTATTGTGTGGCGATGATATTTACTCCTTGTTCTCAGTTTTTGCCCTGTCTCCCCCACATACAGACCCCCAGTTGGACATTTAGTACAAATAATTAGGTACACCACATTAGAAGTGACGCAGCTGAAAGTACCTGGAATCTTGTAGTCCTGATGTGAATTGGGGATCTTTATCTTGTCTGTGGTCATTATAAATTGACAGATTTTACATTTTTTTCTGGATACAAGGAAAGGTACCTGCAACTGTTGGAGAGGACAGGGAGGTTCTGACCATGATGCTTCTTAGATTTGTGGGGCTGCCTAAAACACAGTAGTGGGGGGTCTGGAAAAATGGATTGTAAGCGGGCATCTTTTTGTAGTAAAGGTTGTAATTTTCGTGCAGCTCCCCTTAGCACCCCCAGATTTGGATTGTAGGTAACTACTAGAGGTACCCGGTTATTTTCTTCTTTAGCTGTGTAATGTAGCAGGTGATTCCTTGATATTCTGGTGGCTCTTGTAATCTGGTTTTCAATTGTTCTTGGATGGTAGCCGTGATTCAAAAAGGTCTTTCTGAGGTGACCAAGATGTTCATCCCTATCCATGGGGTTGGAACATATACGATTGTATCTGATGGCTTGGCTGTAGACAGTAAAGTTTTTTATGTGTTTTGGATGGAAACTGTCCCATTTAAGGTATGTTGGACGGTCGAAAGGCTTCGGATACAGAGATGTCTCTATTTCATTGTTCTGCAGCTTAATGATGGCGTCCAAAAAGTTAAAACTATATTAACATGTACTGTAGACAAAGCAGACTTGGAATCAACCTAAAAAAAGCCGCAAAATCACCGCTATGTGCTGTTTTATGCGCAGCGTATTTACTACCAAGGGTGAAAGCATCAGAAAAAAACTGCAAAAATGTCATGTATGAGCATACCCTTCAAGAAATGACTCTTCTTTATTATTATAAGGCATAGAAACCACTTGTTTTGAAAATGTTCAATGTTTTGTTGGCATGTTTTATACTTATGTTTTGTCACTGCCGTGTTTTATTTGGTATTTAGCATTTTTTTTGTGTGTGGGCAAGAGTGGGATTTGTCCTTTAGGCCATGTTCACACTATCAGTGTTTGGTCAGTATTTTTCATCCTTTTTTATCACCTGAGAGTATTAGCCATGCTGCCGTGTTGTTTTCACTGCTGTAATTGGTCGTCTAGTAGGGAATTACATGAATCTGTGACGCAGAGACTAAGGGTACCGTCACACTATACGATTTACCTACGATCACGACCAGCGATACGACCTGGCCGTGATCGTAGGTAAATCGTAGTGTGGTCGCTGGAGAGCTGTCACACAGACAGCTCTCCAGCGACCAACGATGCCGAGGTCCCCGGGTAACCAGGGTAAACATCGGGTTACTAAGCGCAGGACCGCGCTTAGTAACTCGATGTTTACCCTGGTTACCAGCGTAAAAAAAAACAAACAGCACATACTTACATTCCGGTGTCCGTCAGGTCCCTTGCCGTCTGCTTCCCACTCTCACTGACTGCCGGCCGTAAAGTGAAAGCACAGCACCCCCCGCCCCCCCCGGCTCAATACACACAAAGGTTACCAAAAATGGTTTTCCTGTTTGTAGAACTTATACTGGGCCTAATGGTGTCACCACCACATGCCAAACCTGTGACTTAATCCCACCACACCATGACCAGACCACATAGTGACCGAATAATACTACATACAAGGGACAAATACCACCGCATCATGTCAAGACCACATATTACCACCACTTGGTGACCAAATAGCACATACAAGGGACAAATACCACAACACCATTTCCAGACCACATATTACCACCACATAGTGACTGAATACTACAATACTGATCAGTAATAAAAAAAAAACACAATACTATCACCATAAGTGCCAGTATTCACAGGAGATCTGTACTTAGTATGCAGTGTCTGTGTAGAGGTAATACAGAGATCACTGGTGGTATTATACACAGGAGCTCTGTATATAATGTATAGGTAATACAGTGATCACTGGTGACATTGTACACAGGACCGCTGTATATAGTATACAGTGTATAGTGTCAGTGTATAGGTAACACTGACTCACCAGTGACGGCTCTAGGTGAAGTCCTTCATCTTTCATCCAGCACAGACCGCCATCATTTCTTCCAGCCTGGACTCGTTTCTGCAGGAAATAACAGTTATCTCGAGCTCCGCTTGCAGAACACATTACTTAATTTTTCACAACTTCTACATTACACCACATGAAGAAAAAAAGGTGATATAGTGTCACTCTGCACAGTAACAGGACCGCCCCCCATTTAAAACAGTATACTCAAAAAATAAAATAAATACATCACTGCAGTAATAATATCCCTTAATTAGCCCCTATGGTAATACTATTCCCCACCCTGGCCCAGTTTATCTCATTCCTGGCTCCAGCCATATGTTCTCGCATCCTGCCCTCATGAGTATCCATTCTACCCCATATGATCTCCCCATCCTGCCCCATCAGTCTCCATCGTATCCATCCTGCCCCATGATCCAATCCTGCCCCATGATCCAATTTTGCCCCATGTCTTTCATTCTGCCCCGTGTCTCCAATCATGCCCCGTATCTACATTCTGCCCATGCCTCAAGTCCTGCTCCCAGTGTGTCCAGCAAACTGCCCCAGTGTGTTCAGCATATTACCCCTAGTGTGTCCAGCATATTACCCCCAGTGTGTCCAGCAACCTGCCCTAGTATGTCCAGCATATTGCCCCAGTGTCCAGCAATCTGCCCCAGTGTGTCCAGCATTGCCCCCAGACAGTGTGTCCAGCAATCTGCCCCAGTATGTCCAGCACTGCCCCAGTGTGTCCAGCAATCTGCCCCAGTATGTCCAATTGTCCAGCATTGTCCCCAGTGTGCCCAGCAATCTGCCCCAGTGTGCCCAGCAATCTGTCCCAGTGTGTCCAGCAATCTGCCCCAGTATGTCAAGCATATTGCCCCAGTGTGTCCAGTATTGCCCCTGGACAGTGTGTCCAGCATATTACCCCCAGTGTGTCCAGCATATTACCCCCAGTGTGTCCAGCAATCTGCCCCAGTGTGTCCAGCTTATTACCCCCAGTGTGTCCAGCATATTACCCCCAGGTTGTCCAGCAATCTGCCCCAGTGTGTCCAGCATATTACCCCCAGTGTGTCCAGCAATCTGCCCAAGTGTCCAGCATTGCCCCAGTGTGTCCAGCATATTACCCCCAATGTCCAGCATATTACCCCCAGTGTGTCCAGCATATTACCCCCAGTGTGTCCAGCATATTACCCCCAGTGTGTCCAGCTTATTACCCCCTGTGTGTCCAGCATATTACCCCCAGGTTGTCCAACAATCTGCCCCAGTGTGTCCAGCATATTACCCCCAGTGTGTCCAGCAATCTGCCCCAGTATGTCCAGCACTGCCCCCAGTGTGTCCAGCAATCTGCCCCAGTGTCCAGCATTGCCCCAGTGTGTCCAGCATATTACCCCCAGTGTGTCCAGCAATCTGCCCCAGTGTGTCCAGCAATCTGCCCCAGTATGTCCAGCACTGCCCCCAGTGTGTCCAGCAATCTGCCCCAGTATGTCCAATTGTCCAGCATTGCCCCCAGTGTGCCCAGCAATCTGCCCTAGTGTGCCCAGCAATCTGCCCCACTGTGCCCAGCATTGCCCCAGTGTGTCCAGCATATTACCCCAGTGTGTCCAGCAATCTGCCCCAGTGTGTCCAGCATATTACCCCCAGTGTGTCCAGCAATCTGCCCCAGTATGTCCAGCACTGCCCCCAGTGTGTCCAGCAATCTGCCCCAGTGTCCAGCATTGCCCCAGTGTGTCCAGCATTGCCCCTGGACAGTGTGTCCAGCATATTACCCCCAGTGTGTCCAGCATATTACCCCCAGTGTGTCCAGCATATTACCCCCAGTGTGTTCAGCTTATTACCCCAGTGTGTCCAGCATATTACCCCCAGGTTGTCCAGCAATCTGCCCCAGTGTGTCCAGCATATTAACCCCAGTGTGTCCAGCAATCTGCCCCAGTATGTCCAGCACTGCCCCAGTGTGTCCAGCAATCTGCCCCAGTGTCCAGCATTGCCCCAGTGTGTCCAGCATTGCCCCAGTGTGTCCAGCATATTACCCCCAGTGTGTCCAGCAATCTGCCCCAGTATGTCCAATTGTCCAGCATTGCCCCCAGTGTGCCCAGCAATCTGCCCCAGTGTGCCCAGCAATCTGCCCCAGTGTGCCCAGCATTGCCCCAGTGTGTCCAGCATATTAGCCCCAGTGTGTCCAGCAATCTGCCCCAGTGTGTCCAGCATATTACCCCCAGTGTGTCCAGCAATCTGCCCCAGTATGTCCAGCACTGCCCTCAATGTGTCCAGCAATCTGCCCCAGTGTCCAGCATATTACCCCCAGTGTGTCCAGCATATTACCCCCAGTGTGTCCAGCATATTACCCCCAGTGTGTTCAGCTTATTATCCCAGTGTGTCCAGCATATTACCCCCAGGTATTCCAGCAATCTGCCCCAGTGTGTACAGCATATTACCCCCAGTGTGTCCAGCAATCTGCCCCAGTATGTCCAGCACTGCCCCAGTGTGTCCAGCAATCTGCCCCAGTGTCCAGCATTGCCCCAGTGTGTCCAGCATTGCCCCAGTGTGTCCAGCATGTTACCCACAGTGTGTCCAGCAATCTGCCCCAGTGTGTCCAGCAATCTGCTCCAGTATGTCCAGCACTGCCCCCAGTGTGTCCAGCAATCTGCCCCAGTATGTCCAATTGTCCAGCATTGCCCCCAGTGTGCCCAGCAATCTGCCCCAGTGTGCTCAGCAATCTGCCCCAGTGTGCCCAGCATCGCCCCAGTGTGTCCAGCATATTACCCCCAGTGTGTCCAGCAATCTGCCCCAGTGTGTCCAGCATATTACCCCCAGTGTGTCCAGCAATCTGCCCCAGTGTGTCCAGCATATTACCCCCAGTGTGTCCAGCAATCTGCCCCAGTGTGTCCAGCATATTACCCCCAGTGTGTCCAGCAATCTGCCCCAGTATGTCCAGCACTGCCCCCAGTGTGTCCAGCAATCTGCCCCAGTATGTCCAGCACTGCCCCCAGTGTGTCCAGCAATCTGCCCCAGTATGTCCAACTGTCCAGCATTGCCCCCAGTGTGCCCAGCAATCTGCCCCAGTGTGCTCAGCAATCTGCCCCAGTGTGCCCAGCAATCTGCCCCAGTGTGTACAGCATATTACCCCCAGTGTGTCCAGCAATCTGCCCCAGTATGTCCAGCACTGCCCCCAGTGTGTCCAGCAATCTGCCCCAGTATGTCCAATTGTCCAGCATTGCCCCCAGTGTGCCCAGCAATCTGCCCCAGTGTGCCCAGCAATCTGCCCCAGTGTCCAGCATTGCCCCAGTGTCCAGCATTGCCCCAGTGTGTCCAGCATATTACCCCCAGTGTCCAGAAATCTGCCCCAGGGTCTCCAGCATTTCCCCAGTGTGTCCAGAAATCTGCCCCAGTGTGTCCAGCATATTACCCCCAGTGTGTCCAGCAATCTGCCCCAGTGTGTCCAGCATATTACCCCCAGTGTGTCCAGCAATCTGCCCCAGTGTGTCCAGCATATTACCCCCAGTATGTCCAGCACTGCCCCCAGTGTGTCCAGCAATCTGCCCCAGTATGTCCAATTGTCCAGCATTGCCCCCAGTGTGCCCAGCAATCTGCCCCAGTGTGCCCAGCAATCTGCCCCAGTGTCCAGCATTGCCCCAGTGTCCAGCATTGCCCCAGTGTGTCCAGCATATTACCCCCAGTGTCCAGAAATCTGCCCCAGGGTCTCCAGCATTTCCCCAGTGTGTCCAGAAATCTGCCCCAGTATGTCCAGCATATTACCCCCAGTGTGTCCAGCAATCTGCCCCAGTGTGTCCAGCATATTACCCCCAGTGTGTCCAGCAATCTGCCCCAGTGTGTCCAGCATATTACCCCCAGTGTGTCCAGCAATCTGTCCCAGTGTGTCCAGCATATTACCCCCAGTGTGTCCAGCAATCTGCCCCAGTATGTCCAGCACTGCCCCCAGTGTGTCCAGCAATCTGCCCCAGTATGTCCAATTGTCCAGCATTGCCCCCAGTGTGCCCACCAATCTGCCCCAGTGTGCCCAGCAATCTGCCCCAGTGTGCCCAGCATTGCCCCAGTGTGTCCAGCATATGACCCCCAGTGTGTCCAGCAATCTGCCCCAGTGTGTCCAGCAATCTGCCCCAGTATGTCCAGCACTGCCCCCAGTGTGTCCAGCAATCTGCCCCAGTGTGTCCAGCAATCTGCCCCAGTATGTCCAGCACTGCCCCCAGTGTGCCCAGCAATCTGCCCCCAGTGTGTCCAGCAATCTGCCCCAGTCTCCAGCATTGCCCCAGTGTATCCAGCAATCTGCCCCAGTCTCCAGCATTGCCCCAGTGTCCAGAAATCTGCCCCAGGGTCTCCAGCATTTCCCCAGTATGTCCAGAAATCTGCCCCAGTGTGTCCAGAAATCTGCCCCAGGGTCTCCAGCATTGCCCCAGTGTGTCCAGAAATCTGCCCCAGGGTCTCCAGCATTGCCCCAGGGTGTCCAGCATTTCCCCCAGACAGACAGAGTCAGACATAAAGAAAAAATAAAAGTAAAATCCTCACCTCTCCCGTTCCCAGCGCAGGTCCGCTGTACTCAGCGTCTCTCCGGCTCTGCAACACTGTGCAACACTCAGGACAGAGAGGCTGAGTGGCGCACAGTGATGACGTCATCGCGCCCTCTGCCCTGAGACGTCGCAGAGTCAGAGGGCGCTGAAGATGCTGCGGCTGCCGCAGGAACCAGGAGAGGTGGGTATTAGAACGGGGGCCCTGGGGGCCCGGCGACGGCCGCGGCCCGGTGACCCGCCCCCCGCATTGTGCCGCCCGGGGTGGCCCGCCCCCCCCCCCCCCCGCACCTCTTTCCTACGCCACTGCCCAAGGGTGGTTTGCACGTTAACGACCGGGCCAATTTTTACAATTCTGACCACTGTCCCTTTATGAGGTTATAACTCTGGAACGCTTCAACGGATCCTGATGATTCTGACACTGTTTTCTTATGATATATTGTTCTTCATGATAGTGGTAAAATTTCTTTAATATTAGCTGCGATTATTTGTGAAAAAAATAGAAATTTGGCGAAAATTTTAAAAAAATTTTTGGAATGTTTAAAAAAATGAACATTTAACTTTTTTTCACAAAAAATTTAATTCAGCTCCAATTTGTTTAATTTTACCAAAGGTAACAGGAGAAAATTGACCCCAAAATTTGTTGTACAATTTGTCCTGAGTACGCCGATACCCCATATGTGGGGGTAAACCACTGTTTGGGCGCATGGCAGAGCTCGGAAGGGAAGGAGCGCCATTTGACTTTTCAATGCAAAATTGACTGGAATTGAAATGGGATGCCATGTTGCGTTTGGAGAGCCACTGATGTGCCTAAACATTGAAACCCCCCACAAGTGACACCATTTTGGAAAGTAGACCCCTTAAGGAACTTTTCTAGATGAGTGGTGAGCACTTTGGTCCACCAAGTGCTTCACAGAAGTTTATAATGCAGAGCCGTAAAAATAAAAAATCATATTGTTTCACAAAAATAATTTTTCGCCCCCAATTTTTTCCCAAGGGTAATAGAAGAAATTTGACCCCAAAAGTTGTTGTGCTATTTGTCCTGAGTACGCTGATACCCCATATGTGGGTGTAAACCACTGTTTGGGCGCATGGCACAGCTCGGAAGGGAAGGAGTGCGATTTAACTTTTCAATGCAAAATTGCCTGGAATTGAGATGGGACTCCATGTTGTGTAAAGTAGACCCCCTACGGAACTTATCTAGATGTGTTGTGAGAGCTTTGAACCCCCAAGTGTTTCACTACAGTTTATAACGCAGAGTCATGAAAATAAAAATAAAAAATTTCCACAAAAATTATTTTTTTAGCCCCCAGTTTTGTATTTTCCAAAGGGTAACAGGAGAAATTGGACTCCAAAAGTTGTTGTCCAATTTGTCCTGAGTACGCTGATACCCTAACTTTAGCCCCAACCTTAACTGTAGCCCTAACCCTAGCTTTAGCCCCAACCCTAACCCTAACTTTAGTCCCAACCCTAACCCTAACTTTAGCCCCAACCCTAACTGTAGCCCTAACCCTAACTCTAACTTTAGCCCCAGCCCTAACCCAAACTTTAGCCCCATCCCTAACTGTAGCCCTAACCCTAGCCCCAGCCCTATCCCTAGCCCCAAGCCAGCTCAGCCGGCTACAGGAGCATGGGCTTCAAGTGAAACCTTCTAAACATCACCTGTTCCGCACCCAAATTGAGTACCTGGGGAATGTGGTCTCTGCAGAAGGTATACGTCCGTCTCGTGAAAAGATTGCAGCGGTGTGAGACTGGCTGACCCTGAGAAAAGTAAAACATGTCCGAGCCTTCTTAAGACTGACTGGGTACTACCGATGGTTCATGAAAAACTTCACCCAGATTGTGACTCCATTATTGGAACTGTTGAAAGGAGTACCAGCAGGAGGGAAAAATTGGTAAGATTCATTGGGGAGAGCGCCAGGAGAAAGCGTTCCAAACCTTGAATATGGCTCTGACATAGGCCCCGGTCCTGGCCTATGCCGATTTCCCTCAACCCTTCATTCTTCATACAGATGGAAGCTTACATGTGCTTGGAGCAGTGCTTTCACAGATTCAAGATGGAAAAGGGAGGGTGATTGCCTATGCGAGTCGCTCCTTTCATGACTCTGAACGAAACCCAGACAATTACAGCTCATTCAAACTAGAACTGTTAGCATTAGTCTGGGCCATGACAGAATAGTTTGCGGAGTACCTATCCTTATCAGAAGTACAGGTGCGCATGGATAACAACCCTCTGGCCCATTTAGAAAACGCAAAATTAGGGGCCTTGGAACAACGCTGGGTCGCTCAAATGGCCAAATACTGGTACAGAATAGCCTACAAATGGGGGGGCTGAAAACACCCATGCAGACACATTATCCAGAGTCCCCTATGGGCAACCCAGCCCTAACTGGGATGAAGAGCTGGAGGCTGATGAAGTGCCGAAGTTCCACGGATCTGCCAGGAAGTTGATGGCTACGAGGAACTAGAATGGGCAAAAATTTCAGGGGAGTATTGGAGCAGCCTCATGATGAGTTGGTACGGATTCAGCAGGAAGATGAAGAGCTCGTCCGACTTCGGCAATAGGTGGCCCTCAACCAACTGCCTACATGGGAGGAGAGAGAGAACCTGTCCACTGGAATGAAACAGATACTCCGGCAATGGGAGAGGCTCCACCTAAAAGAAGGATTGTTGAAGAGAAAAGTACAGTTACAATGGGCCCTATCTGTCACCTGGCAAGTGGTGATTCCTGAAAATCTAATACATCAAGTGGCTAGAGATGCACATGAAAAAGGGGCTCACTTCGGTCCAGAATAAAACTTTCATTGGCTGCAAAGACTAGTGTATCATTCACTGTTAAAAATAAAGGTGGAAGAAGTCTGCCGACTCTGTAGGAACTGTGAGCTTGTCAAACCTCCAGAGCAGAGGGCCCCCACACAAACCATCGTAACCTAGGCTCCATTGGAAGTATTAATGATTGATTATTTAACAATAGACCTAGCCCATCAAGGGTATGAACATTGTTTAGTAATGGTAAACCACTTCAGTAAGTTCCCGGTAGTGACCCTGACTCAGGACTAAACCGCTGAGACGGCAACTTACGCCATCTGTAAAAACTTAATTCAAGTGTATGGCTGCCCGAAGAGAATTCACTCAGACCAAGGTGCTTGCTTCTTAGGGCGAGTTATGGAAGAACTACATCAATTGTATGGAATTGAGAAATCTCGGACGACGCCTTATCATCCTCAGAGCAACGGAGCGTGTGACGGTTATATCAAACCCTCATACAAATATTGAGAACCATAGAAGAGGATCATAAGGTCCATTGGCCGGACTATGTAGCAGAACTAGTGTGGGTGTATAACAATCGGGTACATCGCACCACCGGATACACGCCCTATACTCTGCTTTTCAGCCAGCCAGGAAAAGAGATCACTGAGTTGGAGCTGACTCTGAGGAGGACTACCCAAGGACAGAGGTGTCAAGCTGGGTCCGAGAGCATCGTCATCGACTACAGACTCTACATCATCTGGTGCAGACCCGTTTTCGAGAGTTGGCACATCCAGAAATGGCTCCTCTAAGGGGGACAGCTCTACAGGCCAGCAACCGGGTGTTAATCAGAGAGAAGCGTCCTCAAAACAAATTGGATCATCGATTAGAAAAGACACAGCACTGTGTACAGTGATGAGTCAACTGTGAAGGGCCTGTTTACGAAGTCCAGCCCAAAGGTGATGATGATACTTCTTCTCGTGTTGTACACCGAAACATGTTACGCCCCTGCGTGTCTAGAGATCCCATGCGAATAGAGAAAGAAAAGCACAATGCCCTTGAGGATCCTCTACCCATTGCAAGTCATGAAGAAGATGACAAGTACGCTGAACCTACAGGGATAGAATAAAAAAAGAACAGAAATCTGAAACTCCAGAGACTCCGGAAATTCCTACAAGGGCCGTTTCTCCAGGGCATAGTGAACCCACACCTTTGTCTATACTGCCTGATTCAAAAGTACTCAAGCAGAACCAGCTGAAATTCCCAGTTTACAATGTTCTGTACGTTTGACAGCAGGAAAACCCCCTAACCGATTTGACCAGGAAAATTTTGTTTGAAACATAAAAACATTAAAGGGGGCGTGGCTAAGCAGACAGTTAATGCACGTGCAGAAATTCAAACAGTTCAGGCGGGAATGACGCACGCGCGAGAGTCCTGTCAGAGAAGATCAGCTATGAGGCGACGGGGCGCGCTGACAGTAACCGACTGGCGGTGTCCCGCTGAGACACCACAGATAACGCTGTCAACGCGAACACCGCTGTCCCTGCTTGCATCGGGGACCATAAAGAGCCTGCTGACTTAGCCGATGATACTGTCAAGACTGCCCCGGCCAGGTGTACTGACCGTGAGAGGCAAGGTCTGTGTACGGGATACAGGCACTGGCCATTATAGAGTGTGTCGGGACAGTGTCACAGGGTCTGGCAGTGTAGGGACTCTCACCACTGAGGGAAGAGACTATTCCACTTTCCTCCCTTCATCTGTTGGCGCCAGTGCCCGTGATAATACCACAGAGTATCACCGCCATCGCCAGGTTCACCAGAGGACATCGCCACCGCCAGGACCACCAGAGGACACCGCCATCATCAGAACCACAGGAGGACATTGTTAATGTCAAGGACGTTTCCCCCATTTTTTCACAGAACTGTGACAGATCCCGTTTTGTTACGTAATCTACACGTCCTCAGTCACGGGCAAGAGCACACCCGTGGCTGATGCCCAAAGTGTCAAGAGTATTATTTGTATTAGTTGCCTTGCTCTTTGTGTACATATCTCCCTGCGAGGAGTAACTATTGTTTATTAAACCCCTTGTTTACCCTTGATCTGCCTCCTGTCCATCACTGCATCCCGCAACCTGCTTATACTGGGATCTGGTTTTACAACATGATCCAGTGGATTGCTCCCACTGTATGGAAATGCGAACCAGAGGTAGGATTGGTTGTGAAGCACGGTCAAAGCTAAGAGGTCACTTCAGGAACAGAATCATAAAACAAGTGAGTAGTCAAATATATGGAACAGCCCCACTGCTGACAGGAGACAGAAATCAAATCAACAAGATTAATCCCATCCACAAGTCCCTGTAATAAAATAGGATTGATAGTATGAAGCATCACCCATAACAATGGTGTGGCACCACCTAAAAACCAAAGCAGAAATCGGTACAGGTACAGGTGTTACAAAATTGCATCCCAAACTACGACATCCATTTTAAAATGTTTCCCATTGGAAGAGTGAAAAATTTAAAGCTAAAGAAAAATTTTAGTGAAAGAGAATTCAATTCTGTGAAACACCTGAGGGTTAAAAATTCTCCCCTAGAATAATTTCTTGAGGGATTTAGTTTCCAAAATTTGGTCATTTGTGGGGGGTTTCTTCATTTTTGGCACCTCAGGGGCTCTGAAAATGCAACAAGGCATTCGCTGTCTATTCCCGCTAAATTTGCGCTCCAAAAATCAAATAATGCTCCTTCCCCTTTCAGCCCTTCTTTGTGCCCAAACTGTTGTTTTCAACCATGTATTTCTCATCGTGTTCTAGAGAAAATGTGTAACAAATTGTTTGGTCCATTCTTCCCTATTAACCCTTGTGAAAATGACAAATTTGGGGCTGAAACAACATTTTACTGGAAAAAAATATTTTGTGTGCATTTACGTCCCAATGTTGTATAGTTTTAGGAAGTCCCTGCAAGTACAAAATGTTCAACACATCCCCTAGATGAATTATTTGAGAAATCTAGTTTCCATAATGGCATAACTTCTGTGAGGTTTCTGCTGTTGTGATGCCTCAGGGGCTCTGCAAGGGTGACAAGGAGTCTGGAAGCCAAATCTGCACTCCAGAAATTGAATAGCTTTTGTGTGCCCAAAGAGTGTTTTTTTTTACCACATATGGGATATTGTTATGTTCAGAAGAAGTTATCTAACAAATTGCGGGGTCCGTTTTTAATTTTACCCTTTATGAAAATGACAGGTTTGAATCAACACGTTAGTTGAAAGAAAAAAAAAATATTTTTCTTATTCCACATTACAGTAATTCCTTCGAAGCACTTAACGGGTTAACAATTTTTGAGAAAACAGTTTTGAATATTTTGAGGGGTGCAGTTTCAAAAATGATAGAACTTTTGGGGTTTTCTAATATAAAAACCCCCTCAAAGTCATTTCAAAACAGAATAGGTCTGTACAATTGGAGTTGTACATTTCCTTGAAAAATTGCTGCTAAATTTTAAACCCTTCTAATAAGTAAAAGGACATTTAAAAAAAAAAAAAGGACATAAATTAGATATTAGATGATAAATGTTGTTTATTAACTAGTTTGTGTGGTATGACGATCTGGTTAAGGGTAAACATTCAAAGTTTGAAAATTGCAAATTTTTCAAAATTTTCGTCAAAATTCAGATATTTTCATAAAACACCCCCCACAAAGAAATATCGGCCTAAATTAAAGTGCTTTGGGTAACGAAAAAGCTGTCATGCTCCAGTCGGTACACTTATGATTGAACCAAGATCTGCGCGACCCCTTAGATTTCTCTTTTGTTCATTCACTTTGGATTTTTGTTAAAAATAAACTATTCTTTTTTTTTTTTTATTAAAGCATTCTTACATTCAAACTATTTTTTACACACCTGCCTAAAACTTTTTCACAGTGCTATAGTACTAGCCAGTTTGTATTGATTGTTGATTTTACTTGTACTGTGTGTGGGTTTGTATATTTGCTCCTAATATTATACACTTCTAGTTATTACTGCTGTATACATCCCAGAATTACTGCTTTTACTCCGTAAAATTGCTACTTTTGCTTTTTTGTACTTGTTGCTAGTTATTATATTGTTGTGATATGAAACATTTTCAATTTTGCAGTTTTAAGTTATTGTAGATTTTCCATAATTGAACCTAATTGTTGTTTCTATAATAATAAATGAGATGGCACTAGTCAGTTCATTCTGATTGTTCCCGTATGCATTTTTGTCTCATTTTAAGGCTTTTCATTAGACTTTTTTTTTTTTTACTAACTTCAGAAAAGTTTAAATGCCCCGAGACCAGCACATTGTTATCTTATGCAAATTCTCCCTGACAGCTGTGATGTGACTGGCTGCCTGTGGCATATGCAAATGATCTCCTTTATCTGTTTGGTTTACATGAGTGCTAAGGGTTAAAAGCCCTGAAAAGGGAGGAGGGGGGTCAGTGTAATTTGTATAAAATATTCCTCTTCTCCAACTGACTTGTGGATCACCTGGAGGAGAGACGTAGCGCAGACTGCAGGAGCGGCCATAGATCTCATCTGGAGAGGCCGACATAGAGTGGTACAGGCGAAATTCAGGTGAGGAGAGCCGCACGTGTGCTGGAGAGAGATCTGCTCTTATGTGATCCCTTTAAGGGAGGATACCCACATAAATGACCCGTATAGTAGGGAATATATCAGATCTTGTATGGGAGAACTTGCTGCCATGTTTCACACTATTTTGAATGTTACCGTTCACATCTGCGCCGATTGTCATCGATTTATCTTCCCGGGCAATGGATCCTGCAGATAGGTGACCAGACTTGGCCAGATGTGAAGGACTTGTGAGGTTCCGCCACTCCCCGCCCGATGAATATGATAATGCCTTGTGTACACCCGAATTTGAAAGTCCAATGAATTTTATTGTAATCCAATGATTTGTTTAGAGAGATACCATAAACATTTATTAAAATTGACTTCTTTTCCTGGACTCTTCCCAGGTATTAACATGAGCCGTGAACCAGATTCCACAGAGGAGCAGCAGAACGCCGGTGGTCATCATCTACAGAATGGTAAGAGCGCAGCTCCGGGGAGGAAACGGGGACCTGAGAAGCACAGTTTTGTCAGCACATTATGTGGAGTTTAGTAGTGTTTTATTGTATGTCACATTTATATAGTGAGGAAGGCAGGGCATGGACTCCCAACGTATCACAAGGTGACAAAAGACTATCACAATGTACAATAAAAATCATTCCACCGGTTCTATATCATTGTACGATACATACGATATTGTATATACGTAGGGGTCGCAAGAAATAAAGAAGTGGTCCTAGAGATAATGGTATATAACAATACATCATGCCATAGGTAGATAGATAATAGATAGATAGATAGATAGATAGATAGATAATAGATAGATAGATAGATAGATAGATAGATAGATAGATAGATAGATAGATAGATAGATAGATAGATAGATAATAGATTGATATTAATATTATATATATGTATATATATATGATAGATAATAGATAGATGATAGACGATAGAGAGATAATAGATAGATATTAGATAAATAGATGATAGATACTAGATAGATAGATAGGTAGATAGATGATAGATAGATAGATAGATAGATAGATAGATAGATAGATAGATAGATAATAGATAGATAGATAATAGATGATAGATAGATAGATAGATAGATAGATAGATAGATAGATAGATAGATAGATAGATAGATAGATAGATAAATGATTGCTAGATAGATAGATAATAGATAGATGATAGATAGATAGATAATAGATAGATAGATAGATAATAGATAGATGATAGATAGATAGATAGATAATAGATAGATAGATAGATAGATAGAGATAGATATTAGATAAATAGATGATAGATACTAGATAGATAGATAGGTAGATAGATGATAGATAGATAGATAGATAGATAGATAGATAGATAGATAGATAGATAGATACATAGATAGATAGATAGATAAATGATAGATAGATAGATAGATAGAAATTAGATAAATAGATGATAGATACTAGATAGATAGATAGATACATAGATAGATAGATAAATGATAGATAGATAGATAGATAGATAGATAATAGATAGATGATAGATTGATAGATAATAGATAGATAGATGATAGATTGATAGATAGAAAATTTTATCCAATCATGTAATATTTTTGTATATCTTACTTCACAAGTTGATTATATTGTGGACATATTGGTATAAATTGTTTACATTTTCCTGCTTTCTTACAAAGAATATATTACAGCTATTCCCTTCTTGTATATTGCTTACTGGTGGCTTATGTTGTATGTAACTTTTATTATGGCACTTACAGCGCCACTCTGATGTTTGTTTTTTTTTATTTCAGCACTGGAGTGGTATCACTGAGGTCTGTTCCCTATGTGTAGTAAAATACTTATGTTCTCCTGGTTCTGGCGCCGCTCCGGCCTATCTTCTTGTGGTTACAGCTCTTGACTGGCCAGAAATGAGAGCCTACAGCACAAGCTGTCATTGTGAGTCTATGAAAGCCTTGTTCGGACTTTGTTCTGGGTCTCTCATAGACTTACATTGCAACGATCCGGCTGGTCTCAGCTCGGGTCACATGGACCGGAGCGGGGTTGGGAACAGTAGAAGACGGCGAGCGGTAAGTATTTTACTAGACGCAGGGAACAGACATTAGTGATAACACTTCAGTGCCAGAATTAACAAAAATACACCAAAGTATTGCTGTAAGGTTATTGTAAATGTCCGTTCCCTTAGTACACAGCTGCCACATAACATTTACGGTTACATGGTGTTACATTTTATAAGGAGATTTCAAAATGAATTGTTTCATTCATAATCTATCAATCAGAATCAAAACTAGTAATCATAAAATGATGAGAAGAACCTGAAAAGTTTGGTAAATTGTAGAGTACATGGTATGAGTGGCGTCTGTAGGCAGGTCTTCTGCAGGCAGGTCTTCTGTAGGCAGGTCTTCTGTAGGCAGGTCTTCTGCAGGCAGGTCTTCTGGAGGCAGGTCTTCTGCAGGCAGGTCTTCTGCAGGCAGGTCTTCTGCAGGCAGGTCTTCTGTAGGCAGGTCTTCTGTAGGCAGGTCTTCTGTAGGCAGGTCTTCTGCAGGCAGGTCTTCTGTAGGCAGGTCTTCTGTAGGCAGGTCTTCTGCAGGCAGGTCTTCTGTAGGCAGGTCTTCTGTAAGCAGATCTTCTGCAGGCAGGTCTTCTGCAGGCAGGTCTTCTGTAGGCAGGTCTTCTGCAGGCAGGTCTTCTGTACGCAGGTCTTCTGTAAGCAGATCTTCTGCAGGCAGGTCTTCTGCAGGCAGGTCTTCTGCAGGCAGGTCTTCTGTAGGCAGGTCTTCTGCAGGCAGGTCTTCTGTAGGCAGGTCTTCTGCAGGCAGGTCTTCTGTAGGCAGGTCTTCTGTAGGCAGGTCTTCTGCAGGCAGGTCTTCTGTAGGCAGGTCTTCTGCAGGCAGGTCTTCTGCAGGTAGGTCTTCTGTAGGCAGGTCTTCTGCAGGCAGGTCTTCTGTAGGCAGGTCTTTTGTAAGCAGATCTTCTGCAGGCAGGTCTTCTGTAGGCAGGTCTTCTGCAGGCAGGTCTTCTGTAGGCAGGTCTTCTGTAAGCAGATCTTCTGCAGGCAGGTCTTCTGCAGGCAGGTCTTCTGTAGGCAGGTCTTCTGTAGGCAGGTCTTCTGCCACTCCATACACCCGTAATCATCGGAATGGAAAGGCGTTGTCACACCGCTACACTATATTCCATCAGTGTCAGTAGTCACATCAGTAATGACAGTGTGGTGAGATGGCTGCAGATGTGGAGACTGAGATCTGAATGTTACATACTGCTGGATCCTTCCCTATACAAGTATACGCAGAGCAACAGCAGATATAAGAAGACACTGAAAAATAATTAAAATATCGAAAATCAATAAGGTGTCAGGTTCTGAGATTAAGCGGAAGATTAAATAGAGTGATACTATTACACTTCCATACATACAGTTTAGTCTAATCAGTGTTTGAAAAGTAAAACAAAGTCATTCTTATTCTTCAGAGCAGAATGTGCGTTGTATTTTCAGGCAATATTTGTTTTTTTTGGAAACCACATGTTCCTCCTGTGTAACTTGGCTGCAGGACGTTATAGTCACCTGCTTCTCACTGATTGTGTTCCCTGAATAAAATGTATTTTTATTAAAGAAGCACACCTCCTCCCATCAGCGTTTTCATCTTAATATGTTGCAGTCATCTTGTATTTTTCATTAGGTTTATGACATCACATAATTAACCCCTTTGCCCTCCATGGCTGTTTGCACCTTAATGACCAAGCCAAATTTTACAATTCCGACCACTGTCACTTTATGTGGTAATGCCTCTGGAACGCTTCAATGGATCCCACTGATTCTGAGATGATTTTTTTCATAGAGGAGAAAAACGGAGGTATCATTATACGCTGCTGAAATCTGATAATTGGTGACATTAAAACATTTATTTAAACAGGTTTAAAAGTCTACGCTTTTCGAGGTCACGCAGGACCTCTTCATCAGGACAAACGTTCGTGGCTGTACAGTACTGCTTAGCTATACGGAGAGACTCGGGAGGGACACAGCGCTATTTGCCTTCTGGAGCGCAGATTTTCCTAGAATAGTTTGTGGACTCCATATACAGAGCTCCTAAGTGCTAGAGCAGAATCCCCCCTCGAGTGACCCCATTTTGGAAATTTTACCCCTTTGGGAATTTATTTACAGGTGTAGTGACGATTTTGACTCCATGAGTGTTTTCCAGAAACAAACAGCAATGGATGTTGCTGAGTGAAAACTGCCATTGTAGAACCCAGTATGTTGCAGTCACCAGTACATGGTAGTGACCATCTCATGCTTCTGGAGACATGCACCCATAAGTTAGGTGGGCTGTCATTGCTACAGACATGTCAAACATGTGGAAGTCTAAAAAGACGGACACCACCGGATCACAGATCAGACAGTGTTCACAGTGCCTCCATTTGCCTCATTATAGGGAATCTTCCGCCGGGGGTTCACCTATTTCAGAGAATTACATGGAAACCCGGTGTAAGTGCTCAGAGTAGAGCACAGGATAAATGTGAGCCGAGACTTACTGCGATCTTTGGAATGCAGAATGAACAAATCATCGGCATGTGAAGAATTTGCTTTATTTATTTTTTACACTGTTCCTCATGCAATATAAGTGATTAGGTAACTTTGTTCTTCTGGTCGGTGCAATTACAACAATACCAGATTTATATCTGGTTTTTATGTTTGGCTGCTGTCTCACACTAAAAGACCCTTTTCTATGTAAAAACTAGTTTTTGCATCACCACATTTTGAGATCTTTAATTTTTCCATATTTCTTCTGACAGAGTCATGTGACTGAATGTTTTTTGTGGGGTGAGTTAACATTTTTATTGGAACCATTTTCGGGCACACAACATTTTTGATCGCTTTCTATTCCAATTTTGGGAGGCAGAAAGAACAAACACCAGCAATTCAGGAATTGTTGTTTTTTCTTTTTATGCTGTTCCGGATGTGATAAAATTGATAAGGCAGCTTTATTCTTCAGGTCAGTACATTTACAGCGATACTACAATTTTATTGTTTTTTTATGTTTTGGTGCTTTTACACAGTATAAACTATTTTACAGAAATAATAATTATTTTTGCATTGCTGTATTCCGAGAGCTGTAACTTTTTTCGACTGATGGAGCTGTATGGCAGCTTGTTTTGTGCGGGACAAGATGTTGTTTTCAAAGATACCATTTGTATTTACATTCGTCTTTTCAATCGCGTTTTATTCCACTTTTTGTTGGGTGATATGATGGAAAAGCATGGTTTTCCCCTCGTTGTTTTTTTTGTTTTTTTTCGGTGTACACTGAAGAGGTTAACTAGTGGTACAGTTTTATGGGTCGTTATGGATGCGGAGATACCAACATTTACTTTTTTTGTCAAATTTCTATTTTTATGTAAAAAAAATAATCAGTACAATACATATATTTTTTTTTCATAATTTTCAGATTTTTTTGTAACTATTTTTTTCAACTTTTTAATTTTTTTACTTTGTCCCACTATGGGACTTTCACTTTCAGCAGCCTGATTGCAGTTATAATTCACTGCAATGCATGAGTATTGCAATGGATTGTAACTGCCATTGCTGCACTGACACGCGCTCTTGAGCCCATGCTTTGCGCATGGTCTGAGGGGCTCGCCATAGCCTGATGACCCGTATGTTGTCATGATGACATTAGGTCACCATGGCAACGATCAGGCCCCCACTATGACATCGCAGGGGCCTCAATCAAAGCGTAGGAGGGGCCCCCTCCCTCTGCACTTCTGCTAAATGTTGCGATCTCTAGCAATTGCAGTATTTAGAGGGGCGGTGCGGGCACTGCTCCTACACTGCCTCTGTGCATGCAAAATCGCCTGGACTTACTCAGTATGTCTAAGGTTGGTAATTACCAGCCAACCATGAAGAACTGAGTATTTCCAAGGTCGGAAAGGGGTTAAAAACTGACTAGCAGAATCCGTCTAAGTTCTGTGTAGAAACAGGAAGCCTCTTTTCCCTGCATGAGTCATCATTAGAACTACAATTTTACTTCAGTGTTTTCCAACACATTTGTATTTTCCTGAAAATAGATTTTTTTGTAATTTAATCTGCTGAAATTCAGCAATATGGTAGGCAATAAAAGGTTAAAAAAATAATACTCACCTCACTGCTCCCTTGTTCTGCCACCCCTGTAATCAGTCATCTGGTCCTCCACATCTCTTCTTTTCGGCTATCCTCAACGGGCACATCTTCTTTGGCCTGATTTATTGTATGCCGGATCTTTCGACGCTAAGGAGGCCTGTGCCTCCGAGATGCTCACTAAGCCTCAGGTAATGCACATTGTAATATGACAACATGCGCAGCAACAGCACAGCGTGCAGAGACGTCAGGGGTGAGGCGAGTGTTCTTTTTTTACATTCTATGTTTATTATGCCCTAGAGTCTGGAGAGACCCCAGAGTATGATAAGTAGCCTTTAATTCCCATCTAATAACTTCAATGCAAATCGAATTACCAGGTAGAATTTGTGTAATTTGGCACATTTGATTCTTGACTGATTCGATCATCTCTACTTCTCTGTTATTCTGATTGATATAAGGTATAGGAAGTATTCATTTAAAGTGATTGTCAGCCCAGGATAATATTTTTATTTATTTTTTTAGTCAAAATAGGTTCAAAATTATAGGATACATTTTTCAATATACACTTCTATTGGTCATGTCTATGTTTTTCTCAAACAGAGCTCCTAACACTCTGAACAGACATTTATAGAATATGGACACATTTGGGGGTCATTGGTTTTAATATCTAATTGCATTTATTTTTGGCTAAAAAGGCATTTTTCGGTAGAGGGATCTCATGAAATATTTGGATCATATGGCTTCTACAGCCTCTATGTATCACAGTGCATACATAGCAGAGGTAGTTACCAGTCAAATCTGTCAGTGAGCTCATCTGGATGCATTGTCTGTGACTTTTATCTCTCTCCTTCTGAACTATCTTCTAGGTTGTTTTTATAACAAATTTAAAGGTAAACTTTGATGTTGTCATAAATTAGTTTAGTCATTTACAGTGTTCTACCTTTTTCGTCTGGGTTTCTGTAAAAATCTACCAAAAAAGATGAATTTGATGAAAACCCCCATAAAGCCATTGACTATAACGAGGCTGGCGGAGTTACTTTTTTCCTGTCTGGTCTCCATCCCTGTATTATACATCCTTTTAGACACTAAGAAAAGCATGGTAAAATACACTTTTGTACACATCTTAAAAAGACAGACACTGCAGCGATGGAGACCAGATGAAGTCTAAACTTACTCTGTTGTGTGTTGTGGTTTCTGTTGTAATCCTTCTTTTCCGGGATTCTGATGATAATAACCCCAGTACAGTACTCAGTGCAGAACACTGCATACAGTGTGTGTGTGAATTGAAACTGAGAAGATTGTTCAGGAGAAAAGAGATAAGGTTACAGATCCTCATTCTGCAGTCTGCTCAAGAACAGGACCCCGATGAGCACTGTTTGCAATGGAAAGGTGTCAGGCATTGCTATAGAAGCGTATAAGAATTCTAACCACCTCTCCCGTGCCTGGCCCAATTCTCAAAATGAATGTAGCTCCAAATAATGGGATCTGCCTCTGCCATACAGTTTCGGCAAATTTTGTGGATATACCATTATTATACAAAATCTGAATATCCCTTTAAAGTCATGCAACTTTGCAATAGAGTTTATTTTTTCAATTTTGTGATGTTTATCTCCTGCAGCCTCTATGATATAGCGTGCAAGGGGTCCCGTTCCCTACATAAATGCAAGTCTCAAAAAATGATTTGCTGTGCAGTACATAGTGCTTACATCCAGCGGCCACCAGAACAAATAACAGCTGATCGATGGGCGTGACAGATTCAACCTCCGCTGATCTGATGTTGATGATCTATCCTCCTTACAGGCCATCAATTGCCTGGACAACATCTTCATGCAATAACAATTCTGCCAATGTGTTCTTAGCCAAAGAGATCTGTTACCCCCAGAGGACAAACTACACTGCTAATACAGTGATATAGCACCTATAAAACTCCTACCTGTGGGGAAGATTTCAGTGTTTTAGTGGCCGAGGATGAGGAGGTTTTGGTGCATTCTTGGTGTGGCCAGAGGCTCAGTGCATTTTTCCTTATCCTGATTCCCAGCACTTACTTGCATAGAGCAAACATGGCCTGAACACAATCCACGGCCTTGCACATCCGCACTGACACTGCCAGAGTCCAGTGGCGCTCACACAGTATAGGTGCAGGCGGTCTGTAACCTCAGGCTCCTATCGGACAACATTCTCCACACTACCAAGTATATCCATATATACACCAAGATTTGCTCTACAGATAACAAAATCTTGCCCTCCCAAAACAAAGGGCAGAAAGTACCATACATTAAATATCCTTCACAAAACGTGTGATCCAAGAAGTAATTCGATCACCACTACAGTACTATTGTAAAATATTAATTTTATTAGACATATATTTTTTCCTTTAAAAAAAGAACAATATAAAAAAGTATGCATTACTACATAGATGAAAGGTGCAAATCCTCACTAATGAGGGACTATATTGCCATAAGTAAGCACCAAAATCCTAGGCCAAGCATATACATACAGTTACATCACTGGATCATGGTGGAGACACAATCTAAAATGTATCTAACATGTCAATATAACATATATCCTAAAAGAGCTCTCAGAGTCTCCAAGTTTAAACGCCCCTAAGGCGCCAATATCTCTAATAGGGAGAGACACGAGATCATATAGTGGTCTTCACCCATAGACTTTCAACATGTCCAGTGTATGTATATAGCAGTTTAATAAAAGGTATATTACCTGATGAGTAGGCCTAGTGTGTGTACCTCGGCGTCCCTCTGCCCCGACGCGCGTTTTGCAATAGCTTCTTCTGGAGGAAAATTAATATTTTACAATAGTACTGTAGTGGTGATCGAATTACTTCTTCGATCACACATTTTGTGAAGGACAAGTATATCCATGTAGTAAACGGCATCCTTGGCAATACCGAGGATGCACCAAAGCACTATCATTTGTATATGAAATAAAATGCTTTTTCTCTGCCACTAGACTGTAGGAATCATCTTTATAGGGGTTCAGTTTTGGGGATGATAAACTCCCTTTAAAAAAATGTGTGAATATGATCGCAGCAGTACATTGTGGGTATGTTTTTACATATATGGAAAAAAGACTCTGGGACATAAGATTGACTGAACCCCCTAAATTCAGAAGGGCCAGCAGACCATCTAATGTGTTTGAAGGCCCTCCAACTCTCCTCTCAAAAATCATATTGACCAAATATTAAGCCAACAGGTAGATGATCTCCCCCTTTAAGACAGAGTTGCTTTATCTAGGACAGTGTTTTCCAAACTTCAGACCTCGCGGCCCCCAACAGATCATGTGATCAGGATTTCCTTGGTATTGCGCTAGTGATGGAATTATCAAGGCATCAGAAATTGCCACATGTTCCCTCACCTATATAAAACTAAGGAAATCCTGTAAACATGATATATTGGAGGCCACGTGGACTGGAGTCTGGGAAGCACTGTGCCTGTAGGACTATTGGATACAATTTTGCCTCACAGAGACATGAGCAATTTCTACCTAAACCCACGTGGCACTTGCAGAATTTCCATTAATCAATAAAACATGATTTATCGACTTACGTCATAACTCCCAATCCTATTGATAAGGAAATATAACATTGTCTCCCAAATTATGTCAATGTTCTTCTGGTAGAGCATTTTAGGAATTTATAAACGACTCATAATATTTTTGGACAATGGGATTTATGGTTCTCTTATTATGCCCCCTAAATTTTTAATTGCTTATGCAGCTTCTACTTGGCATTGAGTGCTAATGCCAGCGCTGGCGCAATTGGCGCGAGCAGAGGAAAATGATGAGAGTTATATTCAAGTCAGAACAATGACAGCAGGGGGGCTTTTGGTACTATTACTTCCATCAAACTACACCTGCTGCCACTAATAACAGTGACAGCAGGAGCGGATCATGGGGGTATTCCTCACTCGTCGCCTGCATGTGTTCCCCCATATTTTCTATAAACAGACAGGCAAAACAGACAGGTAAAAGGCACAGCTGGGGGCTGCAACCCTCAGCTGTCAGCTTCAGCAAGGCTGGTTACCAAGAATAGAGGGATCCCCATGCTGGTTTTTTTTTTTTTAATTATGTAAATAAATAATTAAAAATAAGGCATTTTTGACAACCAGCCTTGTTAAAGCTGACAGCTGGGGCTGGCATTCTCAGAGGCCATTGATATAGGCCCCCAGCCTTAAAATCGCAGTCCGCAGCTGCCCAGAAAAAGCGCATCTATTAGATGCGCTATTTCTGGTGCTTTGCCTTGCTCTTCCCACTTGCTCTGTAGTGGTGGCAAGTTGGGTTCATATTTGTGGGGTTGATGTCACCTTTGTATTGTCAGGTGACATCAAGCCCACGGATTACTAATAGAGAAGCGTCTATAAAACACCTATCCATTACTAATCCTATAGTTACATGGTAAATAAAAACACAGCCAGAATAAAGTCTTTTATTAGAAACAAAACACAGTTTTCTTTTTTATTTAAAAACGCCTATTCCACCAAAGCCTTCGTTCTCCTGTAATAAAACTAAAATAAAAAAACAACAATATACCATACCTGTCTGTTGTTCTGTCCCATGCCGTAATCCATGTCTTGGGGATAAATAGTTTTCAACCTGGACAGTGCCCAGATGCGAACCACTGGTGACTGAACTGCTGCGAGCACAGCCTCAGTGACCGGCGGTGACATCATCGAGGTTCCCAGCCGGGCTGAACTGCGTTGACCTCAGGACCATATGAAAATGCCAGTGATGAGGTCACCGCAGTTCAAGCTCAGTGTCTTCACAGCAGATCACCGTGAGAATTTCGGTGATCAGCTGTGAATACACTGAGCTTGAACTGCGGTTCAACACCAGGTTTTTCATTTGTTTAGTTATAGCGCAGGCGGCGGGTGAGGAATACCCCCATGATCTGCTCCTGCTATCACTGTTATTAGCAGCAGGAGGTGTAGGTTGATGGGAGTAATAGTCCCAAAAGCCCCCACCTGCTGTTATTGTTCTGATATGAATATAACTCTCATCATTCTCCTCTGCTCGTGCCTATCACCGGCAGAACAGGGGAGAATGATGAGAGGCGTCTTCAGCACCCGAGAACAGAGCGCAGGCCGGCGTAACACTACAGTAGAATGGGAGAAAACATCGCATAGCACTCGGACCAGTGTTAATCTATGGGGCAGCTCACATCACCGTATTTTTTTCTCCGGTGTATTCTACGTGTGTGTAAAATCATAGCATGCTGCGATTGTCACCAAGATTTGGCCGAGACTCGCCAATGCAAGCCTATGGGTGCAAGAAAAAAAAAATTGCACAGCACTCCTCCATGAGTGCTGTCCGATTTTTACACACCGGTGTCCTGTGAAAAGCTGGCAATTCATGTGCATGTACAGTAAAATCACACTGACAGGTTAGAATAGAATAGATATATATACATAGAATACATATACAGTACATATATATATGTATAGATGTCTGTGACACACACACATATATATATGTATATATATATATATATATTTATATATGTATATATACAGTATGTATATACACTGCTCAAAAAAATAAAGGGAACACTCAAATAACACATCCTAGTTGAATGTGCCGACAACAAAATCACACAAAAATCATTAATGGAAATCACATTTATTAACCAATGGAGGCCTGGATTTGGAATGATGCTCAAAATCAAAGTGTAGACTCAAATTACAGGCTGATCCAACTTCAGTGGAAATGCCTCAAAACAATGAAATGATGCTCAGTAGTGTGTGTGTGGCCTACACGTCCCTGTATGACCTCCCTACAATGCCTGGGCATGCTTCTGATGAGGCAGCGGATGGTCTCCTAAGGGATCTCCTCCCAGACCGGGACTAAAGCATCTGCCAACTCCTGGACAGTCTGTGGTGCAACGTGACATTGGTGGATGGTGAGAGACATGATGTCCCAGATGTGTTCAATCGGATTCAGGTCTGTGGAACAGGTAGGCCAGTCCATAGCTTCAATGCCTTCATCTCGCAGGAACTGCTGACACACTCTGGCCACATGAGGTCTGGCATTGTCCTGCATTAGGAGGAACCCAGGGCCAACTACACCAGCACATGGTCTCACAAGGGGTCTGAGGATCTCATCGTGGTACCTAATGGCAGTCAGGCTACCTCTGGTGAGTACATGGAGGGCTGTGTGGCCCTCCAAAGAAATGCCACCCCACACTATTACTGATCCACTGCCAAACCGGTCATGCTGAAGGATGCTGCAGGCAGCAGATCACTCTCCACGGGATCTCCAGACTCTGTCACATCTGTCACATGTGTACCTGCTTTCATCTGTGAAGAGCACAGGGCACCAGTGGCAAATTTGCCAATCCTGGTGTTCTGTGGCAAATTCCAAGCGTCTTGCATGGTGTTGGGCTGTGAACACAACCCCCATCTGTGGACGTCGGGCACTCTGTCCATCCTCATGGAGTCAGTTTCTAACCATTTGTGCAGACCCATGCACATTTGTGGCCTGCTGGAGGTCATTTTTCAAGGCTCTGGCAATGCTCCTCCTGTTCCTCCTTGCACAAAGGCTGAGGTAGCGTTCCCACTGCTGGGTTGTTGCCCACTACGGCCCCCTCCACGTCTCCTGGTGTACTGGCCTCTCTCCTGGTAGCGCTTCCAGCCTCTGGACACTACGCTGACAGACAAAGCAAACCTTCTTGCCACAGCTCGCATTGATGTGCTATCCTGGATGAGCTGCACTACCTGAGCAACTTGTATGGGTTGTAGAGTCCATCTCATGCTACCACGAGTGTGAAAGCACAACCAACATTCAAAAGTGACCAAAACATCAGCCTGAAAGCATTGGTACTGAGATGTGGTCTGTGGTCCCCACCTGCAGAACCACTCTTTTATAGGGGGTGTCTTGATAATTGCCAATAGTTTCCATCTGTTGTCTATATTCCATTTGCACAACAGCATGTGAAATTGATTGTTAATCAGTGTTGCTTCCTAAGTGGACAGCTTGATTTCATAGAAGTTTTATTTACTTGGAATTAAATTCTGTTGTTTAAGTGTTCCCTTTATTTTTTTGAGCAATGTATATTACATAGACAGATAGAAGAAAAGCCGGTAATTCATCTGCTATGTTCTGTGAAATCACTGCAGGAGCTGACAGGATAGAAGAGATGGATTACATACAGTAAATACATATAGAATAGGTAGATATACAGATGTCAGTGAGAAATACAATTAGTATAGTGTGCATGCAAATTACTGGACATTTATATAATTAATAAAAGATTATTTTTCAAAAGAAAATGGCGTGGGCTCCCGCACAATTTTTGTAACTGGCAGAGGGAGAGCTGATGGCTGTGGGGCAGATGTTTATAGCCTAGGGAAGGGGCAATACCCGTGGAGCTTCCCAGGCTATTAATATTAGCTCACAGCTGGATAATTAGCCTTTACTGGCTATTAAAATGGGGGACCCTAAAAAAATGATGTACGGTCCCCCTATAATTAATAACCAGCAAAGGCTATGCAGACAGCTGCGGGCTGATATTAATAGCCTAGGAAGAGGCCATAGTTATTGCCCCCCCCAGGCTAAAAGCATCAGCTCTCAGCCACCCCAGAAAAGGCGCATGTTTGAGATGCGCCAATTCTGGCACTTAGCCTCGCACTTCCCACTTGCCCTGTAGCGGTGACAAGTGGGGTAATAGTTGTGGGGGTTGATATCACCGTCAAGCCCCGAGTTTAGTAATGGAGAGGCGTAAATACTGTATACTGTGCCTGGCTTCCAGAAATCTGGGGGTGGGTGCTTTTTCAGAAACTTTGCATCTAGTCAGCATCACTGTGAGTTTCTTCTGTAGTGTTGATCACAGTTAATGGGTTATTCTCATTATATTCGTTGGGTAAAATTGCAAAGTACTTATAAAAATAAGCAAATTTGCAACTTACTTTATTAAAAATATTCTCTGTTGTAAAGAACAGAGATCTTTTTAATTTATTGGTTCTGTCGACATTACTGGCCACCGCTGCAGTTTATCAATGCTGGTGGGCCTTTTAGACAAAGACGGGGCACAGTACTTACAAGCCCTTTTCAATAGAGCTTGCTAGCGCCGCTCTTGTGTTGGTTGGATCACTGTAGCATACTATTAGCTCCCGAACCCGCCTGCTGCAATGCCTGTGAACACCTTAGATGCTTTATAGATAAAGCTGCCACAATTTGCAGCATCAGAGAGCGCACAGTGTTGGATCAGCAGAGCAATCATGCGGATGGTCCAAAGCGCCAATCAGGAGAAAATTATGAGCTCACCCCTTTCACAGACAAGACTCTTCTCACAGTGTTCCTCCCACTTGTCATTGTCACTTAGAAGCTAAACACAATACAAGCCTAGTATACATGGTGCACATTCTTGTGGGCTTCTTTTGGGTGTCCCTGTTTAGGACACCTCTGTCTCGGGACATATGTTTTAATAAGTTGCTAAATAAACTGTAGGTTTTTTAACAATGAACAATTGCAGAACCTTCACTGTACAGAAAATAAGGATATAGTGCTAAATCTACAAGTTTCTCCATGATACACATAAAACAATAATGAAGTCTACTATGGGTGGGTCGCCGGCCCCCGGGTCCCACTTTCGGTGATTTATTAGAATTTCCGCCTTAAGTCATTGCCATAAATTACACAATGTATACTATATACCATATACAGAGTAGATTATTAGAACATTTACAGATGACTCAGTAGTCAAGTCACTACTTGTACTTCATTTATATGTTATACAATATTCAGCTTCGGTTATGGTGACAGGTGTATGGGGTGGGAAACATAAATGTTCTTCATCTTACTTACAGCAACGTTGTAAAATCGAGCAGCAGAATGAAATGTTCATTACTAGTGTTGTAACATAGTTTGTGCTGTGCAATATATTAGAATACATAATAAAATATAGCAATATATATGCATACATTGATGACAGTGAGGAACATGGTTCTAGACAGCCTTGGTAGTCTACTGAAATTACGCACGGGAGCTGTGGACATCCACAAATTCCCCCTGCAGGGGTTTCTGGAGGGGAAATGTAACATTATATGCTGCCTATAAAACCCAATGAACAGACATGTAATCCAAGGCCACAGTGATTGGAAGTCACTTATGCTGCAGACATGTTCTAGTAGGGTTAGGTTTTTCCACCACCAATTTAGTAGAAACACTTGTACTAGTACTTTGGTTACAATAGTGGTGCTGTTGATGAACGGAGGGCAGGGGCTGGCTGGAACTTTTCAGCCTGGGGGGCAATCACAAGGCAGTGGCGCTCGAGTTGCGGTGGCCCTCCTTTTCCCTTTTTATCTCTGGCCATTGCATTAAAGCAGCAGGGATAACAGGCTTTAAAAACAGGTTGGTATGTAGATATGGGAACAGTAAGGAGCTTGCTGCAAAGATATGGGAGCAGAACCGAGCTTACTCCAGAAATATGGGAGCAAAATCAAGCTTACTCCAGAGATATGGGAACAGAACTGAGCTTACTACAGAGATATGGGAGCAGAACTGAGCTTACTACAGAGATATGGGAGCAGAACTGAGCTTACTACAGAGATATGGGAACAGAACTGAGCCTACTACAGAGATATGGGAGCAGAACCAAGCTTACTCCAGAGATATGGGAGCAGAACCAAGCTTACTACAGAGATATGGGAGCAGAACTGAGCTTACTACAGAGATATGGGAGCAGAACCGAGCTTACTCCAGAAATATCGGAGCAAAATCAAGCTTACTCCAGAGATATGGGAACAGAACCGAGCTTACTACAGAGATATGGGAGCAGAACTGAGCTTACTACAGAGATATGGGAGCAGAACTGAGCTTACTACAGAGATATGGGAACAGAACTGAGCCTACTGTAGAGATATGGGAGCAGAACCAAGCTTACTCCAGAAATATGGGAGCAAAATCAAGCTTACTCCAGAGATATGGGAGCAGAACTGAGCTTACTACAGAGATATGGGAGCAGAACTGAGCTTACTGCAGAGATATGGGAGCAGAACTGAGCTTACTGCAGAGATATGGTAGCAGAACCAAGCTTACTCCAGAGATATGGGAGCAGAACCAAGCTTACTACAGAGATATGGGAGCAGAACTGAGCTTACTACAGAGATATGTGAGCAGAACTGAGCTTACTGCAGAGATATGGTAGCAGAACTGAGCTTACTGCAGAGATATGGTAGCAGAACCAAGCTTACTCCAGAGATATGGGAGCAGAACCAAGCTTACTCCAGAGATATGGGAGCAGAACTGAGCTTACTCCAGAGAAATGGGAGCAGAACTAAGCTTACTGTAGAGATATGGGAGCAGAACTGAGCTTATGCCAGAGATATGGGAGCAGAACTGAGCTTACTCCAGAGATATGGTAGCAGAACTGAGCTTACTACAGAGCTATGGGAGCAGAACTGAGCTTATGCCAGAGATATGGGAGCAGAACGGAGCTTACTCCAGAGATATGGGAGCAGAACAGAGCTTACTCCAGAGAAATGGGAGCAGAACAGAGCTTACTCCAAAGATTTGGGAGCAGAATGGAGCTTACTTCAGAGATTTGGGAGCAGAACAGAGCTCACTCCAGAGATATGGGAGCAGAACAGAGCTTACTCCAAAAATATGGGCGCAGAACAGGACTTACCACAGAAATATGGGAGCAGAACAGAGCTTACTCCAGAGAAATGTGAGCAGAGCAGAGCTTACTCCAAAGACTTGGGAGCATATATATATATACTAGATTGTGGCCCGATTCTAACGCATCGGGTATTCTAGAATATGCATGTCCCCATAGTATATGGACAATGATGATTCCAGAATTCGCGTCAGACTGTGCCCGTCGCTGATTGGTCGAGGCAACCTTTATGACATCATCGTCGCCATGGCAACCATTATGACATCTACGTCGATACTGTGCCCGTCGCTGATTGGTCGAGGCGAATTTGCGGCAGACTGTGCCCGTCGCTGATTGGTCGAGGCAACCTTTATGACATCATGGTCACCATGCTGTGCCCGTCGCTGATTGGTCGAGGCCTGGTGGCCTCGACCAATCAGAGACGCGGGATTTCCAGGACAGACAGACAGACAGACGGAAAAATCCTTAGACAATTATATATATATATATATATATATATATAATGATATGACGGCCCCAGTTATTCCCATATATAAAGTACACTGTCCCCCACTTCATCATCTTCAGTCCCAACACTTTAATTTGAAGTCCCCTTACTTCATCCATTGCAGTCCCCTATCACCCCCTCACTTCATCTGCAGTGCCCCTTCCTCATTTTCAGTCCCATATCCCCCTTCCATTTCATCATGTGCAGTACTCCGTTAGGCACTTCATCATGTGCAGTCCCTTTCCCCCCACTTTATCATGTGCAGTCCCCCTTACTAACCCACTTTATCATGTGCAGTCCCCCTTACCCCCACTTTCTTGTTCAGCCCTACTCCCCTTCATCATGTGCAGTCCCCTTTACCTCCACTTCATGTGCAGACCTCCTTACCCCCACTTCATGTGCAGTCCCGCTTACCCCCACTTCATCATGTGCAGGCCCTCTCCCCCACTTCATCATGTGCAGCCCCAGTCCCCCCACTTCATCATGTACAATTCCCCTTACTCCTCCCATTTCATCATGTGCAGTCCCCCTTACCCCCACTTCATGTGCAGCCCCACTCACCCTTCATCATGTGCAGTCCCCTTTACCCCAAACTTCATGTGCAGCCCCCCTTACCCCCACGTCATGTGCAGCCCCATTCCCCCTTCATCATGTACAACCCAACACCCTCCACTCCATCATGTGCAGCCCCACTCCATCATGTGCAGCCCCACTTCCCCCACTCCATCATGTGTAGCCCCACTTCATCATGTGCAGCCCCACTCCATCATGTGCAAGCAGCCCCACTCCGTCATGTGCAGCCCCACTCCCCCACTTCATCATGTGCAATCCCCCTTACTCTCCCCCACTTCATCATGTGCAGCCCCCTTACCTTCACTTCATGTGCAGGCCCCCTTACCCCCCACTTAGTGTTCAGCCCCACTCCCCCTTCATCATGTACAGCCCAACTCCCTCCACTCCATCATGTGCAACTCCACTCCATCATGTGCAGCCCCACTCCATCATGTGCTGCCCCACACTTCATCATGTGCAGCCCCACTCCCCGCACTTCATCATGTGCAGCCCCACTTACCCCCCACCCCATCATGTGGAGTCTCCTTTATCCCCCAAACCAAACTCCATCATGTGCAGTCCCCAATACACCCCCACTTCATGACTTGCAGTTACCATCACCCATTGAATTCATTTTATAAAGAAAACAAAAAAGTTTCCCAAATCTTACCTCACAGTCGCTCCCCAGCAGCGCCTCTCTGCTTCCAGCATCCGGTACATGTCAGCGCATGTGCAATGATTTCTTCAAGCACGCCCGACACCTGACCCGAAAGGACTCTCTGTACATGGAAGGAGCAGAAACTGCGCAGTCATCAATGTTAGATGGCCAGGCACAGCTCCTGGCCCCAGCGTGATAGGACTGTGATGCGGGTGGCTGTGTCTGCTGCCGGCCACATCACAAACTACAGCGGACACGACCACGCACAATTTGCTGTGCGGTCTGCCCTGTCCAGCTGCTGGGGGAGCGGCCCGTGGGGCATTTGCTGACATCATTTTCTCAGTGTAACAGCGCAGAGAGGCCACTCCTGCTGCAAGTTGTCATATAGTTAGATAGGATACTGTCCTGTATGAAATTGACATTCCATCTAACAAGTTTGTGCTAATAGTGTTGTGCAGGCAGGAGTCCACATTTCCTACTCAAAATCATTTGGGCTTATACTGTGTTGCAGTCAGGACTGAAGAGGACACATTTGCTAATCAAAATTGTTAGGGCTAATATTGAGGTGCAGGCACCAGGCCCCATTTCCTAATCCAAATCATTTGGGCAAATACTCTGGTGCAGGTACCAGGCCCAATTTCCTAATCCAAATAGTTTGGGCAAATATGCTGGTGCAGGCACCAGGCCTCATTTCATAATCCATATCAATTGTAACAATACTCTGGTGCAGGCACCAGACTTTTTTCATAATCCAAATCATTTGAGATAATAGTCTGGTGCAGGCACCAAACCTTCTTTCATAATTCAAATAGTTTGGGATAATATTCTCGTGCAAGCAGCAGACCTCATTTCATGATCCAAATTATTTGTTATAATACTCTGGTGCAGGCACCAGGCCTCATTTCATAATCCAAATTGTTTGAGCTTATACTGGGGTGCAGGCACCTGACCTAATTTCATAACCCAAATGGCACCAGCTTGTGCGACGACAGTCCGGAACTTTGAACTATTATTATCCCTTCTGCATTCTCCTCTGCTTCCTTCTCTTCCTCTAGGACCACCACCTCCTCCCGCAGACTATTCAAAGTGTGTTCCAGCATGTAGATGGCCAGATTAGTAATGCTGATAATGGCATCGTCAGCGCTAACCATCTTAGTAGTCATTTTAAAACTGTGCAGAAGGGTGACGAGGTCCTTCACCTGTGCCCACTTCACAAGCGTGATTTGCACCATGTCCATGCTGTGTTGTCTCAAGCTATGCACCAGGGATCGTCGTTGCTGCCACAATCACTGTAACATGTGCAGAGTGGATTTCCAACATGTCGGCACATCGCATATTAACTGGTTAACCAGTAGCCACAAAGACCTCTGTAGCGATGCAAGGCAATGGGAGTGAGCACACAGTGACCGTGCTTTCAGCAGCAGTGCATCCAGGTCGGGATAGTGGAGGAAAAATTGCTTTACCACCAGGTTGATGTGAGCCATACAAGGCATGTGTGTGAGGTTGCCCCAGCATAGGGCCGCCAACAGGTTTGCACCGTTATCACACATGCCCTTCCATACATCCCGGTTCTGTGGAGAGCGGTGTGACTGCGATCTACAAAGCATATTAATTTAAACACTGTCTGATTGCAGTGAGCCTTGGCTATGCAGTATGGAGGTTGGGGGTGATTCTCATTGCACTGTTGGAACGCGTGTCTCATTAAGGGAGAGGTTGTGGGTGCAGGTGGAAGCCCTAAAGGAGGTGAAGGAGACAGAAGCAGTGAAGAAAGTGTTAGATACAGAGGTTTATCCTGCAAGCCTTGGGAATTCAAGACTTGGTGTCTATTGACACTTTGGTGTCTAGTGGTTTAGTTCTCTATCCCCTTGTGTGTAGTGATTTACTTATCCAACCCTAGATGTTTAGTAGTTTACTTCTCCAACCGCACCCCTGTTGTCTAGTAGTTTAGTTCTCCATCCTCTGCTGTGTAATTGTTTAGTTCTCCATCCCCAAGGGCCCTGAAAGCTTTGGGGATTCCAAGACTTGTGGAGCAAATCCTTCCCGGCTGCCGTCTCAGCCACCAGAGTCACTCACTGCCCAGTCAGCAAGATATAATGCCATGCTTGATGGTCCAGGTGTCAGTGATTAAATGCACCCTGGCAGTCATACATTTTTTCAAGGAACAAGTGATGTTGTCTGCGACATGCTGGCGTAGCGCAGGCACAGCTTTCTTAGATATGTAATGGCAACTGGGCAACTGGTACTGGGGGACTGCAGAGGGCATCAGCTTTCGGAAAGCGTCTGTATATACCAGGCATAAAAGCAGCATTTCCGTGGCCAACAGATTGAAGATGGTGAAGTTCAAGATGTTAGCTCTTAGCTTTGCTATGTATAGGAGGAAACAATCTTTTACGTGACCACAACTGCAGGAACGAGGGCAGACTGTTGTGCTGAGAGAGGGTGAAGTAGGGTGAACATGACAAATTGCTGGACTGTGAATGATGTGCAGGCAGAGAGGTTATGGTAGATTAAGAAAGATGTTATGTGCCTGGTGTCTGCGAGCTGTCAAAAACAGCAGGCATGTCCACTTCCGTAAAAGCTGATGGGCTCTCACTCATCCCGATTGTAGCGGCTAAACAAGTGGAGGTTCTGCGGCCGGAGAACTGTGTGAGAACACTTGCCATGGTGATGAAGGAGGAAGAAACAGCAGATGTGCTTGATGGGGTGGTCGATGTTTAGCAAAGTCCGCTAGGCTACATTTTGGTGAAATTCCCAGAAAAATGCAAGTTCTTCGCACATTTCCCGTATCAGGCATGTAATAGTCAAATTATCACAATTTTTGCCTCTACTAATTGTTTTTTACAAAGTTGGCAGATAACGTGAGTTGGGTCATCCTTTTTGGGCTCAAAAAAAGGCACAGGCTAGGCAACCCTTGCTGCCTATCTGAATGGCAGACCACTGCTGATCTCAGCCAGAATTGTGGCTGAGGATGAGGATGCAGTGCTTGTCGTGGTTGCATCACTCTGTGTCTGTCCGGCAAGCCGCAGTATAACCTCCTCATCTTCCTCCTCCTCCACCTCCTCTGATGAGCTACTCAGCTGCATTAATATGGGTTCACAACAAGTGGGATCTACAACCTCATTGTCATCCTCTCTATTCTCCCACTCCTCACCCTGAGAGTCACTCTCCTCCTCTTCATGCCCTGACAGCACAGTACAGTCCACCTGTGCCTCAGATACAGTATCTGACTCCCATCAGGAAGGAGAAGAGAAGGAGAGGCCACTTGATTCAGCACTTGCCATCCACTGGAGCACATGCTATTTCTGGCCTTTATCTACAAAAGGTGTAGATGAGGGCGTCCTGCAAGCTAGCTGCCTCCGGGTAACCCTGGACTCTGATCTATCCTTCAAAACACATATCCATGCCATTTCCACTTCCTGCCCACTCAAAAATTTTTCCTTGATCCGTACATTCCTTAATCAAGAATCTACAAAAATCCTAGTTCATACACTCGTCATCTCCCGCCTCAACTAATGCAAGCTCCTGCTTTGTGCCCTGCCTTTTAATAGTCTTGCATGCCTCCAATCTATCCTAAACTCTGCTGCCCAAATAATCCACCTATACCCAGGCTATTCCATGTCCTCTCCTCTCTGTCAATACCTTCACTGGCTCCTCATTACCCAGAAATTCCAGCTCAAAACCCTAACCATGGCATACAAAGCCATCCACAACCTGTCTTCTTCATACATCTGTGATTTAGTCTCCCAGCAGTTACGTGAACGCAACTTCCGATCCTCTCAAGATCTCCTTCTCTACTCCCCTCTTAGCTCCTCTTCCCACAGTTGCATACTAAATCTCCTCTACTCTGGAACTATCTACCCCAACAAATAATACTCTCACCTACCATGGGTACCTTCAAAAGGAACCTGAAGAACCACCTCTTCCAACAAGCCTACAACCAACACTAACCATCGTTACACCAACACCTCACCCATTCCTTGTAGACTGTGAGCCCTCACAGGCAGAGTCCTCTCTCCTCCAGTTCTAGTCGGTGTCTTGCATTGTTGAAGATTATTGTACTTGTTTTTATTACAGCACCATGGAATAAATGATGCTATAACAATAAATAAAACTAATAATAATACCACTGTGTGGCTGCCAAAAAGAGGGAGTTGAGTAGCCACAGTAATAGTACAGTAACAGAAGTTGTCAAAAAACTGCAAAATTATACTACTTCTACTCTGGAGAAATTGATGACACTTTAGTGGTCTGTGGCAATAATTTTTGGAAATGTTTGTGCTCCAAGTTGGGTTTCCTTCATGTGTGTTGCCTGTAGCAGTAGGGTGGCCAGACCGGCAGACCTACACTTACTTTCAATCAAATGCCTGTGTTACTATCCTTAAATGTTTCTAACAATAGTAGTCGACGAAGCTGATATTTGTGCCACCTGAGTGTGACTGAGCAGAGAAGCAGTTTGAGCTGTTGCATGAGGTATCAGGGCTCCCAGCAAGACAAGCTTGCATCGGTCCCTCACCCACCTCATCTTAATTTAAACTTAAATTAAAAACTCTAAATGCTGGCCCAGATCTTGATACCTCATGCATGGCCCATGTATGACTGCTGCTATGCCATTATCAAATTTCTACTGTGGGTCAATTGATGCCACTTTTCCTGTTGTCTGCCCCTAATTTTTGGAAATGTTTGGACTCCAAGTTGGATCTCCTTCATGTGTGTTGCCTGTATTTGTCAAGCCCCTCAGAGCACCAGGCTTACACCTGTCACTCATCCACCTGTTACTGATCAAGGTTTCAGCTAGAAATGCTGGTCCAAGCCTTGTCTGAGCCCTGTCCCATGCACCCATGCTGTGCAATTATACTACTTGTACTCTTGGTCAATTGATGCCACTTTTCCTCGTGTCTTCCCCTAATTTGAGCTGTTTGGGAATTTGAGCTTTTGGGTCCCCCTTAAGGTGTTGTATATGTGTTTAGTTTTCCCTGGGTATGTTGGACAAACTATTCGGTGAACATGTTCGCCCAAACATTGGGACATTCGCCGAATCGAACCTTAAAAGGTTTGCTCATCTCTACTTACAAGTGAGTGCTGGTCTTCTTATGTTATTTGTAATGGGATGTCAACCCTAGACATGAGCACCACGGACTTACTGCCGACTGGAATTGATGTTTATTTTCTATGTATCTATATATATATATATATATATATATATATATATATATATCTAATTCTTTTGTCACCATAACCAGGGATTCAAGCTGAGAAACCAGGGATTCAAGCTGAGGAGGCTAATTTGCATATTCCAGGTGCCTTCTGGGAAAAGCGAAGAGTCTCCCTAAGCTAGAAGATTGTTGGGTACAGCCGGGACCAGCTGCTTGGAAAGCATCACCAAACCGCGCGCCTTACGCCTGTAGGACATTATTTGAAGAGAGCTTGGCTGAGTAGATTACACAAGAAGGAAAACACACAGCAAGTCAGCAGGATCTAGGAGCAACATGGCAGATGTGACAACCTACATGGTGAGCTGCAGCATGTGCTACATGTTCACAGATCGACCAGAAGAAGAATCAAATTTCACCTGTCAGAAGTGTAGATTAGTGGCCCTTTTAGAAGAAAAGGTGCGGGGTCTGGAAGAAAGAATAGCAACTTTGAAACTCATCAAAGAGAATGAAGACTTTCTAGACAGAACAGAAGCATCTCTACTGGACTCAGAAGGTGAAAAAAGTGTCAGAGAACCTCCAAAAGCAGATGAGTGGAAGCATGTGACCAAAAGAAGCAAGAAGACGATGGAGAAATCACCAACCACACAACTGAAGAACCGATATCAAATCTTTGTAGAGGATGAAGATGGCACACCTAAGGATGAAGCAATACCAGCAAGCAAAAAAGAAAAGGGCACACAGCAACAAGTGACAGCAAAAAGTACAGCCAAGAAGCAACGAAGAGTGGTGGTGGGAGACTCACTACTGAGAGGCACAGAAGCAGCCATCTGCAGACCGGACATAACTGCAAGAGAAGTATGCTGCCTTCCAGGTGCGATGATCAAGGATGTGACCGATAGGATACCAAAGCTCTTCAGCTCCAAGGACGTCCACCCATTTCTTCTGATACATGTTGGCACCAATGACACGGCAAGGAAGGACCTACCGACAATCTGCAAAGACTTTGAAGAGTTGGGGAAGAAAGTAAAGGAACTGGATGCACAGGTAGTTTTTTCTTCTATCCTTCCAGTAGACGGGCATGGCACCAGGAGATGGAACAGGATCCTTGATGCAAACAACTGGCTAAGACGATGGTGCAGACAACAAGGATTCGGATTCCTGGACCACGGTGTGAATTACTGGTACGATGGACTCCTCGCCAGAGACGGACTACACCTCAACAAACCTGGGAAACACACATTCGCCAGAAGACTCGCTACACTCATCAGGAGGGCGTTAAACTAGAAGAAGAGGGGACGGGAAGAAAAACATTAGACTTGAACAAAGAAGACACAGGAAAACATACTCAGATGGGAGGTAAGAACATTTCTAAAACAATCCACAGCGAGGAGATTGGAACAAAACAAAATCCCCTAAACTGCATGCTCGCAAACGCCAGAAGCCTGACAAACAAGATGGAAGAACTAGAAGCAGAAATATCTACAGGTAACTTTGACATAGTGGGAATAACCGAGACATGGTTAGATGGAAGCTATGACTGGGCAGTTAACTTACAGGGTTACAGTCTGTTTAGAAAGGATCGTAAAAATCGGAGAGGAGGAGGGGTTTGTCTCTATGTAAAGTCTTGTCTAAAGTCCACTTTAAGGGAGGATATTAGCGAAGGGAATGAGGATGTCGAGTCCATATGGGTCGAAATTCATGGAGGGAAAAATGGTAACAAAATTCTCATTGGGGTCTGTTACAAACCCCCAAATATAACAGAAACCATGGAAAGTCTACTTCTAAAGCAAATAGATGAAGCTGCAAACCATAATGAGGTCCTGGTTATGGGGGACTTTAACTACCCGGATATTAACTGGGAAACAGAAACCTGTGAAACCCATAAAGGCAACAGGTTTCTGCTAATAACCAAGAAAAATTATCTTTCACAATTGGTGCAGAATCCAACCAGCAACCAGGAGCAGCAATTTTAGACCTAATACTATCTAATAGACCTGACATAATAACAAATCTGCAGGTGGTTGGGCATCTAGGAAATAGCGACCACAATATTGTACAGTTTCACCTGTCTTTCACTAGGGGGACTTGTCAGGGAGTCACAAAAACACTGAACTTTAGGAAGGCAAAGTTTGACCAGCTTAGAGATGCCCTTAATCTGGTAGACTGGGACAATATCCTCAGAAATAAGAATACAGATAATAAATGGAAAATGTTTAAGAACATCCTAAATAGGCAGTGTAAGCGGTTTATACCTTGTGGGAATAAAAGGACTAGAAATAGGAAAAACCCAATGTGGCTAAACAAAGAAGTAAGACAGGCAATTAACAGTAAAAAGAAAGCATTTGCACTACTAAAGCAGGATGGCACCATTGAAGCTCTAAAAAACTATAGGGAGAAAAATACTTTATCTAAAAAACTAATTAAAGCTGCCAAAAAGGAAACATAGAAGCACATTGCTAAGGAGAGTAAAACTAATCCCAAACTGTTCTTCAACTATATCAATAGTAAAAGAATAAAAACTGAAAATGTAGGCTCCTTAAAAAATAGTGAGGAAAGAATGGTTGTAGATGACGAGGAAAAAGCTAACATATTAAACACCTTCTTCTCCACGGTATTCACGGTGAAAAATGAAATGCTAAGTGAAATCCCAAGAAACAATGAAAACCCTATATTAAGGGTCACCAATCTAACCCAAGAAGAGGTGCGAAACCGGCTAAATAAGATTAAAATAGATAAATCTCCGGGTCCGGATGGCATACACCCACGAGTACTAAGAGAACTAAGTAATGTAATAGATAAACCATTATTTCTTATTTTTAGGGACTCTATAGCGACAGGGTCTGTTCCGCAGGACTGGCGCATAGCAAATGTGGTGCCAATATTCAAAAAGGGCTCTAAAAGTGAACCTGGAAATTATAGGCCAGTAAGTCTAACCTCTATTGTTGGTAAAATATTTGAAGGGTTTCTGAGGGATGTTATTCTGGATTATCTCAATGAGAATAACTGTTTAACTCCATATCAGCATGGGTTTATGAGAAATCGCTCCTGTCAAACCAATCTAATCAGTTTTTATGAAGAGGTAAGCTATAGGCTGGACCACGGTGAGTCATTGGACGTGGTATATCTCGATTTTTCCAAAGAGTTTGATACCGTGCCACACAAGAGGTTGGTACACAAAATGAGAATGCTTGGTCTGGGGGAAAATGTGTGTAAATGGGTTAGTAACTGGCTTAGTGATAGAAAGCAGAGGGTGGTTATAAATGGTATAGTCTCTAACTGGGTCGCTGTGACCAGTGGGGTACCGCAGGGGTCAGTATTGGGACCTGTTCTCTTCAACATATTCATTAATGATCTGGTAGAAGGTTTACACAGTAAAATATCGATATTTGCAGATGATACAAAACTATGTAAAGCATTTAATACAAGAGAAGATAGTATTCTGCTACAGATGGATCTGGATAAGTTGGAAACTTGGGCTGAAAGGTGGCAGATGAGGTTTAACAATGATAAATGTAAGGTTATAGACATGGGAAGAGGGAATCAATATCACCATTACACACTGAACGGGAAACCACTGGGTAAATCTGACAGGGAGAAGGACTTGAGGATCCTAGTTAATGATAAACTTACCTGGAGCAGCCAGTGCCAGGCAGCAGCTGCCAAGGCAAACAGGATCATGGGGTGCATTAAAAGAGGTCTGGATACACATGATGAGAGCATTATACTGCCTCTGTACAAATCCCTAGTTAGACCGCACATGGAGTACTGTGTCCAGTTTTGGGCACCGGTGCTCAGGAAGGATATAATGGAACTAGAGAGAGTACAAAGGAGGGCAACAAAATTAATAAAGGGGATGGGAGAACTACAATACCCAGATAGATTAGCGAAATTAGGATTATTTAGTCTAGAAAAAAGACGACTGAGGTGCGATCTAATAACCATGTATAAGTATATAAGGGGACAATACAAATATCTCGCTGAGGATCTGTTTATACCAAGGAAGGTGACGGGCACAAGGGGGCATTCTTTGCGTCTGGAGGAGAGAAGGTTTTTCCACCAACATAGAAGAGGATTCTTTACTGTTAGGGCGGTGAGAATTTGGAATTGCTTGCCTGAGGAGGTGGTGATGGCGAACTCAGTCGAGGGGTTCAAGAGAGGCCTGGATGTCTTCCTGGAGCAGAACAATATTGTATCATACAATTATTAGGTTCTGTAGAAGGACGTAGATCTGGGGATTTATTATGATGGAATATAGGCTGAACTGGATGGACAAATGTCTTTTTTCGGCCTTACTAACTATGTTACTATGTTACTATGTTACTATGTATTCAAATATTCGTATCCACAATTGTGCAAAATCTTCAGAATTTCACCAGAGCATTGTTTATTTTCTGTATCATTATTTCACAATCTAGTACTATACATTTATAAATGTTATGTTCAGTAACCAAAGAGCTTTTACAGAGGGCCAATATTTGTCATCATGGTAAACATATGCAGAAAGCAAACGATCAACGAACATTCTTGTTTGTTGTTTGCATCTTTTATGTTACAAGCGATCGCACATACAGTACAAGAGCAGCTACAAATAAACATACATGATCATTAGAACATATACAGGCATGCAGTGGTGAACAGTTCGTGTTTTAGCAATTTTGCTTTTTGTGTAAAAGGACCCTCTAAAATAAATGATTCCATGCAATATGTTGGCTCTATATAAAGAAAGATTAGTATTAGTTTTGGGCTGTTGGTCAAGGACAGCGGGAGTGATTTACAATCAAGACATTGATGAGATCTATGCTATCAGGATATTTTCTATAGTGTAAACTGTAGACAGGTAAGTGATTAAATACATTATATAAACCTCTGCTTATAGATGGGCACATGGTCAAGATTTTCATCTTCTTTGTTCCTTATTATGCCTCTTAGTAGTTGACTCATGGTGACCTCTGTAGGATTATAGCCCTGCCATATCCCATATAACTGCCAGGTCGCCATATCTCATAGCAGGTCCCAGCGATTTTCTGATATTTTCACCTTTCAATATTTGACAGTGGGAACAAATGTAAACCCTCATTTGTGGATTTACCCTGTGAGATATTATTTGTGGTTTTTTTAATAAGAAACTGTTGTAGGAACAATAACAAGGAATCAATTATAGACAGATTTGGAAGTGAACACAGGAAGTTTGCAAACCACGTTATGTAGCCAAGATATAATAACCTCATGTTTACTCTACAGATAACTGTCCATCCCAAACAATAGCGCAACGAAGCAATAATATGTCATAGTATGTGTATAATTCAGTGTAACAGGCTCATGATGGAAGTATTGTCAGTACCTTCCACAAGTTTCCAAATCTTGAAAAACTTTTCTCTTCTAAGCAAGGACACGAAATTTGGCCTCAAGCTGTCCACAAAACACATTGATAAGCTCCAGCTGAGAATACAAGACAAGCCACTATCTTACTTGAGTAGCTCACAGAAATAGTGCGCCTGGTGAGGCCCATTGGTGTTCCCACACAGTATGATGACAATTTAATGGGCTCTAACAGTGCCCCCTCATTCGGTATGATGCAGCCATATCACCCTCAGTCAGTATTATTCCTCCAATAGTACATTCCACAGCACACCGTATTATGCCCCCACTGCAGTATAATCCCCCACAAGCAGTGTCATGCCTCCCACAGTATACTACACATACACAGAATGATGCCCCCGCAGTTACCTTCAAACACATCATAGTGTGATGCTCCCACAGTACCCCACACACAGTACACTACGCACATGCATGCATACACAGTATAATGCCCCATAGATCCCTCCACACAGTACAATACCACCACAGCACCCCCCAGACAGTGTACATTTCCCCACTCAATAAGATGCTGTACAGTGCTCCCATATACCGTATGATGCCCCCACACTACCCCATACCTAGTGCAATGACTCCATAGTACATTCCCTCACACACAGTATGATGAACAAATAGTCCTCCCATTTACTGTATGATGCCCCCACACTACATTCTCATGCAGTATAATTCCATACACAATGCATTTCCCCACAAATTATAATACTTCACAAAATATCAGCTCATAGTATGATACCCCACAATATATTCACACACACACAGTATGATGCCCCCATAGTAGAGTCCTCCATTCACAGTATGAGGACCTCAAAACTCCCCGATACACAGTATGTGGCTCCCGAAGCGCCACCTCCACCCCTCACTCCTTCCACAGTCCCACCGTCCACACTTGGAAAAACTCCACTTCTGCACCACGTCCTCACCAATCACACATTAACAGTTCCCACTGAACACCACATCACATACATAGCCATCAGCTTTTTTGTTTTGGCCAAAATACTTTTTAAGCTGCCACCACGACAAGGTTGACTCTTTTAGCTAGGCCCTACTCTACTGGAACCTATTAAAAATTTCTTAAAATATCCAATATTCTTTTGCATATATATTTTTTTATTTATTTTTCTTTAAAGGAATGTGTCACATACATTTTTTAAAATGACCAATAATGCCACATACAAGGGACAAATACGGCCACACCATGAACAGATCACATATTACCACCACATAGTGACCAAATAATACCACATACAAGGAACAAATACCACCCATCACCAGATCCCATATTATCACACATAGTAACCAAATAATACCACAAACAAGGAACAAATACCGCAACACCACAACTAGAACACATATCACCACCACATAGTGACAATACTAAGTGCTATTATACACAGAAGTTCTGTATATAGTGTCAGTGTACAGGTAATACAGGGATCACCAGTGACATTATACATCAGAGCTCTGTCTATAGTCTCAGTGTACAGATAATACAGTGATCACCAGTGACCTTATACACAGGAGCTCTCTATATAGTGTCAGTGTACAGGTAGTACAGTGATCACCAGTGACATTATACACAGTAGCTCTGTATGTAGTGTTAGTGTAAAGGTAATACAGGCATTACTGGTGACCTTATACACAGGAGCTCTGTACATAGTGTCAGAGTACTGGTAATGCAGTGATCACCGGTGCCATTATGCACAGGAGCTCTGTATACAGTGTCAATGTGCAGGTTATACAGTGATCACCAGTGACATTATACACAGGAGCTCTGTATATATTGTCAGTGTACAGGTAATACAGTGATCACTAGTGACATTATACACAGGAGCTCTATATATAGTATACAGTCTATAGTGTCAGTGTACAGGTAATACACTGACTCACCAGTGACATCTCTAGTTGAAGTAGTTCATCCAGCGAAGACCACCATTGCTTCTTCCAGCCAGTACTCGTCTCTGCATAAAATAGTTATCTAGGGCACCACTTCCTCCCCACATTCCTCACTTTTTCCCTTTCTTCTACACGACACAGCTGAATACAGATGTCCACCCACCATTAACCCTTTTCTGACATCTGACGTAATAAACTGTCCCTGCGCCCTGGGCCTTATTGACCAGGGATGGATTATTACATCATCGCGATCGCCCACGCACACAGGCTATGCACGGGCAATCACCATGGGTGTGAGCTGATTCTGGCAGCTAACACCCAGCACTAAGTGCCAGGAGCGACCCGCACCGCTACCGCTAACACCTTAACCCCCTAAATGCTGCGAGCGAATGCCCCTCTGACTTTTTATCAGAGACCCCACGGCATGAGACAGGGTCCCGATCGTTGTCATGTTGACCCGATCTCATGACGACATCCGGGTCACCAGAAATAGGAGACTTGCTGATCTTGTGCAGTGCATGATCAATAACTTTCTCTGTCAGTGCATAGATGACAGTTTGCATAGTATGGGCATGCTGCTGCATCTCTATGCTGTACAAGTGATCAACCTGCAAAAAATGATAATTCCATAGTGGGACAAAGTGAAAAAAAAGTTTTAAAAAAGTAAACAAAAATGTTTTTAAACAATTGTAAAAATATTTTAAAAAATCCAAATGAATAATAAAAAATAATAAGATATTGTATCTATAAATAAATATTTGCATGAAAAAAAATATAAATAAAAGTACACATATTTGGTATCGCCGCTTCCACAGTGACCAGACCTATAAAACTGTTCCACGAGATAACACCTTTACTGAACACCATAAAAAAATAAAAAACAAGGCAAAAAACTATGCTTTATCATCATACTGCCAAACAAAAAGTGGAATAAAATGTGATAAAAAAAGACGGATATAAATAACCATGGTACCGTTGAAAACATCATCTTATACCGCAAAAAAACAAGCTGCCATACAGTTCAATCAGTGGAAAAATAAAAAAGTTATAGCTCTCAGAATAAAGCGATACAAGAATAATTATTTTTTGTGCAAAATAGTTTTTACTGTGTAAACATAAAAAATGATATAAATGAGGTATCGCTGTAATCGTACTGACTCAAAGAATACAACTGCCTGATCAATTTTACCACACATGGAATGGCATAAACTCCTCCCCTCCAAAAAAATCATGAATTGCTGAGTTTTGTCAAAAAATGTCATATGCCCGAAAATGGTACCAATAAAAACGTCAACTTATCCCGCATAAAATAAGCACTCACATGACTCTGGGGGATAAAATGTGGAAAAATTATAGCTCTCAAAATATGGTGATGCAAAAACTATTTTTTGCAATAAAAAGCGTCTCTTAGGGTATGTGCACACGTCCGGATTTTTAGCGTTTTTTTTGCGGAATTTTGCAATAAAAACGCTATAAATCCAGTAAAAAAACGCTAACGTTATGCATCCTATCTTGTAGAATGCATTCTGCATTTTTTGTGCATATGTTAGCGTTTTTTTCCGCAAAAAAAACGCATTCCGCAAAAAGAACGGACATGCTCATTCTTTTTGCGGATTTTTTGCGGATTCCATATCAAAAAGGACATTCCTGAAAAAAAAAAACGCCAAAAATCCGCGCAAAAAACGTGCAAATTCCGCGAGAAATCAGCGCGAAAAAAGACGCGGATTTCTGGCAGAATTCTCAGGATTTTGTCAGGAAAAAAACCTGACGTGTGCACATACCCTTAGGCTATGTGCACATGTTCAGGATTTCTTGCAGAAAATTCCTGAGAATTCCGGACATTTTCTGCAAGAAATCCGCAAGAAAACCGCATGCTTTTTTGCTGCGATTTTGCGCAGTTTTGACGTGTTTTTGCCGCGGTTTTGACGCGTTTTTGCCGCGTTTTTTTCCGGACACTTCCCAATGCATTTTGGAGTGGGAAATCCGCAAAAAAACAGAAAATTAATGAACATGCTGCGTTTTTTGCCACGATGCGTTTTTTTCGCGGAAAAAAACGCATCATGTGCACAAAACATGCGGAATTCATTCTAAATGATGGGATGCTTATTGTATGTTTTTTTTGTGGTTTTATAGCGTTTTTATCAGGAAAAACCGCGAAAAAAACCGCAACGTGTGCACACAGCCTTAGTGTGTTACAGCAGCCAAACATAAAAACACGATATACATCTGGTATAGCTGTAATAGCACCGACCCAAAGAATAAAGTCCCCTAATCACTTATACGTACTGCATGAGGAACGGAATAAAAAATAAATAAAAACAATTCTTCATCTGCTGTTGATTTTTTCATTCTGCCTCCCAAAGGTTGCAGTAAGGCTTGGTGCACATTTATCCTGAGCTCTGCACTGAGTGCTTACACAGGGGTTTCTGTGTAGATCTCTGAAATTCGTGATTCAGATGGAACCTCTGGCGGAAGATTCCCTATGATGAGGGAGATCGAGGTACTGTTCACGCCATCTGACCTGTGATCTGGCGGTGTCCGTCTTTTTAGGATTGCATGAAACTGCTGTTGGCCGCAGTTTTGTGCACTTCTGAATAGAAAGACACCACTGAACAGAGACCAGACGAAGTCCGGGGTAACTCTGCTGCTTCATTATAGTGAACATATCCGTCGAGGGTTGCATCTGAATCACATCACTCAGAGATTGAGATGGGGATCCAAGAAGTATCGTTTCTCCTTGCGGAGTGTGACATGTTAAGCATGTCGAGATGAGGAGACTTAAAGCCGCAATGCTCCTCTGGAACACATGCAAATTGTCTCTTCAGAGAGGAAGAAGACTAGAACTCTAGTGCCACCTATTGGAAGTAGCCATCCTAACAGTCAATGTCGACCCTTTAATGAGCCTTGTCACATGACTTAGGATAAGAGCCAAACCAGATAAAATTTGGAGAGATTTTTTAGAGATTTAGATGGAAACCCCAAAGTAAGTGCTCAGCGTAGAGTGCCGGATAAATGTGATCCCAAACATTATGTAAAATGTTCCCAATAAACCCTTCAACTCAATCCACAAAAAAGTAAGCCCTCACTCAGGTCTGTCTTCTGTTAACAGAAATATAGGAAAACTTCCACATTTCTGGTAGCACAGAGGCTCTGAAAAAGCTAAATGGCCCCTCACCCTGCAAATTTCCCGATTACATGTAGGTTATTGGCACACTCAAGAAAATATGGACCTCAGTTTATTGTAAAAAAAATCCTATTAGCCTTTAGAAAAATTAAAAACTTGGGGCTAAAACAACATTTTAATGGTAAAAATGTAATTTATTCTTTCTTCACCGCTCAATGGTATAAAATTCTGTGAGGCACTTGTGATGTCTATATGATCACTGCACCCCTAGATGAATTCATTGGAGGGTGTTGTTTTTAGAATGAGTTTACATGTAGGGGGTTTCTGTTGTTATGGCACCTCAGCAGCTCTGCCAATGTGACATGGCACCCTCAAACTATTCCAGCTAAATCTGAAATGCAATATGGCGCCTCTTCCCTTCTGAGATTTTGCACCGTGCTTCAAAAGTAGTCTACCTCGGTGAGGGTGATCGCTTAAAGTGAGATCTATATGATTGCTTGTACCTGACCAAATATGAGTGCGCGCTTAGAGGCAAAGAATGTATCAGATACACAGAGACAGATACACACTCCTCTCTCAGCAAAGGCTTACAAACAACTGCTTTATTCTCTGAACAAAGGAAGATACTAGAAAGCAGGAAATGGGGGTCGCACAACTTCTGAATAGTTAGTGTCACTCTATGATTGGTTCATTCCAACTTCATTTCCAACTTCACTTCCATATATCGTATTCAGTCCAGTGTCCAATGTCCAGTGACTTCTTCACATTCCAAAAATTCCTTCAAGTGTGCTGCTGATCAGGAAATTGACTCCATCTTGCTACAAAATATCTGAACTGACTTATGTAAGGTTTAATAATTCATTTAATTAGCCATTTTCTCCTTCACAACTCCACAGGTGGTATCGACATACTTAGGAGACATTGGTGCAATTTCTCCTGCTACCCTTATGAAAATGCAAAATTTAGAGCCAAAATAACATTATTGTGGGGAAAATGTGATTTTGTTTCTTTTCACGGCTCAACGTTATAAACTTCTGTGAAACACCTGGGGGTTCAAGGTGCTCACCATGCATCTAAATACATTCCGTTGAGAGGTCTAGTTTCCAAAATGGGGTCAGTTGTGGTGGATTTCCACTGTTTAGGCCTATCAGGGGCTCTCCAAATGGGACATGATCTTCGATAATGATTCCAGAAAATTTTACATTCAAAAAGTCAAATGACGCTCCTTCCCTTCAAGTGGTTTTGTCCCTTATTTGGGGTATTGAATGCTCAGGAGAAATTACATAAATTTTGGGGTCCAATTTTTTCCTGTCACCCTTGACAAAATAAAAAAATTGAATCTGAAGTAAATTTTGTGCGAAAAAAAATTAAATGTTCATTTTTTTCCACATTCCAAAAATTCCTGTGAAACACCTGAAGGGTTATTAACCCCTTACCGACCTCCGCCGTACTATTACTGCAGAGGTCGAATCCCCCTGCTTTCATGGGGGCTCTGGCGCTGAACCCACTTCAAAGCCGGGACATGTCAGCTGTTTTGAACAGCTGACATATGCCTGCAATAGCGGTGGCTGAAATCGCGATTCACCCGCTGCTATTAACTAGTTAAATACCGCTGTCAAATGCTGACAGCGGCATTTAACCGGCGCTTCCGCGGCCGTCACATGATCGGGGGTCAGAAATGCGTCGACATAACAACCAGAGGTCTCCTTGAAACCTCTATGGTTGCTGATGCCAGATTGCTGTGAGCACCACCCTGTGGTCGGTGCTCATAGCAAGCCTGCAATTCAGCTACATAGGAGCAATCTGATGATCGCTGCTATGTAGCAGAGCCGATCAGGCTATGCCAGCTTCTAGCCTCCCATTGAGGCTATCGACGCATGGCAAAAGTAAAAAAAAAAAAAAAAAAGTTTAAATCACCCCCCTTTCACCCCATTCAAAATAAAACAAAAAAAATTTCAAACCTACACATATTTGGTATCGCCGCGTTCAGAATCGCCCGATCTATCAATAAAAAAAGATTAACCTGATCACTAAACAGCCTAGTGAGAAAAAAATTAGAAACGCCTGAATGTTAATTTTGGTCGCCGCGACATTGCATTAAAATGTAACGAATCTGAACCAAGATGGTATAATTAAAAATGCCAGCTCGGCACGCAAAAAATAAGCCCTCACCTGACCCCAGATCACGAAAAATGGAGATGCTACGGGTATTAGAAAATTGCGCAATTTTTTTTTTTTTTTATTTAGCAAAGTTTGGAATTTTTTTTACCACTTAGATAAAACGTAACATAGAAATGTTTGGTGTCTATGAACTCGTACTGACCTGGAGAATCAAAATGGCAGGTCAGTTTTAGCATTTGGTGAACCTAGCAAAAAAGCCAAACAAAAACCAGTGTGGGATTGCACTTTTTTTGCAATTTCACCGCACTTGGAATTTTTCCCATTTTCTAGTACACTACATGCTAAAACCAATGAGGTCGTTGAAAAGCGCAACTTGTTCCGCAAAAAACAAGCTCTCACATGGCTATATTGATGGAAAAACATAAAAGTTATGGCTCTGGGAAGGAGGGGAGTGAAAAACGAGAACGCAAAAACGGAAAAGGGCAAGGTCGTGAAGGGGCTAAACTTCTTGAATGTGGTTTTGAATACCTTGAGGAGGTGCAGTTTTTAGACTGGTGTCACTTTTGGGTATCATATAGACCCCTCAAAGTGACTTCAAATGTGATGTGGTCCCTAAAAAAATGGTTTTGTAAATTTTGTTGAAAAAATTAAAAATCACTGGTGAACTTTTAACCCTTATAACTTGTTATAACTAACAAAAAAATTAGGTTCCAAAATTGTGCTGATGTAAAGTAGACATGTGGGAAATGTTACTTACTAACTATATTGTGTGACATATCTCTGTAATTATTGGGTATGAAAATTCAAAGTTAGAAAATTGTGAAATTTTCAAAATTTTCGCCAAATTTCCGTTTTTTTTTCACAATTAAACGCAAGTTATAACAAAGAAATTTTAGCGATTCATGAAGTACAATATGTCAAGAAAAAATATTGTCAGAATCACCGGGAGTCGTTGAAGCGTTCCGGAGTTATAACCTCATAAATTGACAGTGGTCAGAATTGTAAACATTGGCCTGGTCATTAACGTCCAAACCACCTTCAGGGGTAAAGGGATTAATCTAATACATAATTAGTTATTATGCACCCCCACCATTCCCAATTTAAATTTTAATCTATCACTGTGCCCCCAGCAACTATAAATAGCTACTTTGCCCATCTAATAAACATATACATTAATTAGCATCTGTAATCTTTCCCCCAATTCAATAGCAATCACTGCATCCTCAACACCCCCAATCTGTATCTCCCACACCCCCGATTTATTGTATTTACATGCCACTTCTGCCCCAATTCATTATGTCATGTCTTCTCTCTCTCCCACCCCACCCTCTATTCATTATTAACTGCTCTCCCCCATACTCAATACATCATTTACTCTCCTCCACCCTCATAATTCATAATTATTTTCTCTCCCCTAGCCCCTCCAAGTCATCATTTGCTCTCCTCACCCACTACCTTCAATTCAGTTTCTGTCCTCCGCCCTCAATTCATCATTTGCAGTGCCCCATTCCCCATCCTCAATCCATCATTTGCAGTCCTCCACCCTCAATTCATAATTTGTAAACCCCGTCCCCACCCTCAATTTATCATTTGCAGTCTCCCCATCCCTCTCCCTCAATTTATCATTTGCAGTTCCCCACCCTCAATTCATAATTTGCAGTCCCCCACCCTCAATTCATCATTTGTAGTTCCCCGTCCCCGACCCTCAATTCATAATTTGCAGGAATGCTTTGTCAAGTCAATATTTACAGTGTACGGGAATGTCAAAAGAGATAGTTTTCCTTTGTCTAGATGCCTTATCCAGCAAGATAATAATAATAATAATAATAATAATAATCTTTATTTTTATATAGCGCTAACATATTCCGCAGCGCTTTACATTTTGAACACATTATCAAGAGACACTGATATACATGTTCATTAGTCATTAGTAGAATTGATGCTTGTGTACTAATCATGATCCATTGGCCCCTCCATTGTGGTGATGGTTGCCCCTTCTCTACCCTCACTTAATCGTTTGCAGTCCTCCTCTGCCCACTTCATAATTTGCAGTCTTCCTCCCCCACTCACTTCATCATTTGCCGTCCCTCCCCTTCATCATTTGCAGTCCCCCCTCACTTCATTATTTACAGTCACCCATCCCCCCTCACTTCATCATTTGTAGTCCCCCGCCCACCCTAACTTCATCATTTGCAGTCCCCTGTTCCCCCCTCACTTCATCATTTGCAGTCCACCGTTCCCCCACTTCATCATTTGCAGTCCTCCTTCCCTCACTTCATCATTTGCAGCCCTTCTCCCCACTTCATTTTCAGTTCTCCTCCCCCTCATTTCATCATTTGCAGTCCCTCCCCCCACTTCATCATTTGCAAACTGCAACTTAATCATTTTCAGTCCCCCTCCCCCTCACTTCACCATTTGCAGTCCCCATCTCCCCCTCACTTCACCGATTGCAGTCCCCGTCTCCCCTTCAATTCATCATTTGCAATCCCCTGTCCCCCTCACTTCATCATTTTGATTCCCCTGCCCCTTCTCACTTCATCATTTGTGCTCACTCATCCTCCTCACATCATCATTTGCATTCCCTCCCCCACTTCATCATTTGCAGTCCCCCTCTCCCCTCACTTCATCATTTTCAGTCTCCCTCTCCCCTCACCCTATTAATTCATTTTATAAAGAAAAATACCTTTTTCATACTTACCTCAAGATCTACTGCAGACACAGCTCTGCTTCTGGTGTCCTGGCAACGGCCAGTGGTGTGCGTACATGCCGGACATCCAGAAATGGCATAAGGGGCTGGAGCTTACAGTCGTTCAGGTTTGATGGCAGTGGAGCTCTGGGAAAGCTCCCATCGTCGAAGTGTGCACCACGTCACACAGCACTTTATTAAACCCGGGGGCCCAGTGAGCAGAAGCACAAGAGGGGTCCGGACAGGTATGGGCCCCCTGTACTTATGCTCACTGGTCCCCATACAGCAGTAAGGGCTGTAATGCCCAGATGGCGTCCCTGATGTAGAAGTCCAACCTATTATAAATTCAAAATAATGTACACCACTGAAAATAATTGAAGATTAGTAGGGAAAGGGAAAATGATGCTGAAATGTGAATAAAATGTTACTTTTTAATAGATTGAGATATTAAAATATCAGCATGAGTGCACTCTTCTGTCTATAAGGACTCTATAGATATGAGACATCAATTCAAGATTATGATTGATTACAGAATTATAGTAATTTAAATCTGGTATAATTTTTCCAGACATTTAAAGCAAACCTTTCAGCAGGATTTTGCTAAGTAAACTACAGGCATTGTCATGTTGCTGCTGTTAAACTGATTAAAATAATACCTGGGGTGAAGAAATCTGTTTTGTGTTTCTTGTGTAAGCAGTGTTAGAAGTTTTCCAATGATGATGCCCAAGCTTCAGAATCCTCTCACATCATCCAACAGGACAATGATCTCAAGTATAGCTCAAATTCCACCAAGGCTCAGTTTCAGAAGATTCTGAACTAATTTTAGCCCACTAGAAAAACTTTTGTGGGATTTCAGAAAGGAGATTATAGCAGAAAATCCAAAAATATAAGGGAACTGGAGGCCATTGCTTGTGAAGAATGGGCTAAGTTTCCTAGGGAAAATTGCAATAAAATGGTGTCAGGCTATTCATTATGTTTATAGCAGGTTATAACAGCCAAAGGTGCTCTACTAAGTACTAAATATAGTTATCATGAAGGTGTGGAGTAGGGATGGAAGTTTGGTTCTTATACCAGGCCCAAACTTTATTCCAAAGTCTGGTTCGGGTACCAGAACTGTACCTGATCTTGAAAAAGAACCTGAACGACATGGAGCCCCCTCCCCCACATTTTGATAACCAGCCAAGGTAAAGCAGACAGTTATGGGTTTATATTATCAGGCTGGGAAAGTCCCTGGTTCTTGGGCCCCTAAAAACACAAGCCCGCAGCCGCCCCAGAATTGGCACATCAATTGATAGATTAATTTGGTGGTCGTATTACTGTATGGAGTGGTCTCAGGAGCTAAGCCTACACCATGCAGAGCCTGTTTGTTGCATAGCTGACACCCGACAGTAACTGATGCGATTAGAGTAAGCTCTGATCACATCAATTTAGCCTGTTGCAATGCAGCTATAAAATGTGACAACAGTAGTTAAAAGTTTTTAAGATAGCTGATATCACTTCTGATGATCATCTACACCTCGTGAGACGCAATAACAGGGTTCCGAGAGGATGTCGGGGCAGCAACGGGCCATCTGAAGAACCCAGGTCAGATCTCCTATGAAGATCAACCTGTGGCTGGGTTTCACATGAGATTGCCTATTTCACTACAGGTCCTTCTCAAAAAATTAGCATATAGTGTTAAATTTCATTATTTACCATAATGTAATGATTACAATTAAACTTTCATATATTATAGATTCATTATCCACCAACTGAAATTTGTCAGGTCTTTTATTGTTTTAATACTGATGATTTTGGCATACAACTCCTGATAACCCAAAAAACCTGTCTCAATAAATTAGCATATCAAGAAAAGGTTCTCTAAACGACCTATTACCCTAATCTTCTGAATCAACTAATTAACTCTAAACACATGCAAAAGATACCTGAGGCTTTTATAAACTCCCTGCCTGGTTCATTACTCAAAACCGCCATCATGGGTAAGACTAGCGACCTGACAAATGTCAAGAAGGCCATCATTGACACCCTCAAGCAAGAGGGTAAGACCCAGAAAGAAATTTCTCAACAAATAGGCTGTTCCCAGAGTGCTGTATCAAGGCACCTCAATGGTAAGTCTGTTGGAAAGAAACAATGTGGCAGAAAACGCTGTACAACGAGAAGAGGAGACCGGACCCTGAGGAAGATTGTGGAGAAGGACCGATTCCAGACCTTGGGGAACCTGAGGAAGCAGTGGACTGAGTCTGGTGTGGAAACATCCAGAGCCACCGTGCACAGGCGTGTGCAGGAAATGGGCTACAGGTGCCGCATTCCCCAGGTAAAGCCACTTTTGAACCATAAACAGCGGCAGAGGCGCCTGACCTGGGCTACAGAGAAGCAGCACTGGACTGTTGCTAAGTGGTCCCAAGTACTTTTTTCTGATGAAAGCAAATTTTGCATGTCATTCGGAAATCAAGGTGCCAGAGTCTGGAGGAAGACTGGGGAGAAGGAAATGCCAAAATGCCTGAAGTCCAGTGTCAAGTACCCACAGTCAGTGATGGTGTGGGGTGCCATGTCAGCTGCTGGTGTTGGTCCACTGTGTTTCATCAAGGGCAGGGTCAATGCAGCTAGCTATCAGGAGATTTTGGAGCACTTCATGCTTCCATCGGCTGAAATGCTTTATGGAGATGAAGATTTCATTTTTCAGCACGACCTGGCACCTGCTCACAGTGCCAAAACCACTGGTAAATGGTTTACTGACCATGGTATTACTGTGCTCAATTGGCCTGCCAACTCTCCTGACCTGAACCCCATAGAGAATCTGTGGGATATTGTGAAGAGAAAGTTGAGAGACGCAAGACCCAACACTCTGGATGAGCTTAAGGCCGCTATTGAAGCATCCTGGGCCTCCATAACATCTCAGCAGTGTCACAGGCTGATTGCCTCCATGCCACGCCGCATTGAAGCAGTCATTTCTGCCAAAGGATTCCCGACCAAGTATTGAGTGCATAACTGAACATTATTATTTGATGGTTTTTTTGTTTGTTATTAAAAAACACTTTTATTTGATTGGATGGGTGAAATATGCTAATTTATTGAGACAGGTTTTTTGGGTTATCAGGAGTTGTATGCCAAAATCATCAGTATTAAAACAATAAAAGACCTGACAAATTTCAGTTGGTGGATAATGAATCTATAATATATGAAAGTTTAATTGTAATCATTACATTATGGTAAATAATGAAATTTAACACTATATTTTTTGAGAAGGACCTGTATACACTGCAGTACTAATACATTGTATTCTATTGCATAGGTGATTAGGAGTCACAGGTTCATGTCTGCTAAGGAAATAATAATAAAATAAAAAAACATTAAAAATTAGTAAAGGCTTGTTAAGTTGAAACGCGTAGGTTTTTTTGCCTCTGGAGGAACTGCCACCATTTTTAAGTACTAAATAAAATGTGGATTTTATCTTTACTTACCTGCTGCCTCGCTGGAATTTTTTACTTTTTGCATCAGATTTTTATCACCTTTATATGTTGCAATCATCATATTATATAGCACTGTGTACTTGCTATTAGAATATATATTGTTTTTGACCATCCACCATCTTGTTGTGGTTTTCTGGCTGCTGGTCTTTTTCCCCTGGTGCTGGGTTTCTTAGATCAGGTGATTGTATCACCCTTTATTACCCAGCACCTGCCTCCCATTCCTTGCTGGACAACAATGTTAATCTGCTAGAGTTTTGGCTAGGTGCTTTGATAGCTTTCTGTATTTGTTATTGCACTTCTGGTATCTCTGGTTCTGCTATCTTTAGTTTCTGTTTTCAGTTGGTTTCTGCAGCCCTCTCAGTGTTTTCTATTAGGAGGTGACCTGTTTTTTATACCCAGTCCTTAGATCTTTCAGGGACCTCCTTCCCCCTATCTATAGGTCTTCGCTGAGATTATCCTAGGATCGTTGGTGGGTCTATTCGCAAGGATTGGGTCGCCCACTCCATCGCAGGGTATCAGCCCAGTCTCAGTGCAGGGTCAGTTTTCCCCCTTCTATCCTAGTTCTGTGTTGCAGTTCCGTAACACTTGCAACTGCTCGTTTTGCCTTTCTACCCAGATAATTCTTCTGTTTTCTCTGCTCTATGTAGAAAGAGGAAGTCTCTTGATCCTTCATGAGTCATCCTCCTCTTCAACTCCTGACCCAGTTGATCTGCTCCTCCCCCTGTCATGGACTTTTGCAATGACTCATACAAGAAAAAGAGTCTTCCTTTTTCTACATAGAGCTTAGAAGGATTCAGCTAGTCAGTTAATAATCACTTGATTTCATAAACCTAATAGAAAAGAGAAGAATTAACTGGGTAGAAAGGCAAAATGAGTAATTGTAATTACACAGTGCTGAATAATATGATGACTGCAATATATTAAGAGGATATAAATTTTGATGGAAGGAGGAGGTGGAGTGCTTCTTTAAGAATGGTTTGTCTTTGTAGTAGAAAATCTTTTTCATATAGTAATAACTATGGAATGCTTTTACATATCCCAGTGATTCTGACACAATTTTTCATGAGAAATTGTACTTTATGTTAGTAGTAAATTTATGTGAATATGTTCTGAAATTATTTAAGAAAATATTGGAAAGTTGATGAAAATGTATAAAAATGAGCAATTTTGAATATCTTAATATTAATACATTTAAACAGAACAGTCATTCTACAAAATTGAGTTACTAAATAACATTTGTCATATGTCTACATGGCATCAGCATTACTATTCAAACGTCTTTATTTTGTGAGGATGTTAAAAAATTTAGCAGCAATTTTTAGTTTTTTAAGGAACTTTTACAGAACTATTTTTTAGGGACCTTGTTTGGTTTACATATTAGAAAACCCCAAATTGATTCTATTTTAATAAAATCACCTCTAAAAATTTTCTAAATTGTTGCCATAAAGTTTCTTAACCCTTCAGGTGCATCACAGAAAATAAAGCAAAGTGGAATGAATGAAATGAAAATTACATTTTTTCCACTAAAATGTTTTTAGCACTCTAACAGGCCACCATAGCTGGCAAATTTCAAAACCATTATTTGGCATTGGGTTGCCATGGTAACCATCGGGATCACACCATTATGATCACTGGGTGCTGATGGAGTTATCAAGGGAGCCCCCTCCCTTTGTTAACCATCTAGATGCTGCTGTCCTGATTGATAGCAGCATCTACACTACCGTTCAAAAGTTTAGGGTCATCCAGACAATTTTATGTTTTCCATGAAAACTCATACTTATATTTAATCAAATGAGTTGCCAAATGAATTGAAAATTTAGTCCAGACATTGACAAGGTTCAAAAAAAAGATTTTTATTTGAAATAATAATTTTCTCCTTCAGACTTTGCTTTGTCAAAGAATGCTCACTTTGCAGCAATTACAGCATTGTAGACGTTTGGCATTCTAGTAGTTAATTTGCTGAGATAATCTGGAGAAATTTCACCCCAAGCTTCCAGAATCCCCTCCCACAGGTTGGTTTGGCTTGATGGGCACTTTATGCACACCATATGGTCATGCTGCTCCCACAACAGCTCAATGGGGTTGAGATCTGGTGACTGCGCTGGCCACTCCTTTACAGATAGAATACCAGCTGCCTGCTTCTTCCCTAAATAGTTCTTGCATAATTTGGAGGTGTGCTTTTGGTCATTGTCCTAATGTAGGATGAAATTGGCTCGTATCAAGCGCTGTCCACAGGGTATGGCATGGCATTGCAAAATGGGGTGATAGCCTTCCTTATTCAAGATCCCTTTTACCTTGTCCAAATATCCCACTTTACCAGCACCAAAGCAACCCCAGACCATCACATGACCTCCACCATGCTTGACAGATGGCGTCAGGCACTCTTCCAGCATCTTTTCAGTTATTCTGCGTCTCACAAATGTTCTTCTATGCGATCCAAACACCTCAAACTTGGATTCGTCTGTCCATAACACGTTTTTCCAATCTTCCTCTGTCCACTGTCTGTGTTCTTTTGCCCACATTAATCTTTTCCTTTTATTAGCCAGTCTCAGATATGCCTTTTTCTTTGCCACTCTGCCCTGAAGGCCAGCATCCCTGAGCTGCCTCTTCATTGTAGACGTTGACATTGGCGTTTTGCGTGTACTATTTAATGAAGCTGCCAGTTGAGGACCTGTGAGGCCTCGATTTCTCAAACTACCGACTCTAATGTACTTGTCTTGTTGCTCAGCTGTGCAGCAGGGCCTCTCACTTCTCTTTCTACTCTGGTTAGAGGCTGCTTGTGCTCTCCTCTGAAGGGAGTTGTACACACTGTTGTAGGAAATCCACAGTTTAATGTCAATTTCTCGCATGAAATAGCCTTTATTTCTAAGAACAAGAATAGTCTGTCAAATTTCACATGAAAGTCCATTTTTTCTGGAAATTTTCAGTGTTCAATGGAACCAACAAATGTAATGCTCCGGATTCTCAACTAGCTCAAAGGAAGGTCAGGTTTATAGGTTCTCTAATCAGCCAAACTGTTTTCAACTGTGCTAACATACTTGCACAAGGGTTTTCAAGGGTATTCTAACCATCCATTAGCCTACTTATACAGCAAATGCAAATTACCATAAGAACACTGGAATGATGTTTGTTGGAATTTGGCCGCTATACACCGATGAAAACATTGCATTACAAACCAGATGTTTGCAGCCAAAATAGTCATTTACCACATTAACAATGTATAGAGTGTATTTCTAAATCATTTAACCCCTTTCTACCATTGGACGTACTATTCCATCCATGTGGGGTGGGCCCTACTTCCCAAGGACGGAATAGTACGTCCAGAGCGATCAGCCGCGCTCTCAGGGGGATCGCGGCTGATCGCGAACAGGTGTCAGCTGACTATCGTAGCTGACATCAGGCACTATGTGCCAGGAGCGGTCACGGACCGCCCCCGGCACATTAACCCCCGGCACACTGCGATCAAACATGATCGTAGTGTTCAGGTGGTATAGGGAAGCATCGCGCAGGGAGGGGGCTCCCTGCATTCTTCCCTGAGACCCTTGAAGCAACGCGATGTGATCGCATTGCTGCAAGGGTCTCTTACCTCCTCCTCCCTGCAGGCCCGGATCCACGGATCCAAAATGGCCACAGGGCTGCATCCGGGTCCTGCAGGGAGGTGGCTTACCAGTGCCTGCTCAGAGCAGGCGCCGGGACGGGAAGCCTTCCTGCTGTGAATGTCAGATCGCTGAGCTGACACAGTGCACAGCAAAGTGTCAGATCAGCGATCTGTCACTTTACTGTGATGTCCCCCCTGGGGCAAATTAAAAAAGTTAAAAAAACAAAAAATTACGTGTGAAAAAAAAAATTCCTAAATAAATAATACAAAAAAATATATATATATTGTTCCAATAAATACATTCCTTTATCTAAATAATAAAACAATAAATAAAAGTACACATATTTAGTATCGGCGCGTCCGTAACGACCCGACCTATAAAACTGTCCCACGAGTTAACCCATTCAGTGAACACCGTAAAAAAAAAGCAAAAAATAACGCTTTATTATCATACAGCTGAACAAAAAGTGGAATAACACGCTGTTAGGGGTCGAGTTCCTGCCTCTGCACAGGGGGAATCTCGGGCCATCTCCGCTGCGGTCTCCCATTCTTCTCCTGCCGCAGTGGAGCCTGCTCAGCGGAGACGTCGGTCCCAGCGTCTCGCTCAGTCTGACTCTCTGCAAAGGGTTATTGCTGCTTTTCCAGCTTCTGCCATTGAAGCCAGTGTTGAGCTGCGGCGAGCAGATGCTTTTGGGACTAACTCCTGCTTTTCCCCTTCTGAGCATGCCCAGGGTAAGATCTCTCATTGGAGATCGAGGGTCACATGCTTAGATACTGCAGCAAGACCCATTGGTTCTCCAGGAAGGTCCTGTAGTTCCTCAGGCTCTGTGGCAGCCTCTCATTGGTCCTTCTAGGAAGTTCCTGTACGTGCTACAGCTATATAAGGTTCACATGGCCGCACGGCCATGCGCTAGTATCAATGCATAACATGAGTTTTGCGCCAGTGTGGTCACGCTTGTGTGTATTCAGGGCCCCGGCTGAAATAAGCCACTAGAATACCGGCTCCTCCGGTGAGGAGATTGTATGTTTGCCTCCTGGACTGTGTGACCGCAAGCTGCTATCTGCTCAGCAGTTACTGTGTATTCCTGTGGAATTTAACAGGACACAGTCCTTTCTTTATAGCGACTCTGTGAAGCAACAGAGTTCGCTTCTACCGCCATATTGTGCCGCCGTTTGCCAGCAGCAGGTTCTTTTCCTGCATTGTGGACCCCGGGCTGCAAACGCACCAAATAACATCTCTATATTTACTCGGTGCGTTCCGCCAGCCCTAACACACGAGATAAAAAGACGGATATAAATAACCATGGAACCGCTGAAAACGTCATTTTGTCCCACAAAAAACGAGCCGCCATACAGCATCATCAGCGGAAAAATAAAAAAGTTATAGTCCTCAGAAAAAAGCGATGCAAAAATAATTATTTTTTCTATAAAATAGTTTTTATCGTATAAAAGCGCCAAAACATAAAAAAATTATATAAATGAGGCATTGCTGTAATCGTACTGACCCGAAGAATAAAATTGCTTTATCCATTTTACCAAACGCGGAACAGTATAAACGCCCCCCCAAAAGAAATTCATGAATAGCTGGTTTTTGGTCATTCTGCCTCACAAAAATCGGAATAAAAAGCGATCAAAAAATGTCACATGCCCAAAAATGTTACCAATAAAAATGTCAACTCGTCCCGCAAAAACCAAGACCTAACATGACTCTGTGGACCAAAATATGGAAAAATTATAGCTCTCAAAATGTGGTAATGCAAAAAATACTTTTTGTAATAAAAAGCGTCTTTTAGTGTGTGACGGCTGCCAATCATAAAAATCCGCTAAAAAACCCACTATAAATAGTAAATCAAACCCCCCTTCATCACCCTCTTAGTTAGGGAAGAATTAAAAAATTACAAAATGTATTTATTTCCATTTTCCCACTAGGGTTAGGGCTAGGGTTAGGGCTAGGGTTAGGGTTAGGGTTCAGGTTAGGGCTAGGGTTAGGGTTGGGGCTAGGGTTAGGGCTACAGTTAAGGTTGGGGCTACAGTTAGGGTTAGGGTTGGGGCTAAAGTTAGGGTTAGGGTTGGGGCTAAAGTTAGGGTTTGGATTACATTTACGGTTGGGAATAGGGTTAGGGGTGTGTCAGGGTTAGGGGTGTGGTTAGGATTACCATTGATATTAGGGTTAGGGGTGTGCTTGGATTAGGGTTTCAGTTAGAATTGGGGGGTTTCCACTGTTTAGGCACATCAGGGGCTCTCCAAACGCGACATGGCGTCCGATCTCAATTCCAGCCAATTTTGCGTTGAAAAAGTAAAACAGTGCTCCTTCCCTTCCGAGCTATCCCGTGCGCCCAAACAGGGGTTTACCCCAACATATTTTCACGGCTCTGCATTATAAACTGCAGTGAAACACTTGGGGGTTCAAAGTTCTCACAACACATCTAGATAAGTTGGTTGGGGGGTCTAGATTCCAATATGGGGTGACTTGTGGGGGTTTCTACTGTTTAGTTACATCAGGGGCTCTGCAAATGCAACGTGACGCCTGCAGACCAATCCATCTAAGTCTGCATTCCAAATGGTGCTTCTTCCCTTCTGAGGTCTGCCATGTGCCCAAACGGTGGTTCCCCCCACATATTGGGTATCAGCGTACTCAGGACAAATTGGACAACAACTTTTGGGGTTCAATTTCAACTGTTATCCTTGGAAAAATACAAAACTGGGGGTTAAAAAAATGTTTGTGGAAAAAAGATTTGTTATTTTCACGGCACTGCGTTATAAACTGTAGTGAAACACTTGGGGGTTCAAAGTTCTCACAACACATCTAGATAAGTTCCTTGGGGGGTCTAGTTTCCAATATGGGGTCACTTGTGGGGGGGGTTTCTACTGTTTAGTTACATCAGGGGCTCTGCAAATGCAACGTGACGCCTGCAGACCAATCCATCTAAGTCTGCATTCCAAATGGCGCTCCTTCCCTTCCGAGCTCTGCCATGCGCCTAAACCGTGGTTCTCCCCCACATATTGGGTATCAGCGTACTCAGAACTAATTGGACAACAACTTTTGGGTTTCAATTTCCACTGTTGCCTTTGGAAAAATACAAAACTGGGGGCTAAAATATAATTTTTGTGGGAAATTTTTTTTTTCACGGCTCTGCCTTATAAACTGTAGTGAAACACTTGGGGGTTCAAAGCTTTCGCAACACATCTAGATGAGTTCCTTAGGGGGTTTACTTTTCAAAATGGTGTCACTTGTGGGGGGTTTCAATGTTTAGGCATAACATTGGCTCTCCAAATGCAACATGGCGTCCCATCTCAATTCCTGTCAATTTTGCTTTGAAAAGTCAAACAGCGCTCCTTCCCTTCCGAGCTCTGCCTTGCGCCCAAACAGTGGTTTACCCCCACATATGGGGTATCAGCGTACTCAGAACAAATTGTACAACCACTTTTGGGGTCCAATTTCGTCTTTTACCCTTGGGAAAATAAAAAATTGGGGGCGAAAAGGTCATTTTTGTGAAAAAATATGATTTTTATTTTTACGGCTCTGCATTATAAACTTCAGTGAATCACTTAATGGGTCAAAGTGCTCACCACACATCTAGATAAGTTCCTTAGTGGGTCTACTTTGCAAAATAGTGTCAATTGTGGGGGGTTTCAATGTTTAGGCACATCAGTGGCTCTCCAAACACAACATGGCGTCCCATCTCAATTCCTGTCAATTTTGCATTGAAATGTCAAACGGCGCTCCTTCCCTTCCGAGCTCTCCCATGGGCCCAAACAGTGGTTTACCCCCACATATGGGATATCAGCGTACTCAGGACAAATTGTACAACAACGTTTGGGGCCAATGTCGTCTCTTACCCTTGGGAAAATAAAAAATTGGGGGCGAAAATATCATTTTTGTGAAAAAATATGATTTTTTATTTTTACGGCACTGCATTATAAACTTCTGTGAATCACTTAATGGGTCAAAGTGCTCACCACGCATCTAGATAAGTTCCTTCGGGGGTCTATTTTCCAAAATGGTGTCACTTGTGGGGGGTTTCAATGTTTAGGCACATCAGGGGCTCTCCAAACGCAACATGGCGTCTCATCTCAATTCCAGTCAATTTTGCATTGAAAAGTCAAATGGGGCTCCTTCCCTTCCGAGCTCTGCCATGCGCCCAAACAGTGGTTTACCCCCACATATGGGGAATCGGCGTACTCAGGACAAATTGTACAACAAAATTTGGGGTCCATTTTCTCCTGTTACCCTTGGTAAAATAAAACAAATTGGAGCTGAAGTAAATTTTTTGTGAAAAAAGTTAAATGTTCATTTTTATTTAAACATTCCAAAAATTCCTGTGAAACACCTGAAGGGTTAATAAACTTCTTCAATGTGGTTTTGAGCACCTTGAGGGGTGCAGTTTTTAGAATGGTGTCACACTTGGTTATTTTCTATCATATAGACCCCTAAAAATGACTTCAAATGAGATGTGGTCCCTAAAAAAAATGTTGCTGTAAAAATGAGAAATTGCTAGTCAACTTTTAACCCTTATAACTCCCTAACAAAAAAAAATTTTGGTTCCAAAATTGTGCTGATGTAAAGTAGACATGTGGGAAATGTTACTTATTAAGTATTTTGTGTAACTTATCTCTGTGATTTAATTGCATAAAAAATCAAATTTGGAAAATTGCAAAATTTTCAAATTTTCGCCAAATTTCCATTTTTTTCACAAATAAACGCAGGTAATATTAAAGAAATTTAACTACTATCATGAAGTACAATATGTCACTAGAAAACATTGTCAGAATCACTGGGATCCGTTGAAACGTTCCAGAGTTATAACCTCATAAAGGGACAGTGGTCAGAATTGTAAAAATTGGCCCGGTCATTAACGTGCAAACCACCCTTGGGGGTAAAGATGTTAACCCCTTCCCGACCTTTGACGCCACGTAGGCGTCATGAAAGTCGGTGCCAATCCGACCCATGACGCCTATGCGGCGTCATGGAAAGATCGCGTCCCTGCAGATCGGGTGAAAGGGTTAACTCCCATTTCACCCGATCTGCAGGGACAGGGGGAGTGGTAGTTTAGCCCAGGGGGGGTGGCTTCACCCCCTCGTGGCTACGATCGCTCTGATTGGCTGTTGAAAGTGAAACTGCCAATCAGAGCGATTTGTAATATTTCACCCATTATAACGGGTGAAATATTACAATCCAGCCATGGCCGATGCTGAAATATCATCGGCCATGGCTGGAAATACTAGTGTGCCCCCACCCCACCCCTCCGATCGCCCCCCCACCCCCCCGATCTGGCCGGTACACTGCTCCGGCTCCCCTCCGCCCTGTGCTCCGCTCCCCCCCGTGCTCGTGTCCGCTCCCCCCGTGCTCCAATCACCCCCCCGTGCTCCAATCACCCCCCCTGCACTCCGATCCACCCCCCCGTGCTCCGTTCCACCCCCCCGTGCTCCATTCCAGCCCCCCCGTGCTCCGTTCCACGCCCCCCGCGCTCCGTTCCACCCCTCCCGCGCTCCGATTCCCCCCCCCGTGCTCCGATCCCCCCCCCGTGGTCCCCCCCCCACCCTATCATACTTACCGATCCAGCCGTGGTCCCGTCCGTCTTCTCCCGGGCGCCGCCATCTTCCAAAATGGCGGGCGCATGTGCAGTGCGCCCGCCGAATCTGCCGGCCGGCAGATTCGTTCCAAAGTGCATTTTGATCACTGAGATATAATCTATCTCAGTGATCAAAATAAAAAAAATAATAAATGACCCCCCCCCCTTTGTCACCCCCATAGGTAGGGACAATAAAAAAATAAAGAAATTTTTTTTTTTTCCACTAATGTTAGAATAGGGTTAGGGTTAGGGGTAGGGTTAGGGTTAGGGGTAGGGGTAGGGTTAGGGGTAGGGTTAGGGGTAGGGGTAGGGGTAGGGTTAGGGGTAGGGTTAGGGTTAGGGGTAGGGGTAGGGTTAGGGGTAGGGTTAGGGTTAGGGCTAGGGTTAGGGCTAGAGTTAGGGTTAGGAATGTGCACACGTATTCTGGTCCTCTGCGGATTTTTCCGCTGCGGATTTGATAAATCCGCAGTGCTAAACCGCTGCGGATTTATGGCGGATTTACCACGTTTTTTTCTGCGCATTTCACTGCGGTTTTACAATTGCGATTTTCTATTGGAGCAGTTGTAAAACCGCTGCGGAATCCGCACAAAGAAGTGACATGCTGCGGAATGTAAACCGCTGCGTTTCCGTGCAGTTTTTCCGCAGCATGTGTACAGCGATTTTTGTTTCCCATAGGTTTACATTGAACTGTACACTCATGGGAAACTGCTGCGGATCCGCAGCGTTTTCCGCAGCGTGTGCACATACCTTTAGAATTAGGCTATGTGCACACGGTGCGGATTTGGCTGCGGATTCGCAGCAGTGTTCCATCAGGTTTACAGTACCATGTAAACATATGAAAAACCAAATCCGCTGTGCCCGTGATGCGGAAAATACCGCGCGGGAACGCTGCGTTGTATTTTCCGCAGCATGTGAATTCTTTGTGCGGATTCCGCAGCGTTTTACACCTGTTCCTCAATAGGAATCCGCAGGTGAAATCCGCACAAAAAACACTGGAAATCCGCGGAAAATCCGCAGGTAAAACACAGTGCCTTTTACCCGCAGATTTTTCAAAAATGGTGCGGAAATATCTCACACGAATCCGCAACGTGGGCACATAGCCTTAGGGTTAGGGTTGGAATTAGTGTTGTGGTTAGGGGTGTGTTGGGGTTAGGGTTGTGATTAGGATTATGGCTACAGTTGGGATTAGGGTTAGGGGTGTGTTGGGGTTAGTGTTGGAGTTAGAATTGAGGGGTTACCACTGTTTAGGCACATCAGGGGTCTCCAAACGCAACATGGCGCCACCATTGATTCCAGCCAATCTCGTATTCAAAAAGTCAAATGGTGCTCCCTCACTTCCGAGCCCTGACGTGTGCCCAAACAGTGGTTTACCCCCACATATGGGGTACCAGCATACTCAGGACAAACTGCGCAACAATTACTGGGGTCCAATTTCTCCTGTTACCCTTGTGAATCTAAAAAAATGCTTGCTAAAACATAATTTTTGAGGAAAGAAAAATGATTTTTTATTTTCACGGCTCTGTGTTGTAAACGTCTGTGAAGCACTTGGGGGTTCAAAGTGCTCACCACATATCTAGATAAGTTCCTTGGGGGGTCTAGTTTCTAAAATGGGGTCACTTGTGGGGGGTTTCTACTGTTTAGGCACACCAGGGGCTCTGCAAACGCAACGTGACACCCGCAGACCATTCCATCAAAGTCTGCATTTCAAAAGTCACTACTTCCCTTCTGAGCCCCGACGTGTGCCCAAACAGTGGTTTACCCCCACATATGGGGTATCAGCGTACTCAGGAGAAACTGGACAACAACTTTTGGGGTCCAATTTCTCCTGTAACCCTTGGGAAAATAAAAAATTCTGGGCTAAATAATTATTTTTGAGGAAAGAAAACGTATTTATTATTTTCACGGCTCTGCATTATAAACTTCTATGAAGCACTTGGGGGTTCAAAGTGCTCACCACACATCTAGATAAGTTCCTTTCAGGGTCTAGTTTCCAAAATGGGGTCACTTGTGGGGGGTTTCTACTGTTTAGGCACATCAGGGGCTCTGCAAACGCAACGTGACGCCCGCAGAGCATTCCATCAAAGTCTGCATTTCAAAACGTCACTACTTCAATTCCAAGCCCCGGCATGTGCCCAAACAGTAGTTTACCCCCACATATGGGGTATCACCGTACTCAGGAGAAACTGGACAACAAATATTGGGGTCAAATTTCTCCTGTTACCCTTGGGAAAATTAAAAAACTCTGGGCTAAATAATTATTTTTGAGGAAAGAAAACGTATTTATTATTTTCACGGCTCTGCATTATAAACTTCTATGAAGCACTTGGGGGTTCAAAGTGCTCACCACACATCTAGATAAGTTCCTTGGGGGGTCTAGTTTCCAAAATGGGGTCACTTGTGGGGGGTTTCTACTGTTAAGCCACATCAGGGGCTCTGCAAACGCAACGTGACGCCCACAGAGCATTCCATCAAAGTCTGCATTTCAAAACGTCACTACTTCACTTCCGAGCCCCGGCATGTGCCCAAACAGTGATTTACCCCCACATATGGGGTATCAGCGTACTCAGGAGAAACTGGACAACAACTTTTGGGGTCAAATTTCTCCTGTTACCCTTGGGAAAATAAAAAATTGCAGGCTAAAAGATCATTTTTGAGAAAATAATTTTTTTTTTTATTTTCATGGCTCTGCGTTATAAACTTCTGTGAAGCACTTGGGGGTTCAAAGTCCTCACCACACATCTAGATTAGTTCCTTTGGGGGTCTAGTTTCTAAAATGGTGTCATTTCTGGGGGATCTCCAATGTTTAGGCACACAGGGGCTCTCCAAACGTGACATGGTGTCCGCTAATGATTGGAGCTAATTTTCCATTTAAAAAGCCAAATGGCGTGCCATCCCTTCCGAGCCCTGCCGTGCGCCCAAACAGTGGTTTACCCCCACATATGGGGTATCAGCATACTCAGGACAAACTGGACAACAATATTTGGGGTCCAATTTCTCCTATTATCCTTGGCAAAATAGGAAATTCCAGGCTAAAAAATCATTTTTGAGGAAAGAAAAATTATTTTTTATTTTCATGGCTCTGCGTTATAAACTTCTGTGAAGCACCTGGGGGTTTAAAGTGCTCAATATGCATCTAGATAAGTTCCTTGGGGGGTCTAGTTTCCAAAATGGGGTCACTTGTGCGGGAGCTCCAATGTTTAGGCACACAGGGGCTCTCCAAACGCGACATGGTGTCCGCTAACAATTGGAGCTAATTTTCCATTCAAAAAGTCAAATGGCGCGCCTTCTCTTCCGAGCCCTGCCGAGTGCCCAAACAGTGGTTTACCCCCACATATGAGGTATCGGCGTACTCGGGAGAAATTGCCCAACAAATTTTATGATCCATTTTATCCTACTGCCCATGTGAAAATGAAAAAATTGAGGCGAAAAGAATTTTTTTGTGAAAAAAAAGTACTTTTTCATTTTTACAGATCAATTTGTGAAGCACCTGAGGGTTTAAAGTGCTCACTAGGCATCTAAATTAGTTCCTTGGGGGGTCTAGTTTCCAAAATGGGGTCACTTGTGGGGGAGCGCCAATGTTTAGGCACACAGGAGCTATCCAAACGCGACATGGTGTCCGCTAACGATGGAAATAATTTTTCATTCAAAAAGTCAAATGGCGCTCCTTCCCTTCCGAGCCTTACCATGTGCCCAAACAGTGGTTTACCTCCACATGTGAGGTATTGGTGTACTCAGGAGAAATTGCCCAACACATTTTAGGATCCATTTTATCCTGTTGCCCATGTGAAAATGAAAAAATTGAGGCTAAAAGAATTTTTTTGTGAAAAAAAAGTACTTTTTCATTTTTACGGATCAATTTGTGAAGCACCTGGGGGTTCAAAGTGCTCACTATGCATCTAGATAAGTTCCTTGGGGCGTCTAGTTTCCAAAATGGGGTCACTTGTGGGGGAGCTCCAATTTTTAGGCACACGGGGGCTCTCCAAACGTGACATGGTGTCCGCTAAAGAGTGGAGCCAATTTTTGATTCAAAAAGTCAAATGGCGCTCCTTCCCTTCCAAGCCCTGCCGTGCGCCAAAACAGTGGTTTACCCCCACATATGAGGTATCAGCGTACTCAGGACAAATTGGACAACAACTTTCGTGGTTCAGTTTCTCCTTTTACCATTGGGAAAATAAAAAAATTGTTGCTAAAAGATAATTTTTGTGACTAAAAAGTTAAATGTTCATTTTTTCCTTCCATGTTGCTTCTGCTGCTGTGAAGCACCTGAAGGGTTAATAAACTTCTTGAATGTGGTTTTGAGTACCTTGAGGGGTGCAGTTTTTAGAATGGTGTCACTTTTGGGTATTTTCAGCCATATAGACCCCTCAAACTGACTTCAAATGTGAGGTGGTCCCTAAAAAAAATGGTTTTGTAAATTTCGTTGTAAAAATGACAAATCGCTGGTCGAATTTTAACCCTTATAACTTCCTAACAAAAAAAAATTTTGTTTCCAAAATTGTGCTGATGTAAAGTAAACATGTGGGAAATGTTATTTATTAACTATTTTGTGTCACATATCTCTCTGGTTTAACAGAATAAAAATTCAAAATGTGAAAATTGCGAAATTTTCAAAATTTTCGCCAAATTTCCGTGTTTATCACAAATAAATGCAGAATTTATTGACCTAAATTTACCACTAACATGAAGCCCAATATGTCACGAAAAAACAATCTCAGAACCGCTAGGATCCGTTGAAGCGTTCCTGAGTTATTACCTCATAAAGGGACACTGGTCAGAATTGCAAAAAACGGCAAGGTCTTTAAGGTCAAAATAGGCTGGGTCTTGAAGGGGTTAATGTTAGCTTCATTGGAAAAAACTGTGCTTTTATTTCAAAAACAAGGAAATTTCTAAGTGGTCCCAAACTTTTGAACGGTAGTGTAAGTGGTTAAGCAGCCACAATTGGTACAAACATTAATCGTTGCCTATGCAGAACGGTATTAGTTTTAGTATACAGCTGACACCCACTGCACGCTCGCACGCCAACAGACGTTTACAGACATAGTGATCTGCGGATTTCAATCACGTCAGTTCACATTGTGTAAGAAAAAAAATCACAGTGCGCAAGTGATTTCTATAAATCTCATGCACTTTTCTAGAACTGAAAGAATCTCACCATGTCAAAAATTCGCCAAAAACTTAACCTTAACGTAGCATCCATTTTTCTTTTCTGCAACAAATGCCAATTTCCTCCGACCCAGTAGACAGTAAAAATTGGACAGCTGTTGCACGCAATGCGGACAGCATTCATTTGCTGTTGCCGGGTTTTTCACTGACCCAATTCCTGGAATAGCCAATTTACATTTACTAATTAGAAGACAATAAAACATGTCTCAATTTTTTTTTATTTTTTATTTGCAGAAAATCGATAAACTATAATGAGCATGTGCTCCATCTGTGAATGACGAAGCCTAAACACTGGGGAACACAATTTTTTAAGAGTAAGGGTACCGTCACACTATACGATTTACCAACGATCACGACCAGCAAAACGACCTGGCCGTGATCGTTGGTAAGTCGTAGTGTGGTCGCTGGAGAGCTGTCACACAGACAGCTCTCCAGCGACCAACGATGCCGAGGTCCCCGGGTAACCAGGGTAAACATCGGGTTACTAAGCGCAGGACCGCACTTAGTAACCCGATGTTTACCCTGGTTACCAGCGTAAAAAACAAACAAACAGTACATACTTACATTCCGGTGTCTGTCCCTTGCCGTCTGCTTCCCGCACTCACTGACTGCCGGCTGTAAAGTGAAAGCACAGCGGCCGAAGACGGCAAGGGACCTGACGGACACCGGAATGTAAGTATGTACTGTTTGTTTTTTTTTACATTTACGCTGGTAACCAGGGTAAACATCGGGTTACTAAGCGCGGCCCTGCACTTAGTAACCCAATGTTTACCCTGGTTACAAGCGAACGCATCCTTAGATCGGTGTCACACACACCGATCTAGCGATGACAGCGGGAGATCCAGCGACGAAAGAATGTTCCAAACGATCTGCTACGACGTACGATTCTCAGCAGGATCCCTGATCGCTGCTGCGTGTCAGACACAGCGATATCGTATGGATATCGCTGGAACGTCACGAATCGTAGCGACAAAAGTGCCACTGTGTGACGGTACCCTTAGGTCAGACAACTGTTCTTAATTAATTTTTGGATGCTGAATCCAGAAATGATCTCAGTTTTTCTCTATCACGTCAAGTTTTCGAACTATAGGATTTTTGTCTTCTCAAACCTATGTAAACTACTGTACCTAAAAAGTGTTGTTGTTTTTTTTAAATAGTACAAATATGAACAAAAAATGAAATATATAAGAAATAGGCATGACAAAGTTGTGACTACTCTTACAAGTTGCCACGTAGCTCTATATGAGTCAAATTGTAATCAGATAACAAGTCTTATTACAGATATCAGTGCAATTGTGCTTCTCTGGCAGGTAAGTTGTGTAGGAAAAACTTGACGTGCTAGAAAAAAACTGACTACATTTTTGGAATCAGCATGCCAATTTTAGTATAAATCAGCTCAAAAACCTAACTCAACAGAAATTTTTTTTCAAATTGTTCCCCTGTGAATCAATGTACATCAAATATAAGCAACTTTATGACTTTCTGACTTTATGTCATCAAATTTCATTGTAAAAATGTATAACCCGTAAATGTTTTTATTTATAGTTTCTGTTATCTGAGATATGAACACACACATTAGATTAGTTATTTTTCTTATTTCCGTTAGTTTCATTTTTTTCAGTATATATTATTAAAAGGTTGATATTAGGAGTAAAGCTTTGCCGGACTCCTTTATATTAACTCGTGCAGTGTGGACATAATGGTTCTTATTTGAATTTCAAACACTCATATGCTCGGTCATAAAAACTTTGAGCCTCATATAGGGAAATATGTCCTTCAGACCAAGCAGCAATATGGAAATGAGCGGCTTATGCAAATCCCGCCAGCACAGTTCTCCCAGAGAAAGGTTGTGCACGCACAATATATACCGGCCGGCCGCACACACTTTGTTATGCGTGCGTGGAACATTTTGTTTTGTTCCTTGAGTTTCAAAAAAATTCAATGCCAAACGGAATAAAATAAACAACAATCTTAAGGTTTTTCGCAGCAAACTCATCCATCATTCATGCATTGACCTTATTGTAAGAAGAGAATGGAAATGCGATCATGGCGGAAAAATAACAATCCAAATACCAATGATTTCAAACAGAACGAATAGGAGTCATTGTCACCTGTCATACTTTCCATTGTTATTGTACAATATATACAAGAACTAGTGTGGATGAGTCATTTCAGAAAAAGCCATTGGGTTATATCCTAACTATTATTTTCTCTATTTCTAAAAAGTTCTCCATAGTTTGACCTCATCTGAAGACGCGCACACAGCAGGCTTTGCAGTGGCAAAGAGACACAGGACGACAATGAAAGACATTATATGAGATAGATCACCGGCAAAGATACTTTATTCACTTTATTTTTCATACTTCGCAATAGCTGCTACATTACAGTCTTGTCAGGACACGCCACCATACATATACTGCTGGGCTTCCGCTCAAGTTTCCATTTGCATCCCGGGGTTGAGTTTGGTGGTTACGATTAAATTGCATATAATTCAAGATAACCACTTAGCCTTAGTTACTTCATGGAAAGCAGAAGTAGAACTAAAATCAGATATGCATAGAATATAAAAGTGCACCCATGCGTCTTCTTCCATAATGGGTGATACTGTATATTGCAATGTTATTGTGGAGGAAATTAATTGCAGCACTCACCCATGCATAAAAAATTCAGAATCATCACAATTTGCTCTATTCTACTGCGGGCAGAGCATAAAACATAACTGCGCATGCCCGCAGAAGGGCGGAGCAAAGTGCGCATGCTTGACCTGGCGATGCTCTAGTGCAGGCACAAGACTCTGTCGAGCTATGTGGATGACACGGGACCCGTCATACACATTAATCAAAGCCTGGAGATGAGATTTTTTGCTGGACAAGGTAAGGTTATACACATGGGAAGAGGGAATCAATATCACCATTACACACTGAACGGGAAACCACTGGGTAAATCTGACAGGGAGAAGGACTTGGGGATCCTAGTTAATGATAAACTTACCTGGAGCAGCCAGTGCCAGGCAGCAGCTGCCAAGGCAAACAGGATCATGGGGTGCATTAAAAGAGGTCTGGATACACATGATGAGAGCATTATACTGCCTCTGTACAAATCCCTAGTTAGACCGCACATGGAGTACTGTGTCCAGTTTTGGGCACCGGTGCTCAGGAAGGATATAATGGAACTAGAGAGAGTACAAAGGAGGGCAACAAAATTAATAAAGGGGATGGGAGAACTACAATACCCAGATAGATTAGCGAAATTAGGATTATTTAGTCTAGAAAAAAGACGACTGAGGGGCGATCTAATAACCATGTATAAGTATATAAGGGGACAATACAAATATCTCGCTGAGGATCTGTTTATACCAAGGAAGGTGACGGGCACAAGGGGGCATTCTTTGCGTCTGGAGGAGAGAAGGTTTTTCCACCAACATAGAAGAGGATTCTTTACTGTTAGGGCAGTGAGAATCTGGAATTGCTTGCCTGAGGAGGTGGTGATGGCGAACTCAGTCGAGGGGTTCAAGAGAGGCCTGGATGTCTTCCTGGAGCAGAACAATATTGTATCATACAATTATTAGGTTCTGTAGAAGGACGTAGATCTGGGGATTTATTATGATGGAATATAGGCTGAACTGGATGGACAAATGTCTTTTTTCGGCCTTACTAACTATGTTACTATGTTACTATGTTACTATGGACAAATGACACGATAAAATTTATCCTACAAAGTACAGTTAAACAGCGAAAAAATCCAATGTAGGTGAAGTGGTTAAAAAATGCAATTTTGCCACTATTTTTGCATTTCATTTTTATGGCATTCATTGTAAGGTAAAAATAATCTGTCAACAGGATTTTCCTAGTCAGTATGATTATTGTGATGATACTATATATATATATATATATATATATATATATATATATATATTTTTTTTTTTTTATTGGTTAAAACAATTCAGAGCTTTGTAAAAATACGTTTGGTTTGGGTTGCCTTTTTCAGGAGGCTGTAAGATGACAGAAAAATGTTTACAGGACTGGTTAATTTTTATAATTTCATAGATTAGACTTTCATGGATATGGTGCCACAAGTATGCCAACCATCCAGAAATTCCCGGACAGTCCCTAAAAATAGGGCCTTTTTCCCCCTGTCTGTACAAAAAATTGAGGCTTCTGTGATTTTTTTTGAAGCTGTAGAGACGTGTAGAGATAATACTTCACAATGAACGCAGATGATATCTTCACATAGCATTTATAGTCTGGTCGTAAAAAAAAGTTGTGTGCCCATGACTTTTTGAGCTGTCCATAAAAAATAAAGTTGGAAACCCTGCCTGGGATTTCGATTTCCCATGATCCAAAGAATTTTGCTAAACTTAATATTGTATTATAAAGAAACTAAGAGGAAAGGTTATAGCTTGGTCCAATGACATATTAACATGGCAGGACAGGTGGCTGAATCCATCAATGATTTGCTCAAAAACATCTACGTGAATTCTAAGTGTTTTTCCTTTTTTATTTGGTTTGTTATAAAAAAAATCATATATATATAATAAACAGATGATTTGTAATACATAACCATTGGTGTAATTGGTGATAATGAAGCTATTGATATGTAGCTACATGTATCAGCAGCAGTCCACGTTCATATATATAGTCCTAGAACCATCAATGAAGATATGCAAATGAGCCCTTCTCTATCTATAGGATTAACTATGCAAATAAAACCTCAATACCATTTTGGCTGACATAGGTATCCAGCAGGGCCCTAAATCTCTTCCCAGGCACCTGTCCCAATGCCATAGTCTAAAAGGTTTCATCATGTAACAATGGTGAAAGAAGAAAGATGGGTAGAGACAAAGAGAACGCCGACCTCAGGTGCACTGGCTTTGCTTCCGTTTAAAGCATAACTCGACAGACTGTAGATATTGCTGTTCTTGTGCTTGCATATAGTCCATGGATCCAGTACAACTATATCTTCTTCATCAGCTATTGGAAGTTGGCGTACTTGTCAGCAGGCTCCAGTAAGGTTGCCACAACAAGTGGATGTGATATTGCTTAACTTTGAGGATGATGATGGTTATATGGCCATTGGCACCATAAATTCTGGGTGGAGGGAATGGGAGCTTTTGTCTGGAGTAGGGAGGGAGGGAAAGACCTGTCTGAAGGAAGCAGAGATTAGCAGAATGACTAAAGGATCAAGTACAAGATGTGTTTTGGTGAGACAAAGGTTGTGGTAGGGCATTACTTATCTGAGAGAGGACAAGGGCACAAAACCCAACCTTTTAACTGTAATGCTTTGTGTTGCATGAGACGGAATAGCAGCACTGTACTTCTGTTATGAGTGATTTGTTGGTCGACCACGAAGAGTTGAGGTGACTAAGTCTCACCTGGTGATCCTCTAAGCCTCAGGTCCGGGTGGGAATATGAACCTGGAGTATTGATGCAGCTAGCAGGAAGGCACATGGACTTGGAATATTCAGGAATCTTGGAGGTGGCAGGATGGATGGTGTGGAACCCAGCAGGGATTGAAGCAAGTTAGAGAACGGCATGCATAGGAGTTGGAGTACAACAAATTTAGAAGTCTAGACAATCCTAAAACACAAGTGTGTGTCCCAATGGGCCTTAACTAGGAATAAGCAGATGATGTCACAGAGCCATGCCAAGAAATCTGCCCCTGCAATGAGGAGCACAACAAGGGGCAGTGGACCAAGGTGAAGGAAGCAGAGCCCAAGACAGTCAGAACAGGTAGCCTGGGAATTCACCAAAGTGCACTGCTGCCTGTGGGTATAGTTATAATAATCAGTGTTGGTTGGTTTATTTCTTGGTTTGGCAGTTGATAAAGTGGGATCAGTGAGTGCAGTGTGGCAACTAAAGCCAAGGACCTCCTGTACTATATTTTTAGATGTGCTGCGTAACAAATGTGGTACATGCTACAATATGATTACCAACATTAGAGGTATTAGTGAGGTTCATTGTCTATGTGTTTCAAAGTATTCCTACCTTTTCAGGAGAACCACAGAGACCCACATCTCTGTATGTCTCTGGAACAAAAAGTAAGAATACTTTGAAATGCATTAAGATTAAACCACACCGATACCCTCTCTTGAATTGGACTTCTTTCCTGGATACAATATCAGCAGCACACTTTACCCACAACTTCCAAATTATTCTAATACTATGTTGGTTCTGCCAGTCTGTGGAGCTGCAGCAGATGGGATCATTATTTAACGCTCCGTATAGTGTTCATAGACTCATAGAACGTTAGAGTTGGAAGGGACCTCCAGGGTCATCGTGCCAAACCTACTGGGCAATGCATGATTTACTAAATCATCTTAGACAGATGTCTGTCCAGCCTCTGTTTGAAGACTTCCATTGAAGGAGAACTCACCACCTCTCGGGCAGCCTGTTCCACTCATTGATCACACTCACTGTCCAAAAGTTTTTTTCTAATATCTAATCTGTAACTTTCACCCTTTCAGTTTTATTCCATTGCTTCTCCTGTTTCCATGTGCAAATGAGAATAAGAATGATCCCTCTATACTGTGGCATCCCTTCAGTTATTTGTAGACAGTCTCAGCTTAGCCTTGTTTTGGAAAGCTAAACATTCCGAGATCCTTTAACCGTTTATCGTAGGACATTGTTTGCAGTCCGCTCAACATCCTGGTAACTCCTCTCTGAACTCGCTTCTGTTTTTCAATGTCTTTTTTAAAATATGGTACCCAGAATTGGGCTCAGTACTCCAGATGAGATCTGAGCAAAGAGGAGTAAAGGGGGATGATCACTTTACGTGAGCTAGACAATGTACTTCTATTATTACATACCAGAACTGTGTTTGCCTTTCTTTGCTGCTGCATCACACTGTTGACTCATGTGCAGTCTGTAATCTCTTAGTGTACCCAACTCTTTTTCACACATGCTGTTATTTAGTTCTATTCCTCTCATTCTGTAAATGTAATTTTTGTTTTTCTTGCCCAGGTGTAGAATCTTGCATTTCTCCCTGTAAAATACTATTCTATTAGTCTCTGCCCATTATTGAAGCTTATCTAGATCCTTCTGAATCCTTTCTATGTCTTCTCTACTGCTACCTCTCCCTCCTAGCTTTGCATCATCTACAAGTTTTGCTTTGTGTCTCACATAACCACATCAGGTGAGTGGTATCGCCTTTTGTCTTTCGCTGTCATTTGGATTAGACCCTATTGCGCTCTTATTGTTCCCCCCAGCCATTTCCTAAATCTAGAGATATGTGTCTATTTATTGGTGGTCTCTTGGATGTCAATATGTGTACCCCATTTGAGGTAAATACAAATATATAGATTCACTTTTTTCATTATCTTGTATACTTCTAATTCCTGCTAAGCCAAACGTCATTGTCGAATAATAATAACTAAGTGTAAAGTAAAGCAGTTTTTTTGTGCAAATTGCTCCAGAATTCTTTCCCTTTCAGCGAACTGAATACCTCCACCCCTGTACTTTTGTTGTCTTGATTCTGATGCTTTTTAAAATCAAGAATAGTAATAAAAGAGAGACGATTACGAGCTTAGTCATTTGCCATGTAATAATAAATACGGCATCATATGTGAGTTTCTAACAAAAATATCCCATTATTAGTAGTAAGAAATGACATGTAGTAATCGTGCTTCTAGAAACAGATTTAGGTTTTTCACAAATCTATGCTTTGCTGTCTGCATATTATTTAATGATGTCTGTGATTTTCACTATAGGTGGTGAGAGAGAATCCCTAGATTTCAGCAGACAGGTGAGTCACTTCTTCATGATTTATTTGTCTTGCATGTCATGTCATAGGCTTCATTTTATAGGCAGCTTTTCAAATTGGTAAAGTTAGGGTACTTTCACACTAGCGTTTTTTGTAAATCCGTCACAATGCATCGTTTTGCAGAAAAAACGCATCCTGCAAAAGTGCTTGCAGGATGCGTTTTTTCCCCATAGACTTCTATTGGCGACGCATTTGCGACGGATTTGCACACTTCGCATCCGTCTTGCGACGAATGCGTCGTGCTTTGGCGGACCGTCGGGAAAAAAAACCCCTACATGTAACGTTTTTTTCTCCCGACGGACCGCTTTTTCCGACCGCGCATGCGCGGCCGGAACTCCGCCCCCACCTCCCCGCACCTTACAATGGGGCAGCGGATGCGCCGGAAAAATGCATCCACTGCACCCATTGTGCAAAGCGTTAAATGCTAGCGTCGGAATCTCTCCCCGACGCATTGCGACGGGGAGATTCCGACGCTAGTGTGAAAGAAGCCTAAGTGTCCCACAGTCTGATTGATCTGGCCAGACATCAATGAACAGTAGCTGGATGCAGCACTTCAGCCATAGCGTTCTAGTTGCCAAAGACAGTTCAGTGAATGAGTGAAAATATTTAGTGCGCTGAATGAGCTAAATCAATATATATCGTATATACTTGAGTATAAGCCGGCACGAGTATAAGCCGAGGCACCTACTTTTGCCACAGAAAACTGGGTAAGCTTATTGACTCGAGTATAAGTCGGGTATGCATTGTCCCCTCATCCCTGTCCTGCTATGCATGGCACTCCATCCTGTCCTGGTATGAATGCCTCCCCATCCCTGTCTGCATGCCTCCCCATCCCTGTCTGCATGCCTCCCCCTTCCCTGTCCTGGTATGAATGCCTCCTCGTCCCTGCCCCTGTATGCATGCCTCCCCCGTTCCATCTCCGTATGCATGCCTCCCCTTCCCTGTCCTGGTATGAATGCCTGAATGCCTCCCCATGCCGTCACTGTCTGCATGAGTTCCCGTTCAGTCCCTGTATGCATGGCTCCCCCTTCCAGTCCCTGTATGCATGCCTCCTTATCCCTTATCCCTGTGTGCTTGTTTTCCTAAAAACAAAAATCATACTCACCTACCTGCTCGCCCTGAGTGCTGCAACTGCATCTCGTTCTGGCCGCAGGCGCCTACCGGCAGCTATTCCTGTGCTCAGCGGTCACATGGTACCACTCATTAAGGTGATGAATATGCGCTCCATGCCTATGGGAGTGGAGACGTGTCCATATTCATCACCTTAATGAGTAGTACCATGTGACCGCTGAGCACAGGAAGAGCTGCAGGCAGACGCCGGCGGCCGGAACGAGATGCAGTGATGTTATGATCAGGTGACCTTGGAGCAGCATGAAAACTTTCACTGGAGTAGGTGGTAACTATACTGACCGCAAACCCTGATCTTATCACCGCAACTAGAAGTAGCCGTGGGGTGTGCCTAACAAAACCTAGACACCTCGACACAGCCGGAGGACTAAATACCCCTATAGATGGAAATAGGAATTTCTACCTTGCCTCAGAGCAGAACCCCAAAGGATAGGCAGCCCCCCACAAATATTGACTGTGAGTAGTAGAGGAAAAGACACACGTAAGCAGGAAACAGGATTTAGCAAATGAGGCACAACTAGCTAAATAGGAAAGGACAGGACAGGATACTAAGCAGTCAGTATTAAAAATCCTTCCAAAATATCCACAGCAGAAAATACAAAAACTCCACCATCTAACTAAAGATGTGGAGCGTATATCTGCATCTCCAGAAAATCCAACAAGACTGAGAAAACACTGACACAGTCTAAGCTGGACAAGAGAAAAACAAATGAATAACACAGAATATAAGCACACTGCATGTGTGCCACAGAAACAAAAACCAGACACTTATCTTTGCTGAAATGACAGCTGAGCAGGAGAAGCCAGAAAGTGATCCAACACTTCAGAAGAAACATTGACAACTGACAAGGACTAATGAATCCTGCACACCTAAATATCCCAGTCAGAACTGCAATCAGTAGATACACCTGGCCAGGACTGCGACTCAGAGACAACTGCATTCCCACCTACAACCACCGGAGGGAACCCAAGAGCAGAATTCACAACACAGCGCCAGCACCGACGGTGCGCAGGTAGGTGAGTATGATGCGTGCGCTGACTCCTGGCACCCGCTTCTCTGACGCCCCCCCACTGGCTTTCTGTATTGTGACTCGTGTATAAGCCGAGGGGGGGGGCGTTTTCAGCACAAAAAAATGCTGAAAAATTCGACTTATACACGAGTATATACGGTAAAATAAATAGTTTTTTCTATGAATCATTGGGAGAACCTTTTTGTGTTTCACCCTTATTGTTTTATTTTACATTCAAGCTACAAGTTCATATGGAAACCTACCTGCAGTATGAGAACAGATAGTGTAACATGGCATGGTAGCTGTGGGTGAGGTACTTGTCTCTTACGCCCCGCTACTATGGGGGCGCTAGGCCCTTGCAGTCTGCATATTACCAATGACTTTGGTGGTCTCCCTCATTGAAGACCTCAACATCTGATCCTGGCCAACCAATTGAAAATAGACTTTTACTTAGCGATACCTTTGTGGGAATTATGTACAGTAGGTAGCGGTTACACAATTTTATGAATGTTTCCTTCACAATATGGAGCATTTTTCGCACACAGTCTCTATTCCTTTCACGTTACTCGTTTGTTCTCTATTCCCACTGTTACACTTCCCGTGACCACAGCCCAGCTCAGTACTAGAGTTCAGTTAGCAAGACTCCTATTCTCAACCCGCAGTTACACATCTTCTTTCCCCTACAGGGAACTATGTTACCAATATGGACGGTACTTAGCTTCTCTGCTATTGACGCCTTGGAACTCCCACCCAGGGAACTTCCCTCATCTTACGTTTTCTGTCCCATCTTGATCCATTACGGCTCTGAGTTATGAACTCGGGCCGTACTGCTTGGCGTCTTCTCCTAATACCTGTCTCCGATTGATCATTTAGTCCTCCTGTTTGCTTTGCTTTTCTCTTCACTCCTGTACACACTAACCACCATCTCAGTCTCACTTCTCTTTGGGATATCAACATCATGTGGCACAGCTTACTATCAAGATGTTAGGTCTGCTTCAGATGTTCTCCTGCCCTATCTGACATCCTGAAAGGAAACTATTTCTGTCCCTTCATCTTAGCCCCTCCCACTCTGGGATAATCCCAATGATTAACTCTAACTCTCCCTACTGTCCGGCAAAACTTAAAGGGAACCTGTCACCCCCCCAGGCGTTTGTAACCAAAAGAACCACCTTGTGCAGCAGTAATGCTGCATTCTGACAAGGTGGCTCTTTTAGTTCGGGTCCCTGGCATTGCTGAAAGAATCGGTTTTGAAATTTGTTCCTCATACCGTGAAGTTACCACGGGGGCAGATCTTCCCCCCGAATCCAGACGCCTCACAGCCGTCAATGATGGCCTTTGTGCACCAGGCGCTTCCTCCTCTTCCTTCATTAGCGTCCCCGGCGCCTGCGCTGTTATTTTTTTTTCCGGGCATGCGCAGTTGCGCTGCCCTTCGAACTTACAGCGCAGGCGCCTGGGACGATATTGAAGGAAGAGGAGGTGGCGCCCGGCGCGCAGAGGCCATGATTGACATGGAATCTGTATTGAAGTCAAGGCTTCTTCAACTTTTTTTAAGCCGCCATTCCAGACTTGTGTAACATGCATCGCATGAGGTTTGTATGGACGGAAATGCAATGCAAACGTACTATTAGAAATGGAAATATAAGAAAACCATCATGACAATAGACAGCAGATAATGATTGTTTCTCTTTCTGTTCAGTTGGTTTATCTTTCTTTTGCACTTGACTTTGTTCTTCTTCAGCCAAGCCCTATATTACATCCATCAGTGAACCCACCCTATTTACATGTTTTTGGATTGAAATTTGTATAGATGATCCCAGCCTTTCCAGTTTGACGTTTTTTTTCTGGAAGCTGGGACAAGCTTGAACGTGTTACGTGCCATAAGAGGATCAAGACTGGTACAACTCTAATAAGGCTGAACACAGATCCCAGAAGGATCCTATGATTCTTTCCCACATTAATAATAAATGGCTGAACAATAAATGGATGCAACAGACTAAAAGTAGAATGCAACTGCAAAACATTCCCAAAGAATGCTTCCATATTGGGCAAGAGGCATGAACACAGGCAAGAAAAGAAAGAAATTAAAATATTGACTTTAGTAAAGGCCAACATTTGCATATCATTATACAACTAATAAAATACCATGAGACATTAGCATAAATGGGAGGTGCCCAAATTCATCAAGCATTTGTTGCCAGATTTCTGGCATAAAAGTGCTCAAAAAAGTTTAATGCCACTTGTAGTTGTGCAAATATTTTGCAAGTTTTGGCAATTTTGCAGCAGTCCCAGCCATCTCCGCCAACTTTTTTTTTTAAAGGGGACAAAGATTAGTCCAATAAAAATTGCCTAAATAATGGCAGACTTGTGTGTTTCCATAGTTACAGACTACAATCAAACTCTGCATGTAGTCAGATCCTGCAGTCATGTGTTACTATCTTCTCTGTGTCCCCTTTTCTCATCTCTGCAGATAGGCCAGTAGAGGAGCAAAGAACGTAACTAACGGGTCTCAAATCAAAAATCAGAGGTGGCAGGAAATAGGCTTTTCATGTTTTTAAAGGGAATCTGTCACCCTTTTGAATGTTTTTAGCTAATAATATGGGCTTACAGGTTGTATACAGCTGAAATGAGTCATACCTGTCTCTTTGATGTGGCCTAGTTTCATAAAAATCATCTTTTATAGCATTCATCTGCCAGGCTATGAGGTGTAGGCTGCCCAGAATATAAGTCTCCCTCCAGTCTTCATTATACAAGTTTTCTCCTCGCCTTCTCTTCAGACATTCCTTTGACGTCATGTGCGCCGCTGGAAATCCCGCGCCAGCACATTGTGCCTGCTGTCTCTCCTAAACAAGAACACTTTAAGGAGGCATACAGGTCCGACTTATTTCAGCAGTATACAGCCTGTAGTATACCCATATTATTAGCTATAAACACTCAAAATGGTGGCAGAATCTCTTTAATGGTTGATTTTGATTGCCCTTGTCGGGCAGTATAATGTAAGTTATTATTTCTAATAAAAAATGAGGACCTGAATAGGATCTGTTAAGATGTATTGTAAAATGGACAGATATGAATCCATTTCATAAATTATGGATTTTGTAGAAATGAAACCAGGGTTAACCAGGTGTTAGACACAGGTTTTTAAGCATATTTCACACAAACATTGTCTACAACCTACCTTCATTATTTGCTTGTTTTGGCTCCATGTCTTTCCTGAAACCTCAATATTACAAGGAAATATAGTGTATGAGGAGGGAATTCAGTTCACCAAGCTGGGTCCTGTCCTATTTCCTTGGGGAAATGGGTGGGGAACAATTGGCACAGTTTGGCTTATTAGTAAACACTTTTTAGAATAGAGTTAACCTCTTCTGTGCTTTGAGAAGTCACCGGTCCACAGACATACAATGTTAGCAGTATGAGAAGCACAGAACGTACTTTTCTACATAGAAGTGGGTGTTAGATGAGGAATCTATACTACAGTATATACAAGTGGAAGATTTCGGTTACGTGCACACAGGTTTTTTTTCCTGTTTTTAGAGTAGAAACTAGAAAGTTTTTGATGAGTTTTGAGATTCTGAGGTAGATTTGACGAGTTTTCACTCAGTTTCTCCTCCAAAAACACCTTGTTTTATTGAGGCGGTAAAAACCTATGGGTATTCAATTGCAAACTGCTTAAAGTAATGCTCCTGGTTTTGGCTTTTATCTTAAGAATTATTGTAAGGCTCATGAAAGGGTCGATAATAACGTCAAGGAATGCTACTTCCAATAGGTGATGCTAGAGTTCTAGTTCTCTTCCTCTTTGAAGAGACAATTTGCAATTCATTGGACATATTTACAGAATGTGGATATAAGAAAAGAGAAGAATAGAAAAAAAGTATTTTGGGTATGTGCACACAGTGTCTTTATTTAGGTGGATTCCGCACTGTAAAAGCTCCCCATAAAAACAATATAGTGCACAGCAATGTCAAAATGACATTGCTGTGCACATGTTCCATCTTTTGGCACTTCCTTTAATTATTTTAGGGTTCGGAATCACTGGAGTGGTAAAAAGAAGTGTCATGCTCATTCTTTGGGTGGCTTCTGCTAGGACATCACTTGCTCTCTATACTTAACAGCATAGAGTGAAAGCAGCTTATGGCTGAGCCACAGCAAGAACCGTGGCAAAGCCACTGGTGAAGCCCCCTCAGGAGAAAGACCACTGGTGTTTCCTGAAGCAGCTTCGATTGGGAAAACTTGGCTGTTGCGCTGGTGTCTAGGTGACAACAGAAGCTGAGTCAAATCCAACAACACGTAAAATCGTATCCCCTTACACGGCCGGTACACAGAGAAAATCTACAGCATATCCACCCTTTGTGATTATACCCTAAGGCCTTATTCAGACATCCTTTGTACATGTTCATGTTCTATCTGTACTTTTTCCTGAATAGTACACACAACCTTTATGGAGCTGTTCACTCGTAAATGTGCTTTTTGCAGAGAGGGTATACGCTAAAAATTAATGAAGACACATGCATTTCTGATCCAAGTCATGGATTGCTGTTACATGTTCTAGATCCATTTTTAGAGTTTTCTTCCTAAAAAATTGAATTTCAATAGAAATTGTATCTGGCTGTACGACTCATGTGTTAAGCCATGTTCGACATTGCGTTCGTCATGTTTTTCTGCAGGAATTTTCCAAATATACAGTATAAATGCTGTAATTTACCAAAATGTAAAATGAAAATCACTCAAAAAATGCACCAAAATTCCAATGAGTGTTTGGTGCAAATTTTCTACCTAGTATTTTCATGCACAAAATAACACAGCATATGATAGTTCCAGCAAAGTGGATAGGATTTATCTAAAAATCTCTTGTCCACTGTGCTGTTTTTTAATCCTGTGGATATTGAACCCAGATGTGTTTTTGAAATCTGCAGGTAAAAAGGCACACATGTAATCTGAACATTATTTTATCACTAAAGTTTTATCAAAGTTAAATATAATTAATTAAACAAGAAGTTTCCAAAACAAAGTAGATTTATCTAGAACATGACATGGCAAAACGAATCAAAGATCGCAGCTGAAAAAAATGGAACAAAAAGGCATATAACAAAAAAAAAATCATCAAAAAACTATAAAAAAGTTACCGGTAAGTAAGCTAACTTAGATAAATTGGTGCAGAAAATCTTTAGAAAATCTGCAACATCAAAAACGCAACAAATGCTTATCGTGGGAACTTAGCCTTAAGGCATGTTCACTTCAGATCTTTTTCCACTGTTTTTTGAGCTGATCAATTCCTTTGTATGGAAAAACAAATTGTTCATATGTTCAAGATTCTGAATGTTTTTGAAGGATTGATTTGAAGGCTTTTTAACAATTTAGGCTTTCAATGACGCCAAACATTTAAAAGAAGCAATGAAGGGGAATCCAGCAGCACGGGCACAAACTCATCTTTATTAGTACATGTTTACAATTCTGATATCATCCATAATTGGTTTGAAAAATGTGAAGCACCGATGGATTTCTGGTGCGTCAAAAGCACCTTTAGTCATGGTGTTAAAATGTCAGAAGTCAGCACAAATAGTTACCACTTCCGGTTAACACAACAGTAATATACCATAATTAAATTGGATGACATCACATAACATGTTATAAGCAAACTTGTCATGATCCAGTTCGGAGTTTGTTTTCTGCTGTTCCCTCTCTGGACTGGTCATGCTGGAGTTAATCCCCTCGGCCTTGTTTTGGAGCTGGCTGGGCTTTTTAAGTCCTCCGTAGTCTGCTGGCCAGCGCCAGTGATAGTTCATGCTTCTTGGCTAGAGCAGCTGACCCATATACCCTGGTGCTCTTTCTGCCTCTGACTTCCCTTATTTGTATAAGACCCATTCCCTACAGTATATGACTCGGCCTGATCTCTGACCCTGCCTCTTGTTTTCCGTCTCTGTACCACGTTCCCTGACCGGCTTTTGACTCTCTGGCTTGTACCCTGACTTCATCTTACGTCTCACGTTTTGGATACCGCGTTTGGCTCTGACTTCTGGCTTGTCTCTGACTATGTGCTCTGCTGTTACTTCTGGTACCCCATCTCCTATTTGTTGCTGACCGACCTGTCTGACTACTCTGCCACCTCCTAGTGGCGCTCTGCGCCTTGCACTGTGGTGGTACACGGTGAGTGCTACCTTGTCCCCTTTTCTTGCGCCCTCTGGGGGAGGTTGCGTGCAACTGCCTTGCAGTTGCATCACAAAAGTAACATTCAATAGCAAGCAAGATAGCAAAAAGAAAAATCCAAACTCTGCATAATGGAAGCAATTCATATGTAAATGACAGTGATGGGAAGAGCAAGTATAACATTTAAATAAGCAAAGCAAAGTGCAGATAGGTGTGGAAGTGTATAGTGTTGTTACAATGCTCAAGGGTAAACCTAAATTTAAAGGATTGCAATTGATAAAATCGATGAAGGATTTTGCCATAGGTACGTTGGACCTCCAGCTAAGGTGGTCATCTATGTACCTGCCTTGCCAAAATATGGCTTCCACAATTTGGTTGTTCTCCTTAAATATGTATTCTTCCTCCCACCACCTCATTACCAGATTAGCAAGGGATGGTGAATACGTAGCCTCCATTGAAACTTCCACCTTCTGAATAAAAAACTTTCTATTTAAGCAGAAGTAATTATTGGTAATCAAAGAAGAGGTGACATCTTTTATATCATTTTGAAAGTCTATTTAGTCACCACTTTATTTTTTAAATGGCAGTCTAGGGCGCTTAAAGCTACCTGATGGGGAATGGATGTGATATAACATCACATCCTAACCATGAGTATTGGGGTTACCATGCAAAGGGAATCTGTCAGCAAGTTTTTGCTATGTAATCTGAAGGCAGCAGGAGATAGAGGCTGAAACACAAAATTCAGGGATGTGTCACTTGTCGAAGTGCACACTGCTGTTTACTAACTGTGAAGCCTTTATCACTAAAGCTATTCTGGCAATTCCCCTCCTATGATGAGCAGCTCACTGTCTATGGACTTTGCGTACTGAGAGCCTGGTGTGGGCAGGGCCAGCTTTCTCAGCTATGCTTCTATCTAAATCTAAAAGATCTGATTGTGTCATAACTGCTGCACCCAGTAATCTAAGTAATACATCGTTGGATTTGGCTTCTCTTTGCCTATATTACTCTGCTCTCAGATGAGGTAGCAAAAACCTGCTGACAGATTCCCTTTAAGGTTGTTGAACAGTTGTGAGATGTCAACGGTGTCCTTGATGAAACCTGGCACTCTCGATGCCCCAGCCCTATGCTCCAAAGTCTTTTGGAATGGCAACGGCAGACTGTTCTTGTGGCTTTGTGGGCAGAAGCGCCTATCCGGTGGCCCTGAGGTCATGAGTTGAAATAGAGAGCCTTTTGACGCTATAATAGCTTTTAAAAAAGGGCTGGACGATTTCCTTGATACATATAACATTGCGGGTTATAGTTAGACTAGTGATAAAAAGTACAAGTACAATTGGTGGAGAAAGGTTGAACTTCATGGACCTAGGTCTTTATTCAACTTACGTAACTATGTAACTATGTCCTTCAAGAATGTCCGTTTGGCTGCCCACTGCCCTGAACATTTGGCTCATGCTGCCCCTAGCAACACACCACCCCACGTGAACTTGAACTGTCTCCACCCTTCACTGGCTGACACTGACCTCCCTCTAACCAGGACATGCCCCTCTTCTTATCACTAGTGCTCTCCCCCTGGAATAATCCTAGCCGTAACCATTTCCTATTTACATACTAATGTGTTCTATATCCTATGCTGTCCTAAGCTTATCATTACGCTATATACACATTAAGCTCTAACACTTTGTATAGTCTACATCACCATAACACATTACCTCACATTACATTAGACACACGTTACTTCAAATATAAAACCACATGATGTTATTCACACAGTGCATCTGTTGTCTTCAGGGACAGGAACAGGGTAAGACAGTCCACATCCCTACAGTATGGCAGGTACATAAATGACCTTATCATCTGGAGATCTGATGTACTTGCGGTAAAATCCTTCATTGATGAAATTGGATGCAATACTTTCCATCTTAAGTTTACCTTTGAACACCCTACACACTTCCTTGATCTTGCATTAAAAGTAATTCCTGATTCTCCCTGTTCTAATTTTTGAAAAACCACAACAGGCAATACTATCTTATATGCCAGCAGCCATCACCCCAAACATACCCTACAAGCGATTCCAGTGTGTACCACAAATAATCATTTTATATGTGAAGCTCAACATGTCTGTTAGTGTCAAGATGTGCTCCATCTCTAGCCAGCACATCGTCCCCAAATTTTCTAGATCCAACAAGAGACAGAAAATCTATTTGATTGTCAATTACATTTTTTGTTACATCCCATTTTAGATCAATTAGGATTACCATAATTATTAATATTTACCAAATGCCAAAATAATGAGAGAGCGAGAATGTTTTAAGGCATTTTTATTACTTACTGCAAAGTCAAAAGTTTACATACATTTCATTAGTATTTGGTACCATTGCCCTTAAACTGAATGACTTGGATCAAACATTTAGGATATCCTACAAGCTTCTCACAATAGTTGGTCAGAATTTGGGCCCATTCCTCCTGACAAAACTGGTGTAACTGATCCAGGTTTGTAGATCGCCTTGCTCACACCGGCCTTTTCAGCTTTGCCCACACATTTTCAATAGGATTGATATCAGGGCTTTGTGATGGCCGCTCCAAAACATTGACTTCCTTATCCTTAAGGCTTCTTTCACACTAGCGTCGGAATCTCCCCGTCGCAATGCGGGGAGGTGGGAGCGGAGTTCCGGCCGCGCATGCGCGGTCGGAAAAAGCGGTCCGTCGGGAGAAAAAAACGTTACATGTATGGTTTTTTTCTCCCGACGGTCCGCCAAAGCACGACGCATCCGTTGCAAGACGGATGCGAAGTGTGCCAATCCGTCGCAAATGCGTCGTCAATAGAAGTCTATGGGGAAAAAACGCATCCTGCAAGCACTTTTGACAAACAAATAAACGCACACAATGGGAGGAATACCTCATAATCAATCTGCGTAACTACCAGTGTAGTAAGTTAGAGGCACACACACCCAGGTTATAGGACAATAAGGACCCACCAAAAGCTACATACAACCACATGAATAAAGGTGGAAAATGTCCACAATTACAAGAAGTAGAAACAACTTTATTAATAAAAGATACATACAAAGGTATCAGACAGGGACGGGACTGAAACAGGCAGCAAAAGCACATCACCACATACCTAGCGAGAGCCCACACTTAGGGGTGAAGATTGGTCACAAGCGCAAGTGCGCAACACAGTAATACGGAAACATTAAGACATAAGTGTGACCTACCAAGTGGTATGTGAACACGGCAAGTGTGGGCATGTGACGGATTTAAAAAAACGCTAGTGTGAAAGTACCCTAAGCCACTTTGTAACCATTTTAGCAGTATGCATAGGGTCACTGTCCGTTTTGAAGACCCATTTCCGCCCAAGCTTTAAATTACTGGCTGATGTCTTTAGAAGTTGCTTCAGTATCGCCACATAATCTTCTTTTCTCATGATCCCATCTATTTTATGAAGTGCACCAGTCCCTCCTGCTGCAAAACAACACAACAACATGATGCTGTCACCCCCAGGATTCACAGTTGGGATGGTGTTCTTAGGCTTCCAAGTGTTAGGGTTGGCGGAACGCACCGAGTATATATATATGTATAAATAGGTGCGTTTGTAACCCGGGGTCCACCTTGTAGGAGAGGAACCTGCTGCTTGCAAATGGCTGTGCTATATGGCAGTATAAGCGAACTCTGTTAACTCCACAGAGTCGCTAGAAATAAGTTGCTGTGCCCTGTTAGAGTCACAGGAGAACACCGCTAACTGCTGAGCTGATGGCAGTCAGTGGTCACGCACCCAGAAAAGCACACAAACACTCCTCACCGGAGGTGCCGGTTTTCTAGGGGCTTATTTCAGCTGGGTCCCTGAAAACATACATGCAAACTCCTCACTAGAGGTGCCGGTATTCTAGGGGCTTATTTCAGCCGGGTCCCTGAATGCACACATACAGGCGCGACCACAAATAACAAGCTCATGACATGAGGTGATAGTAGCGCATGGCCGTGCGGCCATGTAAACCTTTTATAGCTGCAGCAGCTTCAGGACCTTCCTAGGGAACCAATGGAAGATGCTACAGTACCTGAGCAACTTCAGGACCTTCCTAGAGGACCAATGATAGCTGCTGCAGTACCTGAGCATGTGACCCCTGACCTCCAATGAGAAGTCTTGCCTTGGGCATGCTCAATGTGTGCAAGACAGGACTCAGTCCCAGAAAAGCCTGCTCGCCGCTGACCAGTGCAGGCTACAACAACAGAGCCTGGAAAGGCAGCAGTAACCCTTTGCACAGTATCAGACTGAGTGAGACGCTGGGACCGACGTCTCCGCTGAGCATGCTTCACTGCGGCTGATGTAGAATGGGAGACCGCAGCAGACATGGCTCGAGATTCCCCCTGTGCAGTGGCGGGAACTCGACTCCTAACATTACCCCCTCCTTGGGCCTCATTACGCTCAAAGGCTGCAATGAGCAGCGGAGCCCGAATGTGCTCCACAGGCTTCCAGGTTCTGTCCTCTGGCCGTGACCCTTTCACTCCACCAGATAATATTTCTTGCCACGTAACACCTTGCACCTCATGATAGCATTCACCTCAAACTCATCCGTGGATGAACCCGATGTCCTGGCAGATGACTAGGAAAACCGGGACAAATAGATGGGCTTTAAAAGAGAAACGTGAAAGGTATCAGTGATACCAAGGCACAGAGGAAATGCCAAACGGTAGACCACAGGGTTGACCTTTTCCAGAACCTTGAAAGGGCCTATGTAGTGAGGCTCAAACTTAGTGTTCTCAACTCGCAGCCTGATGTTACGGGCGGAGAGCCACACTAAGTCGCCAGGAGCAAAGGTCGGAGCGGGGCACCGGTGTGCATCAGCAGAAACCCTCATTCTCTCCTTGGAGGCCCGGATGGCATCCTGTGAGCGGTCCCAAATGTCACGTGCCTCCACCGCCCAGTCTGCCACCCTAGAATTGGTGGATGACACGGGCATGGGCACACGGTGGGAACAAGCGGATGCTGGCCGTAATTAAGGAGAAAAGAAGACTGCAAAGTAGAGTCGGTTACGGCATTGTTCAAAGCAAATTCCACCCAAGGTAGCAAAGATGCCCAGTCATCCTGCCTGGCAGAGACAAAATGTCGTAAGTATGTGACCAGTGTCTGGTTGGCCCTCTCTACCAACCTATTCGTCTCGGGATGGTATGCAGAAGAGAGATTAAGCTCAATGCTGAGTAAACGACAGAGTTCTCTCCAGAACCGAGATGCAAACTGAGGACCATGGTCACTGACAAATTTGTCAGGCATGCCATGTAGATGGAAAACATGTTTGACGAACAATGCCACTGAAGCCCGTGCATAAGGTAACCGTGGAAGTGGAACCAAATGCACCGTCTTAGAAAAATGGTCGGTGACTACCCAGATAACTGTACAGCTACGAGACTTGGGTAAGCCTACCACGAAGTTCATCCCGACCATCTCCCAGGCCCTGTCTTCCACCGGCAGGGGGAAAAGTTGCCCAGCAGGCCATTGCCGAAGAGACCGATTCTTTGCGCAGGAGACACACACCCGAATATAGTCCCCGATGTCACGGGCCATATGCGGCCACCTGTACGTCCTCGCCAAGAGCTCAGATGTCCTCTTGGTCCCAAAATGTCCACGCACCCTGGACGAGTGAGCCCAAGAGAGAACCTCCGGTCACAAATTAGATGGAACGAAAGTCTTGCCTGGGGGCACAGACTCTAACGAAACCGGAGCCACAGTTCTCATGCTCTCTGAAGGGACAATAAGCCGAGGCTCCTCCTCCTCCTCCTCTGATGACACTACAGAGCGAGAGAGAGCGTCAGCACGAACGTTCTTCTCCCCGGAAATAAAATGGAGGGTGAAATGGAACCGAGAGAAGAACAGGGACCATCTAGCCTGACGAGAATTAAGCCGCTGGGCTGTCTGTAAATACACCAAGTTCTTGTTATCTGTGAACACCTGGAAGGGAAAGTGAGCTCCCTCCAAAAGACGGTCTTAGAGAAGAAGAAGCAAGGATGCCTCCGACCTTGAGCATCCTTTTGGAAGAGGACTGCTCCAGCACCAACGGATAAGGCATCCACCTCCATAATAAATGGCTTATGTACATCGGGGCGATGTAGGATGGGAGCGCTAGCGAAGTGTGACTTAATCAAGAGAAAGGCCTTGGAGACCTCCTCCGACCACAACTTGGGATTTGCTCTCTTCTTGGTGAGGGCAACCAAGGGAGCTACCAAAGTGGAGAAGTGGGGAATGAACTGGCGATAGTAATTAATGAACCCCATAAAGCGCTGCACCGCTTTGAGAGAATGGGGTTCCTGCCAGTCTATCACAGCCTGTAGCTTGGCATGATCCATAGCCAATCCCTGGGCAGAGATGATATAGCCAAGGAAAGGCAAGGACTCCTGCTCAAACACACACTTCTTCAACTTGGCATAGAGGGAGTTTGCCCGTAAGAGGTCGAAGACTTTACAAACATCTCTCCGGTAGGAGTCTATATCTGGAGAGTAGATGAGAATATCATCCACATAAACTAAGACCGAGGTGAAAAGCATATCCCAGAAGATGTTGTTTGCAAAGTCTTGGAAAACGGCTGGGGCATTACAGAGCCCGAAGGGCATCAACAGATATTCATAGTGCCCATCCCTGGTGTTAAAAGCCGTCTTCCATTCGTCCCCCTCACGGATGCAAATCAGGTTTTAAGCACCCCGCAGATCTAATTTAGCAAATACCCTTGCTCCCCGTAGCCCATCAAAAAGCTCAGATATCAGGGATAGTGGGTACTTATTCTTAACGGTGATGGCGTTAAGACCCCTGTAGTCTATGCATGGATGCAGTTCTCCACTCTTCTTCTGTACGAAGAAGAACCCAGCCCCTGCAGGTGACACTGACTTCCTAATGAATCCTCTTGCCAGATTCTCTCGGATATACTGTGACATTGCCTCCGTCTCCGGGAGAGACAACGGATAGACTCGACCCCGGGGAGGCTCAGCACCAGGCAAGAGGTCAATAGGACAGTCATAGGGGCGGTGCAGCAGAAGGGTCTCTGCAGCCCTTTTGGAGAACACGTCCGCATAGAGCCAATATTGCTTGGGGAGAGAGGATAAATCTGCGGGTACCTCAATTGTAACAACCTGAACGCTTTCCCTCTGACATCTACCCCCACAAGATTCACACCATCCTAAAATTCTGCCTGTGGACCACTCGATATGAGGAGAGTGATACCGTAGGCAAGGCATCCCTAACAGGATCTCATCAATTCCCTCAGGAATGACAAGCAGAGATATAATCTCCTGATGAGATGGCGACAAGGACAGAGTGAAAGGGATGGTCTGGTGTGTAATCTGTGAGGGCAGTGTCGACCCGTTCACCACTTGTATAGTTACTGGTTGAGCTAGCATTACCAGGGGTATTGCGTGACGTTGGGCTAAAGGTACCATCACACATAACGATATCGTTAACGATATCGTTGCTTTTTGTGACGTAGCAACGATATCGTTAAAGAAATCGTTATGTTTGACAGCGACCAACGATCAGGCCCCTGCTGGGAGATCGTTGGTCGCTGAAGAAAGTCCAGAACTTTATTTCGTCGCTGGATCTCCCGCTGACATCGCTGGATCGGCGTGTGTGACACCGATCCAGCGATGTCTTCACTGGTAACCAGGGTAAACATCGGGAAACTAAGCGCAGGGCCGCGCTTAGTAACCCGATGTTTACCCTGGTCACCAGCGTAAAAGTAAAAAAAAACAAACAGTACATACTTACCTACCGCTGTCTGTCCCCGGCGCTGTGCTTCTCTGCACTCCTCCTGCACTGGCTGTGAGCACAGCGGCCGGAAAGCAGAGCGGTGACGTCACCGCTCTGCTTTCCGGCCGCTGTGCTCACAGTCAGTGCAGAGGAGTGCAGAGAAGCACAGCGCCGGGGACAGACAGCGGTAGGTAAGTATGTACTGTTTGTTTTTTTTTTACTTTTACGCTGGTAACCAGGGTAAACATCGGGTTACTAAGCGTGGCCCTGCGCTTAGTAACCCGATGTTTTCCCTGGTTACCCGGGGACTTCAGGATCGTTGGTCACTGGAGAGCTCTCTGTGTGACAGCTCTCCAGCGACCAAACAGCGACGCTGCAGCGATCGACATCGTTGTCGGTATCGCTGCAGCGTCGCTTAGTGTGGCGGTACCTTTAGGCAGAAGACATAAAATTGCCCTCCACCCCAGAATCCACACAGAGCTCTACCGAGTGAGTGAATGAGCCTATTGTAATTGTCCCCTTAAAGGACAATTTGGAGAAAAACGTTGCCGTGTCTAGTGTACCTCCACCTACTACCACTAGACGCTGACGTTTCCTCGACCGCTGTGAACATCTGGTGGCAAGATGTCCTGACTGTTGGCAAACATGGCAGACCTTGAGTGCATGAGCGGTCCGGGGCTTAGGTCCCGCTCGCGGGAGCCAGCAGAAACCTCTGCCTACACTGGGCCCGCTCTAACCTCCGCTCGTGAAAACGGAGGTCAATACGGGTAAACACAGCTATTAACTCCTCCAGTGTGGCGGGAATCTCCCTTGAGGCCAGAGCGTCCTTCACGTGGTCAGCCAGCCCCCTCTAAAATATAGGGATAAGGGCTTTCTCCGACCACTCCAGCTCAGATGCTAGGGTGCGGAAGTGGACTCGTGGCCCTAAAAAGACCTGTTTCAGAGTGCTCAGGAACAGCGGAGCACTCTGCACCACATGTCCCACAGCGGCGTAGCCCACTCCAACGCCCTGTCCGACAGGAGAGACACAATAAATCCCACCTTTGCCCGCTCTGTGGGGAAACGTGCGGCCATTAGCTCGAGGTGTATAGAGCACTGGCTCACGAAACCCCAACAAAATTTACTATCACCAGAACATTTTTCTGGCAGTGGGAGGCGAGATAGAGTCGGAACAGGGGTTGCCGTGGACAAGGTTGCTGCAGCCACACTAGCAGCCTGAACAGCAACTGCGGTAACATCCTGAGCTTGTGCGCTCGAGAGCCGCCAACCTACCCTCCAGCTGCCATATGTCCCGAAAGTGTTGCTGTTTGTCCGCCATTTACTAGCCAGACCCTGGCACTAGTATTATGTTAGGGTTGGCGGAACGCACCAAGTATATATATATATATAAATAGGTGCGTTCGCAACCCGGGGTCCACCGTGCAGGAGAGAAACCTGCTGCTGGCAAATGGTGGCACTATATGGCGGCATAAGCAAACTCTGTTAAGTCCACAGAGTCGCTAGAAATAAGATGCTGTGCCCTGTTAGCGTCATAGGGGAACACCGCTAACTGCTGAGCAGATGGCAGTCAGTGGTCACGCACCCAGAAAAGCACACAAACACACCTCACCAGAGGTGCCGGTATTCTAGGGGCTTATTTCAGCCGGGTCCCTGAATACATACATGCAAACTCCTCACCGGAGGTGCTGGTATTCTAGGGGCTTATTTCACCCGGGTCCCTGAACACATACATGCAAACTCCTCACCGGAGTGTTATGATCAGGTGGCCTTGGAGCAGCATGAAATGACCTTCGCTGGAGCAGTGGTAACTTTACTGACCGCAAACCCTGATCCTATCACTGCAACTAGAAGTAGCCGTGGGGTGTGCCTAACCAGACCTAGACACCTCGACACAGCCTAAGGACTAAATATCCCTAATGATGGAAATAGGAAAACTCTCTTGCCTCAGAGTAGATCCCCAAAGGATAGATAGCCCCCCACAAATAATGACTGTGAGTAGGAGAGGAAAAGACACACGCAGACAGAAAACAGGGATAAGCAAAGGAGGCCACTTCTACCTAGATAGGAAAGGATAGTACAGGATACTATGCGGTCAGCATAAAACACTACAAAATATCCACAGCAGAAAAATACAAAAACTCCACCACCTAACTAAAGATGTGGAGAGTATATCTGCGACTCCAGCGAGTCCAACTAGACTGAGAAAAACATCAGGCACAGTCTAGCAGGAACAAAATAGAAAGAAGATAAGCACAGAAAATAAACACACAGCAGTGTGTATAAAAAAATGAAGCAAACACTTATCTTAGCTGAATTGGCAGCAAGCAGGAGAGGCCAGGCAGAGGACCAACACTTCCAAAGGAACATTGACAACTGGCAAGGACTAATGAGTCCTGCACAGCTAAATACCCCAGTCAGAATTGCAATTAGCAGAAACACCTGTCCAAGACTGCTGCTCAGGAATAACTGCATTACCATCAACAACCACCGGAGGGAGCCCAAGAGCAGAATTCACAACACCGGAGGTGCCGGTATTCTAGGGGTTTATTTCAGCCGGGTCCCTGAATACACACATACAGGCGAGACCACAAATACCAAGCTCATGATATGATACTAGCGCATGGCCGTGCAGCCATGCAAACCTTTTATAGCTGCAGCAGCTTCAGGACCTTCCTAGGGAACCAATGGAAGATGCTACAGTACCTGAGCAACTTCAGGACCTTCCTACAGGACCAATGAAAGCTGATGCAGAGTACCTGAGCATGTGACCCCTGACCTCCAATGAGAGGTCTTACCTTGGGCATGTTTAGTGTGTGCAAGGCAGGACTTAGTCCCAGAAAAGCCTGCTCCCCGCTGACCAGTGCAGGCTACAACAACAGAGCCTGGAAAGGCAGCAGTAACCCTTTGCACAGTATCAGACTGAGTGAGACGCTGAGACCGACATCTCCGCTGAGCAGGCTCCACTGTGGTTGATGTAGAATGGGAGACCTAAACAGACATGGCTCGAGATTCCCCCTGTGCAACAGCAGGAACTCGACTCCTAAGGCTGCCGTCACACTAGCAGTATTTGGTCAGTATTTTACATCAGTATTTGTAAGCCAAAACCAGGAGTGGGTAATAAATTCAGAAGTGGTGCATATGTTTCTACTATACTTTTCCTCTAATTGTTCCACTCCTGGTTTTGGCTTACAAATACTGATGTAAAATACTGACCAAATACTGCTAGTGTGACAGCAGCCTAACACCAAGCTTCTCCCTTTTCCCTCCAAACATAAGGATGGTAATTGTACCCCAAAATTTACATTTTAGTTTCATCAGACCACAGGACAGGTCTCAAAAATTTAAGGTCTTTATTCCTGTGTGCATTTGCAAAAATTAATCTTGCTTGTTCATGTTTCTTTGGGAGTAATGGCTTCTTCCTGGCAGAGTGGCCTTTTAGCCAATGTTAATACAGTACTTGTTTCACTGTGGATATTGACACAATCTTATCAGTTTTCGCCATCATCCTCACAAGGTCTTTTGCTTTTGTCCTTGGGTTGATATGCACATGTCGGACCAAAGCATGTTCATCTCTGGGACACAGAACCCGTCTCCTTCCTGAGCGGTATGATGGCTGGACATCCCATCTTGTTTGTACTTGCATATAATTGTTTGTACAGATGAACGAGGCACCTTCAAGTATCTTGAAATTGTACCCAAGGATGAGCCAAACTTGTGCAAGTCCAGAATTCTCTTCCTGATATCTTGGCTGATATCATGAGACTTTCCCATGATGCTACGCAAAGAAGCAGTGTGTTTCAGGCCTGCATTAAAATACATCGAGATGTATGTAAACTTTTGACTTTGCAGTAAGTAATAAAAATGCCTTAAAACGTTCTCTCTCTTTATTCTGCCATTTGGCAAATATAAATAATTATGGTAATCCTAATTGACCTAAAATGGGAAAGATTTATTTTGATTCCATGTCAGATACTGAGAAAAACCTGCAGATGTGACTTTTTATATAGTGTATTGAAACTTTTGGTTTCAATTGTATGTTTTAATGTCAAACAGTGTAATGTGTTTAGTGACCCTTTGGAAAAGAATCATTTTGAAATTAGATCATTTTTCAATTGTAACTCTAATTTGATTGTCTATATCGTAGAATGTGTCATTTGCAAATTTACATACATAGGCAGTAGTGATGAAAGAACGTGCTTGGATAAGGTGTTGTCTGAGCATGCTCATGGCTCGCTGTTGTTCAGAAGCCACAATACATGCAGGGATTGCCTAATAAACAGGCGATATCACCTTATCCAAGCATGTTTGTTCATCACTAGTAGGCAGTACTACACGGCAATCCAAAATTTGTATCAGGGAACACATTTACGACATTGAAAACTATAAAAGTCATAGGAATATATCGCAAACCTCGAAATATTTAATTACTTGTCATGATGGCAATATTATGTCTCTAAAAGTATATACGGTAGAGCGATAGAGCAGATTTACAGTCACAACAGAGGTGGGGAAAGGGAACAACGTTTTAGGATTAGGGAGATGCAGTAGATTTGGACAAAATCTATGAAGAGCTATAATACTACAGTAACACGACTAACACGTTTGATAACATTAATTATCTTTCTTCGCCGCACCTATCTGCACTTTGCTTTGCTTATTTAAATATACTACATGCCTCTTCCTATCACTGCTATTTACATATGAATTGCTTCCATTATGCAGATTTTTATTTCCTTTATCTTGTTTTCTATTGAATGTTATTTTGCTTATAATATGTTATGTGATGTCATCCAATTTAATTACATTACTGGTGTGTTAACCGGAAGTGGTAACTATTTGTGCTGACTCCTGACCCCATTACAACATGATGACTAAAGGTGATTTTGACGCACCAGAAACACATCAGTGTTTTATCATTTTTAAGCCAATTATGGATGTTATGAGAATCGCAAACATTTACTAATATAGAAGATTTTGTGTCTGTGCAGCTGTATTCTACTTTGTTGCTTCAATACTAAAGGTGTTTTCAGCACCAACACTTTCCATGCTCCGGACTTGGCTGGATTCAGGCATCATGTGATGAGCCGGACTTTTCTTTTCTTCATTTAAGGCTACTTTCACACTTCCGTCGGTACGGGGCCGTCGCAAACAGTCGGCCCGACGTACCGACGAACGTTGTGCTACATTTAGCACAACGTGGGCAGCGGATGCAGTTTTACAACGTATCCCCTGCCCATTGTGATGAGTGGGGAGGAGGGGGCGGAGTTCCGGCCACACATGCGCGGTCGGAAATGGCGGACACGTCGCACAAAAAAACGTTACATTGAACTTTTTTGTCCGTCGCGTCCGCCAAAACACGACGGATCCGTCGCACGACGGATGTGACGTGTGCCCATCCATCACTAATACAAGTCTATGGGCAAAAACGCATCCTGCAAGCACATTTGCAGGATGCGTTTTTTGCCCATAACGACGGATTGCGACGGAGCCAAGAAGACGGAAGTGTGAAAGTAGCCTAAGGGTATGTTTCCATGTTCAGGAAACGCTGCGTGTTTGACCCTGCATAGAGACGCAGCGTCAAACACGCAGCATCCAGATGTTACAGCAAAGTGGAGGGGATTTCATGAAATCCCGTCTCCACTATGCATGGTAAAACGCATCCGGCGTCCCTGCGATTCCGGACATGGGGCGCATCTTTTTAGATCGCAGCATGTCCGCTTACCTTGCGGCGACGCTGCGCCGCCGCAAGGTATAACACAGGGCCCTATGTGTGGGGTGCGATGATTCCCGGTGTGTGCAATGAACACATCCGGCATCATCGCGTCCCCATAAGGGGGTGGAGCTTTGGGCGGAGCGAGTTTGCCGCTCCGTAAAAACCGCCGGCCATCCTGAACGTGGACACGTACCCTAAGACAATTGAAGTCCACTCTTTTAACATTTTCCGCAAGAAAAACACTCAATACTTTCCAATAGAAGTTAATGAAAAGGCTAAAAAGATGAACAGGCGACTCTCGGTTGCCTTTTTGAGCGTTTTGTCAGGGTCTTTGTTTAAAAAATGACTACCGATTCCAAAATTGTTTAATGGCTTAAAAATGAAGACTAGAAAACTGCAGTAAAAAGACAATCCACATAAAAAATCTGAAAACAATGACTTAAACAAGACTCCTTAGGTTTATAAAACTCAAGAGAAAAAAAGCGATTTTTCAAATCGTCTTCTACTTGAAAAACAGACATTTTTGACCACCTGAAAAAGTGCAGTGTGAACATACCCTTATAGTTTTTGGTGCAGCTCTTAATCCTTTATTAAACACATCATAAATAATTGTACTCTTGCTAATTACTAGATTTTGCTAATGACAACAGAGGAAGAAGTGCTGTTTAACATGGCAACAAAGGCAAATTAAAAGCACCATTGTTCCATATGCAATCCTGCAGCAGCACCAGCCATAAGTATGGCACGGTTCATATATATTTCTTTATCTCCTAGATTAAAACTGAAGATTTCAGTGAGACATTGCAGTCTGGAATACCTCACCGACCATGCCATCTTTCTCAAGGGTCCTTAATGGGTGGAGGGCAAATGCCAGGGGTAAGTGAGTCTCCATTTTCCATTCTTCCCATTCTTCTTTTTGTTGACCTATTTCCACCCCCTCTATTTTTATTCCCCTATTTTCCTGCTCCCCTTTTCATTTATGGAGGGTACGCTAGCAGACCTTTTTCTTCCGCATCTTGTTTAAGAGCAAACAGACTTAAGATTTGTTCAGATGAGGAAATAATCGTTGTATGCTAGCAATAGTTGCCGATAATTAGGACCCTCTTGAAACTTAAGGGTAGGACCAAACAACATCTGGTTAGGATATGTGCTGCGTTCCAGGATAAAGGGGTTATTTTTGCCGATATTACACTTTTTAAAAGTTGTGACTGGAGATAACACGACCGGTCATCAAGTACCAGGTGATACTTTTACTTACAGGTAAACTGTTTATTCAGTCAATACTCTGGATTCTGGGGGTAAGAACTAATAAATCATCACTATAGTGTGTGCTAGCAATAGTTGCTGATAATTAGGACCCTCTAGAGATTTTAGGGTAGGACCGAACAACATCTAGAGACATTCATTACATGGTAAAATCTCACTGTGAAAAGAATCTCTTGTTTCTCCTTGCAGGATATGACATCTTTACATTCCCTCCAACAACTAGTACTGGTCCCCAGTCACTTACAGTCGGCGTCCCAGTTCCTCCTCACGCAGACGCAGCCTGTCCAGCAAGGTAATATTCATGGCTTATCATACATTTGCTGTATAAAGAGTCTATTACTGCCCTTTTCTGCAGAGTTTAGATTTCTACAACACGATTATTGACCAGTCCAGAAAAATGTCTGTTTCTGAGAGTGTCACTGTAGGTCCCATATATATAGTATTGGAACCAGCAGGCATTTCCATGCATACATGATCATGACAGGAGCTACTCATCTTGTAGGAAATACTTTGTGAGCGGCCGGATCAAAGTTTCTGTGTCTTAAAAGGAAAATATTTACCTTCACAGAAATTAATGAGATGACGTATAATCAGCCTACAAACTCACGACTGGTACAGGAGGAGAGAGGACCCTGCCCACGAGGGCTCACAATCTAAAAGGGATGGGTGAGGATACAATAGGTGAGGGTAGAGCTGGTCATGCAGTGGTTTGGTCCATCGGTGGTTACTGCAAGTTGTAGGCTTGTCGGAAGAGGTGGGTCTTCAGGTTCTTTTTGAAGGTTTCAATGATAGACGAGAGTCTGATATGTTGTGGTTGAAACTTCCAGAGTAGGGGTGATGCGCGAGAGAAATATTGTATGCGACTGTGGGAAGCGGAGAGGGAGTAGAGAAGGAGATTTTGTGAGGATCTGAGGTTGCGTGCAGGAAAGTACCGGGAGATGAGGTCACAGATGTATGGAGGAGAAAGGTTGCGGATGGCTTTGTATGTCATGGTTAGGGTTTTGTACTGGAATCTCTGAGCAATGGGAGCCAGTGAAGGGGTTGACAGAGGGGAGATTCCGGGGAATAGCGGGGGGACATGTGGATTAGTCGGGCATCTGAGTTTAGAATAGATTTGAGTGGTGTGAGAGTGTTCGAGGGGAGGCCAAAGAGCAGGAGGTTGCAGTAGTCAAGGCAGGAGATGATGAGGGCTTGGACTAGGGTTTTTGCAGATTTAGGAATGTATGGATCCATTCAATATTTTTGAGATGAAGGCGGTAGGAAGTGGAAAGGGCTTGGATATGCGGTTTGAAGGAGAGATCAGTGTCAAGGATTACCCCGGGGCAGCGAGCTTGTGGGACTGGGGAGAGTGGGCAGCCATTTACTGTAATGGATAGGTTCATTGGGGGGGTCGCATGAGATGCGGGAAAGATGATGAATTCTGTTTTGTCCATGTTAAGTTTTAGAAATCTAGTGGAGAAGAAGGATGAAATAGCGGACAGACATTGAGGGATTCTGGTTAGTAGGCTGGTGATATCTAGTCCAGAGATGTAGATCTGTGTGTCATCAGCATAGAGATGATACTGAAAGCCGTGAGATTCTATGAGCTATCCAAGGCCAAAGGTGTAAATGGAGAAGAGCAGCGGCCCCCAGACTGAACCTTGCGGGACTCCGACAGATAGGGGGCGAGGTGAGGAGGTGGTGTGTGAGTGGGAGATGCTGAATGTCGAGTCTGTTAGGTATAACGAGATCCAGGATAGGGCCAAGTCTGTGATGCCAAGGGATGAGAGGGTCTGTAATAACAGGGAATGGTCCACTGTGTCAAAGGCAGAGGACAGGTCCAGGAGGAGGAGGACAGAGTAGTGTTGCTTGCTCTTGGCGGTTAATAGGTCATTGGTGACCTTAGTTAGGGCAGTTTCAGTGGAGTGGTGTTACCAGAAGCCAGATTGTAAGCGGTCAAAGAGGGAGGAGGAAGAGAGATGGGAGGACAGTTCAAGATGGACGTGTTGTTCCAGTAGTTTTGAGGCATAGGGGAGAAGTGATATAGGGCGATAGCTAGATACAGAGGGTGGGTCAAGAGAGGGCTTTTTGAGGATAGGTGTGATTGAGGCATGTTTAAAGCTTGAGGGGAAAACACCAGTTGTTAGGGATAGGTTGAAGAGATGGGGTAGGGTTGGGATGAAGACTGTGGCGAGGTTTGGGATGAAGTGGGAAGGGATTGGGTCAAGTACACAGGTGGTGAGATGCAATCTTGAGAGTAGAGTGGAGAGTCGATCTTCTGTAATGGTAGAGATGGTTTTGGAGGTGGAGGGCTGGGTAGTTGTGTTGTGAATTCTGTGGCAGAGCTCCCTCCTGTGGTCACAAGTGGTACTTCGGCTGATTCTCTCTGTGAGCTTCTGTTGGTGGAGGGAAGTGGTACTGCGGCTTCTGAGTTTCCTCCCTCAGGTGATCTGATGAGGTCGTTAGGTGCTTCTCTACTTAACTCCACCTAATGCTTTGATCCTGGCTTCCTGTCAATGTTCCAGTGTTGGACTTGCTTTTCCCTGGATCATTCCTGTGGCCTGCTGCTCTGCATAGCTAAGTTCTTCTTTGCTATTTGTTTGCTATTTTTTCTGTCCAGCTTGTCTAATTTGTTGCTGGAAGCTCTGGGACGCAAAGGGTGTACCTCCATGCCGTTAGTTCGGTACGGAGGGTCTTTTTGCCCCCTTTCCGTGGTTTTCTTTAGGGTTTTGTGTAGACCGCAAAGTTACCTTTTCTATCCTCGATCTGTTAAGAATGTCGGGCCTCACTTTGCTGAATCTATTTCATCTCTACGTTTGTCTTTTCATCTTAACTCACAGTCATTGTATGTGGGGGGCTGCCTTTTCCTTTGGGGTATCTCTCTGAGGCAAGGTAGGCTTATTTTCTATCTTCAGGCTAGTTAGTTTCTCAGGCTGTGCCGAGTTGCATAGGCAGAGTTAGGCGCAATCCACGGCTGCCTCTAGTGTTGTTTGGAGAGGATTAGGGATTGCGGTCTGCAGAGTTCCCACGTCTCAGAGCTCGTTCTATGATTTCGGGTTATTGTCAGATCACTGTATGTGCTCTGACCGCTATGTCCATTGTAGTACTGAATTGCCTTTCATAACAGTACAGGAAGCCCAAAGTGCTAATGATTCTCAATAGAGGGAAAAGAGAAGTTCTGAGACCATTTTTTTTTCTTTGCACTGTGTTTTGCCTTTTTTTTCCCCTAGACATTTGGGTGGTTCAGTACACAGGTGTAGCGATGGACATTAAAAGTCTGTCTTCATTTATGGATCAGCTCTCGGCAAGAGTACAAAACATTCAAGACACTATTGATTAGAAAGCTATGTTGGAACCAAGAATTCCTATTCCTGATTTGTTTTTTGGAGATAGAACTAAGTTTCTGAGTTTCAAAAATAATTGTAAATTATTTCTGGCCTTGAAACCTCGCTCCTCTGGTGATCCAGTTCAACAGGTTTTGATTGTTATTTCTTTTTTGCGCGGCGACCCTCAGGACTGGGCATTTTCTCTTGCGCCAGGAGATCCTGCATTGAGTAATATCGATGCGTTTTTCCTGGCGCTCGGATTGCTGTACGATGAACCTAATTCAGTGGATCAGGCAGAGAACAATTTGCTGGCTCTTTGTCAGGGTCAGGATGAGATAGAGGTATATTGTCAGAAATTTAGAAAGTGGTCCGTGCTCACTCAATGGAATGAATCTGCGCTGGCAGCTATGTTCAGAAAGGGTCTCTCTGAAGCCTTTAAGGATGTCATGGTGGGATTTCCTATGCCTGCTGGTTTGAATGAGTCTATGTCTTTGGCCATTCAGATCGGTTGACGCTTGCGTGAGCGTAAATCTGTGCACCATTTGGCGGTATTACCTGAGCTTAAACCTGAGCCTATGCAGTGCGATAGGACTTTGACCAGAGTTAAACGGCAAGAACACAGACGTCTGAATGGGCTGTGTTTCTACTGTGGTGATTCCAGTCATGCTATCTCTGATTGTCCTAAGCGCACTAAGCGGTTCGCTAGGTCTGCCACCATTGGTACGGTACAGTCAAAATTTCTTCTGTCCGTTACCTTGATCTGCTCTTTGTCATCGTATTCTGTCATGGCATTTGTGGATTCAGGCGCTGCCCTGAATTTGATGGACTTGGAGTATGCTAAGCGTTGTGGGTTTCTCTTAGAGCCCTTGCAGTGTCCTATTCCATTGAGAGGAATTGATGCCACGCCTTTGGCCAAGAATAAGCCTCAATACTGGACCCAGCTGACCATGTGCATGGCTCCTGCACATCAGGAGGTTATTCGCTTTCTGGTGTTGCATAATCTGCATGATGTGGTCGTGTTGGGGTTGCCATGGCTACAAGCCCATAATCCAGTATTAGATTGGAAATCCATGTCTGTGTCCAGCTGGGGTTGTCAGAGGGGGTACATGGTGATGTTCCATTTCTGTCTATTTCGTCATCCACCCCTTCTGAGGTTCCAGAGTTCTTGTCTGATTACCGGGATGTATTTGATGAGCCCAAGTCCGATGCCCTACCTCCGCATAGGGATTGTGATTGTGCTATCAATTTGATTCCTGGTAGTAAATTCCCAAAAGGTCGACTGTTTAATTTATCCGTGCCTGAGCACGCCGCTATGCGCAGTTATGTGAAGGAATCCCTGGAGAAGGGGCATATTCGCCCGTCATCGTCACCATTAGGAGCAGGGTTCTTTTTTGTAGCCAAGAAGGATGGTTCGCTGAGACCTTGTATAGATTGCCGCCTTCTAAATAAGATCACGGTTAAATTTCAGTACCCCTTGCCATTGTTATCTGATTTGTTTGCTCGGATTAAGGGGGCTAGTTGGTTCACCAAGATAGATCTTCGTGGTGCGTATAATCTGGTGCGAATCAGGCGAGGAGATGAATGGAAAACTGCATTTAATACGCCCGAGGGTCATTTTGAGTATCTAGTGATGCCATTCGGACTTGCCAATGCTCCATCAGTGTTTCAGTCCTTTATGCATGATATCTTCAGAGAGTACCTGGATAAATTCCTGATTGTGTACTTGGATGACATTTTGATCTTCTCGGATGATTGGGAGTCTCATGTGAAGCAGGTCAGAACAGTTTTTCAGGTCCTGCGTGCTAATTCTTTGTTTGTGAAGGGATCAAAGTGTCTCTTTGGTGTGCAGAAGGTTTCATTTTTGGGGTTCATCTTTTCCCCTTCTACTATCGAGATGGATCCTGTTAAGGTCCAAGCCATCCATGATTGGACTCAGCCGACATCTCTGAAAAGTCTGCAAAAGTTCCTGGGCTTTGCTAATTTTTATCGTCGCTTCATCTGCAATTTTTCTAGTATTGCCAAACCATTGACCGATTTGACCAAGAAGGGTGCTGATTTGGTCAATTGGTCTTCTGCTGCTGTGGAAGCTTTTCAAGACTTGAAGCGTCGTTTTTCTTCTGCCCCTGTGTTGTGTCAACCAGATGTTTCTCTTCCGTTCCAGGTCGAGGTTGATGCTTCTGAGATTGGAGCAGGGGCTGTTTTGTCGCAGAGAGGTTCTGATTGCTCAGTGATGAAACCATGCGCTTTTTTTTCCAGGAAGTTTTCGCCTGCTGAGCGAAATTATGATGTGGGCAACCGAGAGTTGCTGGCCATGAAGTGGGCATTCGAGGAGTGGCGTCATTGGCTTGAAGGAGCTAAGCATCGCGTGGTGGTATTGACTGATCATAAGAACTTGACTTATCTTGAGTCTGCTAAGCGGTTGAATCCTAGACAGGCTCGTTGGTCGCTGTTTTTTGCCCGTTTTGACGTTGTGATTTCGTACCTTCCGGGCTCTAAAAATGTGAAGGCGGATGCTCTGTCTAGGAGTTTTGTGCCCGACTCTCCGGGTTTGTCGGAGCCGGCGGGTATCCTCAAGGAAGGAGTAATTGTGTCTGCCATCTCCCCTGATTTGCGGCGGGTGCTGCAAAAATTTCAGGCTAATAAACCTGATCGTTGTCCAGCGGAGAGACTGTTTGTCCCTGATAGGTGGACCAATAAAGTTATCTCTGAGGTTCATTGTTCGGTGTTGGCTGGTCATCCTGGAATCTTTGGTACCAGAGAGTTGGTGGCTAGATCCTTTTGGTGGCCGTCTCTGTCGCGGGATGTGCGTGTTTTTGTGCAGTCCTGTGGGATTTGTGCTCGGGCTAAGCCCTGCTGTTCTCGTGCCAGTGGGTTGCTTTTGCCCTTGCCGGTCCCGAAGAGGCCTTGGACACATATCTCTATGGATTTTATTTCTGATCTTCCCGTTTCTCAAAAGATGTCAGTCATTTGGGTGGTCTGTGATCGCTTTTCTAAGATGGTCCATCTGGTACCTTTGTCTAAATTGCCTTCCTCCTCTGATTTGGTGCCATTGTTCTTCCAGCATGTGGTTCGTTTACATGGCATTCCAGAGAATATCGTTTCTGACAGATGTTCCCAGTTTGTTTCAAGGTTTTGGCGAGCCTTTTGTGGTAGGATGGGCATTGACTTGTCTTTTTCCTCGGCTTTCCATCCTCAGACTAATGGCCAGACCGAACGAACCAATCAGACCTTGGAAACATATCTGATATGCTTTGTTTCTGCCGATCAGGATGACTGGGTGTCCTTTTTGCCTTTGGCTGAGTTCGCCCTTAATAATCGGGCCAGCTCGGCTACCTTGGTTTCGCCATTTTTCTGCAATTCTGGGTTCCATCCTCGTTTCTCTTCAGGACAGGTTGAGTCTTCGGACTGTCCTGGTGTGGATACTGTGGTGGACAGGTTGCAGCAGATTTGGACTCATGTAGTGGACAATTTGACCTTGTCCCAGGAGAAGGCTCAACGTTTCGCTAATCGCAGACGCCGTGTGGGTCCCCGACTTCGTGTTGGGGATCTGGTTTGGTTATCTTCTCGTCATATTCCTATGAAGGTTTCCTCTCCTAAGTTTAAACCTCGTTTCATTGGTCCGTATAGGATTTCTGAGGTTCTTAATCCTGTGTCTTTTCGTCTGACCCTTCCAGATTCTTTTTCCATACATAACGTATTCCATAGGTCATTGTTGCGGAGATACGTGGCACCTGTGGTTCCATCTGTTGATCCTCCTGCCCCGGTTTTGGTGGAGGGGGAATTGGAGTATATTGTGGAGAAGATTTTGGATTCTCGTGTTTCTAGACGGAAACTCCAGTATCTGGTTAAATGAAAGGGTTATGCTCAGGAAGATAATTCCTGGGTTTTTGCCTCTGATGTCCATGCTCCCGATCTTGTTCGTGCCTTTCATGTGGCTCATCCTGGTCGGCCTGGGGGCTCTGGTGAGGGTTCGGTGACCCCTCCTCAAGGGGGGGGTACTGTTGTGAATTCTGTGGCAGAGCTCCCTCCTGTGGTCACAAGTGGTACTTCGGCTGATTCTCTCTGTGAGCTTCTGTTGGTGGAGGGAAGTGGTACTGCGGCTTCTGAGTTTCCTCCCTCAGGTGATCTGGTGAGGTCGTTAGGTGCTTCTCTACTTAACTCCACCTAATGCTTTGATCCTGGCTTCCTGTCAATGTTCCAGTGTTGGACTTGCTTTTCCCTGGATCATTCCTGTGGCCTGCTGCTCTGCATAGCTAAGTTCTTCTTTGCTATTTGTTTGCTATTTTTTCTGTCCAGCTTGTCTAATTTGTTGCTGGAAGCTCTGGGACGCAAAGGGTGTACCTCCGTGCCGTTAGTTCGGTACGGAGGGTCTTTTTGCCCCCTTTGCGTGGTTTTCTTTAGGGTTTTGTGTAGACCGCAAAGTTACCTTTTCTATCCTCGATCTGTTAAGAAAGTCGGGCCTCACTTTGCTGAATCTATTTCATCTCTACGTTTGTCTTTTCATCTTAACTCACAGTCATTATATGTGGGGGGCTGCCTTTTCCTTTGGGGTATCTCTCTGAGGCAAGGTAGGCTTATTTTCTATCTTCAGGCTAGTTAGTTTCTCAGGCTGTGCCGAGTTGCATAGGCAGAGTTAGGCGCAATCCACGGCTGCCTCTAGTGTTGTTTGGAGAGGATTAGGGATTGCGGCCTGCAGAGTTCCCACGTCTCAGAGCTCGTTCTATGATTTCGGGTTATTGTCAGATCACTGTATGTGCTCTGACCGCTATGTCCATTGTAGTACTGAATTGCCTTTCATAACAAGTTGGGAGGAAGGGCTCTGGGGGTTGTTGACCAAAACTGTCTCTGACGTTATCAATCTTCTGCTTGAAAAATGAGGCAAGTCTTCAGCTGAGATGAGTGGGGAGGGAGGAGGTGCTGGGGGATGGAGGAGAGAATTGAAGGTGTTGAATAACTGTTTTGGGTTGTGAGACAGGGAGGATATGAGAGATGAGAAGTAGGTTTGTTTTGCTGTGGCGAGTGTGGTCTTGAAAGTAGTGAGGGGCTGTTTGAATGCGATGAAGTGCTCGTTGGAGTGGGATCTTTTCCATCTGCGCTCAGCAGCCCTGGAAGCTCGCCTCAGTTCTTTGGTCAGGCTGGTGTGCCAGGGCTGTCTGTTGATTTTGCAAGCATTGGTATGTGCGAGAGGGGCAAGAGATTCCAAAGCTTCAGCTATTGTGGAGTTATATAGAGCGGCAGCATCATCCGCATTGTGTAGGGAACTTATGTCTGTGAGAGGGAGGAGTGATTCAGAGAGTGAGTATAGATCAAGGTGTTTAAGATTTTTGAGAGGGTGTGCAAGTTTGTGGGGTGGGGATTGTAGACAAGGAGTGGAGAGGAAAGAGAATGTAAGTAGGTTGTGGTCAGAAAGAGGAAGAGGTGAGTTAGAGAGGTTATATAGAGAGCAGAGGCGGGTGAAGAGGAGGTCCAGTGTGTGGCCTTCTTTGTGGGTGGCTGTAGAAGACCATTGAGTGAGGGAATAAATAAAAGGCAGCTGCGCTTTACAGTACCAGCAAAGCGTAGACTTTTCAAAAATCTCATGCACAGCATGTCACTTTTTTCAGTATTTTTTTCATCATTTTTCACCCATTGACTTGAATAAGTGGTTAAAAAACGCTGAAAAAAAGCACCAAAAATGCAGGTATCAGGTTTTGCTGCATTTTTTTTATGCCAAAACTTGATTCTATGGAATACGACTTTTTTTCAACACTAAATTTTATCATCACGCACAAGAGACAAATCTGACATGCCAAAAAAACAACAAAAAAAAGCACAAAAAACCAAAATGCTGAAAAAACGCCTAGTGTGACCCTTCCCTAGAAGTAATGATGTCACTAGTGTGCTGCACAGGATCTAGCAGTTGTCATACAGAGGGAGGCTGTAGACTTCAAAAAATGTTTGTTTTTTTTAAGTTCTGTGATAAGCAGTTGTTAATAGATGTAAGTTTTGCTAAGGCCTGAGTCACACTACAGCGAGATACGGCCGAGTCTCGCAGGTTAAAACCAAGCTCTGGCACCGGCACTCCGGAGCGGAGCGTGCGGCCGCATAGCAATACATGGAGCTGCACGCTCCGCTCCGGAGTGCCGGTGCCAGAGCTTGGTTTTAACCTGTGAGACTCGGCCGTATCTCGCTGTAGTGTGACTCTGGCCTAATACGTTTGCTCAAACAACGTTCACAGAGTCATTACATAATTATTTAAAATATCCAAACATTTTCCTTGCAGACAAAATATAAAATAAATAATAATTAACAAAGTAAATGTCTCATCTATCAGAGAAATGCAATGAGGTTTAAAAGAGATAAGACAAAAATGTATCAAGTTTTAATTTAGGCAAAATGTGAATTGTTAGGTTTTTTAAAGTTTTTGTTTGATTATTCTGACTTTTCTAATTTCTCAATAAATCTTTATAGCAGTCACAGATCTGTTTGTCTGTTACTGAGCTCCAAATTCCCTATAGAGCTAAAGGGAATATGTCACCAAGTTTGTGCCATGTAATCTGAGAGCAGCATTATGTAGGGGCAGAGACCCTGATTCCGGAGATGTGTCACTTACTGGGTTGCTTGCTGTTGTTTTGATAACCAGTTTAACCCCTTCACGCCGCAGCCCATTTTCGTTTTTTGCGTTTCTGTTTTTTGCTCCCCTGCTTCCCAGAACCATAACTATTTTTATTTTTCTGTCAATATGGCCATGTGAGGGCTTGTTTTTTGTGGGACGAGTTGTACTTTTGAACAACATCATTGGTTTTACCATATAGTTTACTGGAAAACAGCAACAAAATTCAAGTGTGGTGAAATTGCAAAAAAAAAAAAAATGCAATTCCATATTTGTTTTTTGTTTTCTTTTTACCATGTTCACCAAATGCTAAAACTGACCTTCCATTATGAATCTCCAGGTCATTACAAGTTCATAGACACCAAACATGACTAGGTTATTTTTTACTTAAGTGGTGAAAAAAAAAATCCAAAGCTTGTTAAAAGAAAAATTGCGCCATTTTCCGATACCCGTAGCGTCTCCATTTTTCGTGATCTCAGGTTGGGTGAGGGCTATTTTTTTGCGCACCGATCTGACTTTTTTAATGATATTATTTTGGTGCACATACAATCTTTTTTATCACTCGTTATTGCATTTTTAATTCACTGTCGCGGTGACCAAAAAAATGTAATTCTGGCATTTTAACTTTTTATTTTGCCATGCTGTTTACCGATTGAACTAATTCTTTTAATATCTTGATAGATCGGGCGATTCTGAACACGGCGATACCAAATATACGTACTTTTATTTTTTTTTAAATTGTTTTATTTTGAATGGGGCGAATGGAGGGTGATTAGAACTTTTATATTTTTATTTTTTAATATTTTTTAAAACTTTTTTTTGCTTACTTTTCAATTGCTTCAATAGTCTCCATGTGAGACTAGAAGCTTCGATCATCCGATCGCTTGTGCTACATAGAGCAGGTCTTCGGCCCCACTCTATGTAGCAGAAATCCTCACTTGCTATCAGCGACGTCCGCTGGGCAATCTGGTATTGACAACCATAGGGGTTTGCTGTAGACCCCGGGTTGTCATGCCAACCCATCGGTGATCTGCGGTCATCTGACACGGGCGCTGATGGACGGGATTAGTGACGCGCTTCCGGCGCGATCACATTAAATGCAGCTGTCACAGTTTGATGGCAGCATTTAACAGGTTAACAGCCACGGGTGGCTCACAATTCCACCCGCAGCTGTTAGGGGCACATGTCAGCTGTTCAAAACAGCTGACATGTGCTGGGAGAGATGTGAACTCACATCAAAGGGAGGGACATGACATGCACAGTACATGTGCGGCGCATGTCATGAAGGGGCTAATCTGCTGCAGATCTAGCAGGTCTCTGAATGCTGAGCCCTGTATACCCCACCCACACACCTGATTGGCACCTTTCTGTGTACACAGGGAATAAGCGGAAAGCTGACTATCGGCTACCTAATCAGCAACTACCTAACACTAACTTATTTTTGCTGAAATCATGGTTTTAGTCCCTGACATGACTAATGGCGAGAAAGGTGCCTGGTGAATATAGAAACGTTCCTTGCGTAACAGATATTTTACAAGCCTGAGGTTGAAAGTGAAACACATGGCTTCTTAGTGGCATCTACTGGAGACGTGTGGTCTAGCTGGCTTCTTCACTAAAGTGTTACTCAAGTTCTTACGGGAGGAGAAGAGTAAATGTCGGCACATCTTGATCAGCTCATCAACAATACCTAATGACAGAACCGACACTCTCCTGTGTAAACAAAAGTTTCAGAACTGTTATGTAGTGTGAGATGCAGCAAGCGAAGGCCATTTGTCTATTATAGTGATGTAAAATGTCATTTCTGAAGACATTAAACCTTTTATATGCATATACTTAGGTTCTACTACACATGAAGAATAATATTTTAGACACTTGTGGGGTAAAATGACTTACTGCAACAGAAAATACATTTCTGGGAGGTTTCGTTTCCTAAATAGGGTCACATCCGGGGGTTCGGTTTCCACATGGCGCTCCTACCATTCCAAGCCATGCCATATGCTCAATCAGTAGTGTATGACCGCATAAACGCTATTACTGTGCTCGGGATACATTTTTCTCATATTTAGAAAATAAAAAAGAAACATTTTTCAAGAATACAATTTTTCATTTTCATGGTGCAATGCAATTCGAATCTATGAAACGTCTGTGTTCACTACGCCCCGAGATAAATTCCAAAAGGGGTGCCGTCTTCAGAAAAAAAATAAATGTTTTCATTTTATTCCCACACGAAAAGGATGCAGAAACTTCCCGTTTACTATTTTTAATTGTTAAGTGGTGCACTTTTTAAAATTGGGAGGCTTGTGGGGGTGTTCTAATTTATAGCCCTACCTTGAGAACTCATTATGTCCCTTTAAAAAATAGGTTTTTGGGGAAATGTACAAAATTGAAAAAATTGCTGTTAGACTTGCTAATTCCCCCCCCCAAAATGGATGTATTAAATATTATGCCAGTATAAAAGAAGGATACAGATGTTTCTCGCAAAATAAGTATATCCTCAAAAAGTTACTTTATTTCAGTTCTTCAATACAAAAAGTGAAACTCATATTTTATAGAGTCATTACACACAGAGTGATCTATTTCATGTGTTTATTTCTGTTAATGTTGATGATTATGGCTTACAGCCAATGAAAACCCAAAAGTCATTATCTCAGTAAATTAGAATACTTTATAACATCAGCTTGAAAAATGATTTTGAAATCCAAAATGTTGGCCTACTGAAATGTATGTTCAGTAAATGCACTTAATGCTTGGTCGGGGCTCCTTTTGCATCAATTACTGCATCAATGCGGCGTGGCATGGAGGCGATCAGCCTGTGGTACTGCTGAAGTGTTATGGAAGCCCAGGTTGCTTTGATAGCAGCCTTCAGCTCGTCTGCGTTGTTGGGTCTGGTGTCTCATCTTCCTCTTGACAATACCCCATAGATTCTCTATGGGGTTAAGGTCAGGCGAATTTGCTGCCAATCAAGCACAGTGATGCTGTTGTTTTAAGCCAGGGATTGGTACTTTTGGCAGTGTGAACAGGGGCCAAGTCCTGCTGGAGAATGAAATTTCCATCTCCAAAAAGCTTGTCGGCAGAGGGAAGCATGAAGTGCTCTAAAATTTCCTGGTAGACGGCTGCACTTACTTTGGTCTTGATAAAACACAGTGGACCTACACCAGCAGATGACATGGCTCCCCAAACCATCACTGATTGTGGAAACTTCTCACTAGACCTCAGGCAGCTTGGATTGTGGCCTCCACTCTTCCTCCAGACTCTGGTACCTTGATTTCCAAATGAAATGCAAAATGTACTTTCATCTGAAAACAACCTTGGACTAGGGTTGAGCGACTTTTACTTTTTTAGGGTCGAGTCGGGTTTCGCGAAACCCGACTATCTCAAAACTCGAGTCGAGTGAAATCGGCCGATTATGGCGAAAAGTTGGGGATCGACCGAAACACGAAACCCAATGCAAAGTCAATGGGAAATCTAACTTTTTTCTCTCTCTCTCTCCTCTGTCCCTGAACAGAAAAGCTGGTGTTACACATTGCAAATCGCTACAGCGCACAAGCGAAAAGATGGCGATAGGCGTCCACGCCCCTAAGACCTATGTCATCACTCTGCCCACGCTCCTACATTGGCTGAAAAAATGGCGCCAAACGCGTCATACGAAACGCGACTTTGGCGCGAAGATCGCCGGCCGCATGGCCGATCCCACACTAGGATCGGGTCGGGTTTCATGAAACCCGACTTTGCCAAAAGTCGGCGACTTTTGAATTTGTCCGATCCGTTTCGCTCAAGCCTACATTGGACCACTGAGCAACAGTCCAGTTCTTTTTCTCCTCGGCTCAGGTAAGACTCTTCTGGCGTTGTCTATTGGTCATGAGTGGCTTGACACAAGGAATGTGACACTTGTATCTCATGTCCTGGATAAGTCTGTGTGTGGCGGCTCTTGAAGCAATGGCTCCAGCAGCAGTCCACTCCTTGTGAATCTCCACCAAATTTTTGAATGACCTTTTCTTAACAATCCTTTCAGGGCTGCGGTTATCCCAGTTGCTTGTGCACCTTTTTCTACCACACTTTTTCCTTCCACTCAACTTTCCATTAATATTCTTGGATACAGCACTTTGTGAACAGCCAGCTTTTTTAGCAATGACTTTTTGTGGCTTACCCTCCTTGTGGAGTGTGTCAATGACTGCCATCTGGACATCTGTCAAGTCAGCAGTCTTCCCCATGATTGTGGAGCTACTGAAACAGACTAAGGAACCTTTTAAATGCTTAGGAAGCTTTTGCAGGTGTTGTTTGTTAATTATTATAATTTACTGAGATAATGACTTTTGGGTTTTTATTGACTGTAAGCCATAATCATCAATATTAACAGAAATAAACACTTGACATAGATCACTCTGTTTGTAATGACTCTATATAATATATGAGTTTCATTTTTTGTATTGAAGAACTGAAATAAATTAACTTTTTGATGCTATTCTAATTTTGGGAGAAGCACCTGCATGTTACATGTTAATAATTGTGGGCACCATGACTATTTTAAGGGCAGAAACATTAAAATGTTTATTTTTAACAAAAATATATCAACCTAGATTTACTATTTATGTAAAGTACAATGTGTCACGAAAAAACTGTCTCAGAATTACCTTAATAAGTAAAATACCAAACAATATAGCCAACTAGCATGGTAACGAAAATAGAAATCAGAAATCTGTACCACTAGTAGCACCAAGACCTAAACGGCCTATCACCAAACGCATACCAACTACGCAAAGGAAAAAGATGATTCACGGCCAAAGTATTAGCAAAAAATGTATAAACTTTATTAATATAAAAAATACACAAGTGTATGGGAAGTGATATGAAAACATGGCGCCACAAAGCTGGACGCTGCAGAAAAAGCAACCGGAGGCACGTACACAGAGAAGACAGTCCACATAATATACTAATCACATACTGTCTATCATAATAAAAGCCAAATTACACTAAACCAGGAAAAAACCTAAAACATAACAATAATAAATACGGCTATATGTGGCAGAAACCCATTGGAGTGGGAAATCAGATTATCGGCGGTGATACCTACAGGCTACAGTCCCAGGGATACTAATAAATAGTACAGAGTATAAGTATAAGTGTAATGGGACCTAGCACTGCCTATCAATACAATAATAGTTAAATCAATGATACGACCAATAGCAAATATCACCGAATAGTACCCACCGCAATGTGGACTGAGGTTCCTGGGGACGTGCCTCCGCCCCAACGCGCGTTTCGGTGCTCACACCTCCGAAACGCGCGTTGGGGCGGAGGCACGTCCCCAGGAACCTCAGTCCACATTGCGGTGGGTACTATTCGGTGATATTTGCTATTGGTCGTATCATTGATTTAACTATTATTGTATTGATAGGCAATGCTAGGTCCCATTACACTTATACTTATACTCTGTACTATTTATTAGTATCCCTGGGACTGTAGCCTGTAGGTATCACCGCCGATAATCTGATTTCCCACTCCAATGGGTTTCTGCCACATATAGCCGTATTTATTATTGTTATGTTTTAGGTTTTTTCCTGGTTTAGTGTAATTTGGCTTTTATTATGATAGGCAGTATGTGATTAGTATATTATGTGGACTGTCTTCTCTGTGTACGTGCCTCCGGTTGCTTTTTCTGCAGCGTCCAGCTTTGTGGCGCCATGTTTTCATATCACTTCCCATACACTTGTGTATTTTTTATATTAATAAAGTTTATACATTTTTTGCTAATACTTTGGCCGTGAATCATCTTTTTCCTTTGCGTAGTCCTTAATAAGTAAAAGCATAACAATGAAAAATTATTTCCAAGGACCATGCTCGGACCGCAATATCCAACTTGAATACCAGGTCTCATGACCGGAGCTAATTGCTGTTTAGGCATTTATAAGGTAATTAGATGATGTCATGAGACCCTGTGATTGGGCAAGGAACTGCGATCAAAGAAGGGTCCATGTTTCATGGATGTTTGAAACCAGTGTTACACTGTCTAATTAGTGCCGTCAGTGCCAAACAGCATAGCAACATACCCTTTTGACTAGGGGTTACACCCTGTTGTCAATTTATTCCCAGGTGGAATAACAAATAACTGCGTTCTAAGAAAATATGTTCCAGAATTGGTATTTAAAGGTTCCAATATGTGAGAGATACATTTGTAGTTTTCTTTTGACTGGCGCTCTAGTAGACCTTTCGATTCCTGTATTTTTACAGCTTGTGAAGACACAAAAAATAATTGACCATGATTCCTACACTGTCTCCTAGGTCTTCTGCAACCAAATCTCATTTCTCTGCCTCATCAGCAGGGTGGACCTCAAGCTGGAATGGGACTGGCCTCCCAGGTATGGTCTATAATAATATGTCAGAGCTCTGCTAAAATCTTCCTGTACAGCAGCGTTCCCCTCTTACCTTCTAATAATAATAGTAGTGGAATATAGAAGCTGCTCTAGAATTGAAATATAAATGAAAAAAATGTATTTTGGTAAATTATAAATTTTAAAATAATGAAAAAAGTAAAACTTGGAGCATTAATGAAGCTTATTCAGAAATAGTAGAATGTTACCCTCCTAAAGCTACACAGCGGCAATTTATTTTTTGTTTCTATTGTCATTCATCATAACGGCTCATACGGGGCAGACTGTCAGTCACTGTCACACACTAACACTTTATACCAGGCGTGGGCAATTCATTTTCCTGAGGGGCCACATGAAGGACCGTGACTGTTGTGGGGATCGAACCAATAGACTAAAATTAATTCTGCTTAATAATAATATATTATTAGTATCTAGTCAACAGATTTACTGTAATTATACTACTACTACATGTTATGACAGGGCTTATAGTAACATCTATTCTTATCAGTAACAGGTGATAAAAATCAAATAATTAAAGTATAAATAGAAAAAACGTATGAAAATCAGTAAAGCTCCTTTTATTCAGTTCTTGTACACTCAAAAGCTGCTCTCCACACAGTATGATGGCCCCCGATAACCCTCCACAAAGTATAATTAAACACAGCTCTCCAACACAGTAGGATGCTCCTCACAGCTTACCTCACAGTATGACGGCCCCCACACAGACTATAATTGCCCACAGCCCCTAACACAACATGATTTCCTCACAAGCGTCACACACACAGACATTATTATGGCCCAACAGGCCCCCTTCACATCATATGATGCTACACAGCCACCCAAACAGTATGATTCTCAACATCTCAGTGCACAGTATAATCTCTTATAGACCCTCATACATTACAATGGATCCCACAGCTCCTTACATACAGTATGATGCCCCTCACAGCCTACCACACAGTATGATGGCCCCTACACATATTATGATCCCCCATAGCCTCTAACACAGTTTAATTAACTCACAAGTATCCTACACACACACATTATTATGCCCCAACAGGCCCCCTTCACCAGTTTTGTGACGCCCCTGAGGGTCTAGTCACCATAGAGGTACTGCACCTCAGCCAGAGGTGTGGTACTCCGCTCTCGGGTAAGCAGGGGACACTACCCAGTACCCACACACTAGCACCCATCACTAGACATCTCCAGGCCAGGGAGGGACTAGGTAGAAGGTGTGGACAGAGTGACAGTTAGAGGGGTTGTCATGGAAACAAGAAGGAGGAGTTAGTTAGTTAGTGAGAGGGAGTTGGAACTGCGGTCTTGAGCAGAGAGGAGCTCGTCCCAGCACCAGAGAACAGAGAGAGAGAGCAGAGAGAAGTTCCAGAGAGTGAGAGAGAAAGAAGGGGTCCTAGGGGCATGGGTAGTGAGCAATCCACCCGTGGAGCCCGTGTCCACGCCGACTGTAGCTGGGTGGAGGGACCAGGTCACAGTGGGGGAACTGGCCCCCAAGACAAGTGGAGAACTACAAGGCACAGCTAGCAAGCCGGAGGTTGTGGTATTTGTATGTGCCACAGCCAAATCCACACATATTCGCTGAAAAGATAGCTATATAGGATCAAGGAGACCAAGAGGACGTCGCCCAACAAGATTCGAGGCTGCTGGCTTGGAACACTGTGTGTGAAGGCACAGGGCAGGAGCGGTGGGAGTCAGTGCAGTGAGATTGCCAGGAAAGGAACATAAGAGAGGAGTCCTGCAAAAGTGTACCCCAAATCACCTGAGGGTTGGCTGGGTCACAGAAGGACACAGCACATGGCTGGAGACAGTATCTGCAGAACTGTGAGTAATGCGTTGGAAACTGCACCCAGCTGTGTCCTCTGAATTATTTGCTGTGCCACCTGCCCTGCACTACAATACCTGCCATCCCATTTCACACTATAACTGCCCAGGGGCCTAGCTCTACCTGTGAAGAGCTGTACCAACTCTGCTGCATCATCATCTGCCCAGGGGATCTGAACTGCAGCGTCGGCCACCATCTCATTGCCGAATACCACGGGTGGAGTCACAAACAATACCCCTATTAACTTTATTTTCCCTTTTAATTGACTTTTATTGGACGCCCAAGGGCACGGACCGGGTCACTGATGCCATGACACATCCCTACCGAGTATCTCCACGGCCCTGCCTGACGCTCCAGTATGATCCCACACAGCCTTCTACACAGTATGATGGCCCCAAATCCTTCAAATATTATGATGTCCCCACAGCCACCCAAACAGTCTGGTCCCCCCACATCTTCCTTCACAGCATAATCCCTCATAGCCCCTCATACACAACGATGGATCCCACCCACAGCTCCTCAAACACAGTATGATCCCTCAGAACCCCCCAAACAATGATACCCACAAACGTGAATGATAAAAAAACACTAACCTGCCCCCTTCACCCTCAGTTTCCAAAACCTGCTGCCCCAGGCTTTGTTGTCTGCAGACTGAGCACAGTAGGTGCAATCGAGTGATGTTATCTCGCCTGCTGTGCTGAGCCTCCATTGCACAGGCTGAATGGTAGAAGAAGGAGTCTACCGGTTAAACCATTACTAGCATCTGCTTTGAAAGAATTTAGATATTGGTAAAATTGACTGCCGGGCGGAAGAGGGCAGCCACGTAGTGTGGCCTGTGGGCCACTGTTCACAGCCATTACCCGGGTCTGCTCATTACTCCTATATACAAAATATAAAAAAAACTATGCCAAAATGAGTAGAAATTAGCATAGATAAGGTATGTTTTAAGAAAAACAAAAACTCTTCCAAAACAATCAGAGCAATTCTGATTCACTAGGAGCTGCTGACATGGCTTCCCTCCTGCCAAAGCTTCTAGATGATATACTTAGCTGCTCATTGATATTACTTTTGAAGTTTACAACAGCTGCAGGCTCATGTTTCAGGGACTATGCTGAGCAGACAGCAGAGGGAGCTGTGTTAACTTTTACAGCTGTTTGTTGATATACTTCATACTGTACTTTATGAACTCTCAGTTTTTTTCTGTTTGTGTTCTCTTTCTGTGTCCTCCATGTTGAGATGGTTGCTATATGTCCCATGTAAATTGGTTAATTCTCCCACAATGTCTTAGTGCTTATGAAACTGCTGAAGGATGAAATCTACAATAATTACAACATCACGTTTCATGCTATAAACATTGTACACTAAAAACTGTAATAACTTTTATCACCTAAATAGGCTCTGGGGCGTCCGGGACTCCCAGGATCTTCTATAGAACCGCATTTGGAAATACCACATTTACATGCCCCCAAACACTTACCAGTAGCTTCAGATGAGCCCAGCGATTTGGAAGAACTGGAAAAGTTTGCCAAGACTTTCAAGCAGAGAAGGATAAAGCTTGGCTTTACACAGGTGAGAAATACGCTATACAGTATATACACCTGATTAGACTTATATACAATAATAAAGATTAAAAATCATTGTAAAGTGGTTTCAACAAAAAATATGTTACCAAGAAGTACATTATTTTACGGCAAACAATCTGGAAGATATTAAAGAGGTTGTCCACTACTCGGACAACCCATTCTGAATCTCTGTCTCCCCCAAGGAAAATAATAACACTAAAGCCATTGTCACGATACAGCTGTCAGGTGACCCAGGATATGGGGCTCCTCTGTCCCTAACACTAGGGGGCGCCCTAGTGTGCCCTACTCCCCGGGATTCTTCTGAAGGTGAAGATGCCAGGGCCTCCACCCTTGCTTTATCTCCTGAGTTAGCCATTCGTCTATTCTCTTCCCCCACCCAGGGAAGAGGGTCGCTACTGTGCACCGTAGTACACCAAGCCGACAAACAAGGGTTAACAAAAAACTCCAGGCATACAAAATATTTACTCACATATAGCAGAGGAATGCAACGGGGCGTGGAGGTAGGGGAATAAACCAAAACAGAAGGATAGGGAATTACCACACATACCAACCAAGCAACAGTCACAGATGACTCCTCCAACTCTCCTTTTCATATGAACTCCTCTCTCTCTGTTAGATATGCAGCAAATACTAGCTCTGACATGGATTTGTAACAGAACCCAGATTATAAAGGGGAAAGGAGTGGCTAACCGAGCTCAGCTGTGAACACAGGGATCTCCAACATGGCTTTATACTCACCTGCTGGTGCCATTCTAGTGTTGCCAGCATTGGCTTTCCTGGAGCATGAAGATATTGTTATTTCACACAATCCCTGCGGCCAATCAGCACGGGCTTCATTCTCCTCTTCTATGGACAAATCAAGACATCCGGAGGAAGTGAGAGCAGCCGCAGCTCTCAGTTCCTTTGGTTGTCAATTACATCCATATAGGAGAGGAGAGTGAAGTCAGTGCTGATTGGCCGCAGGGATTGTGTGACGTAACAATGTCATGTGTTATAGCTGTTTTTCATTCTGACCCAAATGTCAGCTGACAGATCACCAGTGAGGGCCAAATTGTGGAGTTAAGCCCGTCATTTTACAAGCGCGCTTGGAGACAAAAAGACACCTCACACATATCCTGTGAGCAAGTCACTTTTATCTGAAGTAATAGAGCAAGAAAGCAATATTTTATACCATTTACAACAAATGTAATTCTCAATGCAATTAATGTAGCCCCCACCATCACCTAGGGTCATACTGACCTTTAATCTATCACGTACCAAATAACATGTCTCAATCACTCCACCTAATTCAGCTCAAACTGCGCTGAATAATGTCTTCTGTCACATACAGAGGACCACACCTAACGGAACCCCTCATCAATCAGGGATTTATGTTTATTCCTTATACTCATTTACTCACCTGTCATCTCATTCAGAGTTCTCATAGACATACAAGGCTCACACAGCCTGCCTATTTTGCACTTTGGAATTAACACAACTCTATATAACAAAAACTGCAGCAGTGTCCACTGACACTCTGAAAGCACTTTAAGGCCAAACAACAAAAACCACGGCCTTAATACAAAATGCAGCTTCATATAATGTACTGCCAATCCAAAATGACCAAAATAACAACACTGCACAGAGTCTATCCCAGCTCTGTATTACTCACTACACAAATACACAACCAATTAGGATACTGACAAATGATACAGATAACAATTATCATCTTATAACTCTATTATTCAACTCTCATATGGACATAAACAGACAACAAAACTCACTCGTGATGTGGATTCTTTGAACCATGTTCGCAGCCTTTTACCCAGAGGTATGGAGAGATCCAGATGAGAGATTGCAAGTGCAAAACAGGTTTGTAAGAATAACATTTCTCACCTTGCTGCAGCTGGTGTTTTGCATGCCAATCTCCCAGAAGCTCCCCCATACGGATTCCGAATAGGCTGGATACACGGCCCCGGTCGGGCGCCAAAACTGTTATAGCTGTTTTTCATTCTGACCCAAATGTCAGCTGACAGATCACCAGTGAGACCAAATTGTGGAGTTAAGCCCGTCATTTTACAAGCGCGCTTGGAGACAAAAAGACACCTCACACATATCCTGTGAGCAAGTCACTTTTATCTGAAGTAATAGAGCAAGAGGCAATATTATATACCATTTACAACAAATGTAATTCTCAATGCAATTCATGTAGCCCCCACCATCACCTAGGGTCATACTGACCTTTAATCTATCACGTACCAAATAACATGTTGTGACTGAATATGGAGAACATACATGATAAGAAGTGTAGTCTCCTTGAAGCGGAGACACTAAGACTACTGCATCAACAGATTCTAGTAATTCTAACAATTAAAGGCAAGAGGCACTTAAAGGCAAACTATTAACCCTTCTATATCACATGCAATCCCAGGAAAAGCCAGTGCTGGCAACACTGGAATGGCACCAGCATCAGAGGTGAGTATAGGTGTTATAATTATTTTACGTGCTGGAAACATAGGGATTGAGAACGGGTTGTGCGAGTAATGGAAAACCCCCTTAAGAATACATGCTAATGGTGATGGCTAAAGCCAGCTTTTATCACAGTTGATGAAAACCTCTTATTCTTTTTTTTTCCTCAGGGTGATGTTGGACTGGCAATGGGTAAACACTACGGGAATGATTTCAGCCAAACAACAATATCACGATTTGAAGCCCTTAATCTGAGTTTCAAAAACATGTGCAAGCTAAAACCCTTACTGGAGAAGTGGCTGAGTGATGCTGGTAAGGGGGGTATTGCTGGTTTAGTCTACAGTGTACTGTTCAAAATATTACTTCTAGCTATAGTTTCTGGGTAGCATAAGCATGCTTAACCCCTTAACGACACGGGGTATTTCAGTTTTTGAATTTTCGTTTTTTGCTCCCCTTCTTCCCAGAGCCATAACCTTTTTTATTTTTCCATCAATATGGCCATGTGAGGGCTTGTTTTTTGAGGGACGAGTTGTACTTTTGAATGACATCATTGGTTTTATCATGTACTGGAAAATCGGAAAAAAATTTCAAGTGTGGTGAAATTGCAATAAAAGTGCAATTCCATAGTGGTTTTGTTTTTTTTGTTATTTTACCATGTTCACTAAATGCTAAAACTGACCTGCCATTATGATTCTCCAAGTAATTACAGGTTCATAAACACCAAACATGTCTAGGTTCTTTTTTATTAAAAAAGATCCAAAGTTTTATTAAAATTCCAAAGTTTGTTACAAAAAAAAATTGCGCAATTTTCCAATACCTGTAGCGTCTCCATTTTTCGTGACCTGGGGCTGGGTGAGGGCTTAATTTTTGTGTGTCAAGCTGATGTTTTTAATGATACTATTTTGGTGCAGATACAATTTTTTGATCTCCCGTTATTGCATTTCAATGCAATGTTGCGGCGGCAAAAAAAACGTAACATTTGACATTTTTTTCTAGTTACGCCATTTAGTGATCAGGTTAATTCTTTTTTTACATTCATAGATCAGGCGATTCTGAACGCGGCGATACCAAGTATGTGTATATTTGATTTTTTTTTTATTGTTGTTTTACTTTGAATGCGGCAAAAGGGGGGTGATTTGAACTTTTAGATATTTTTTATTTTTGAATATTTTTAACCCCTTTCTGACCTCGGATGGGATAGTACGTCCAAGGTCAGATACCGCACTTTTGATGCAGGGCTCCAGCGGTGAGCCCGCATCAAAGCCGGGACATGTCAGCTGTTTTGTATAGCTGACATCTGCCCGCAATAGCGGCGGGTGGAATCACGATCCACCCGCCGCTATTAACTAGTTAAATGCCGCTGAAAGCGGCATTTAACTAGCGCTTCCGGCCATTGGGCCGGAAATGCGCGCATCGCTGACCCCCGTCACGTGATCGGGGGTCAGCCATACGTCTGCAAACAACCAGTGGTCTATTGAAGACCTCTATGGTTGTTGATGCCGGATTGCTGTGAGCGCCACCCTGTGGTCGGTGCTCATAGTAATGCAGCAATTCTACTACATAGGAGCGATCTGAGCATTGCCTGTATGTAGCTGAGCCGATCAGGCTATGCCAACTTCTAGCCTCCCATTGAGGCTATTGAAGCATGGCAAAAGTTAAAAAAAATGTTTTAAAAAGTATGACAAAAATAAAAAAATAAATAAAAGTTTAAATCACCCCCTTTTGCCCCATTCAAAATAAAGCAATAAAAAAAATCAAACAAAGACATATTTGGTATCGCCGCGTTCAGAATCGCCCGATCTAAAAAAACAAGTGTGGGATTGCACTTTTTTTTGCAATTTCACCGCACTTGGATTTTTTTTCCCGTTTTCTAGTACATGACATGGTAAAACCAATGATGTCATTCAAAAGTACAACTTGTCCCGCAAAATATAAGCCCTCACATGGCCATATTGACGGAAAATGTAAAAAAGTTATGTCTGGCAAGGAGGGGAGCAAAAAACAAAAACGCAAAACTGAAAAAAGCTCTGGGGCTTAAGGGGTTAACAACATGTTTTTTTTTACTGCATGCTTGCATGCTTCAATAGTCTCCATGGGAGACAAGAAGCTGCAGTTGTCCGATCACCTCTGCTACATACAGGCGATGATCATAGCGATTCCACCAGCGGCTGTTGCGGTCACATGTCAGCTGAATATAGCAGCTGACATGTGACCAGAAAGGTGCGGACTCAGCCTCGGAACCCACACTAAACGGGGAGTCCGACGTGGGCGTATTATTACACCCAGCATCGGAAAGGGTTTAAAGAGGACTTGTCATCAAGTCAATAGCTGCCAATTTTTTGCTTTTATTGCCTCTTCTTCCCTGATTATTGTGTTTTTTTGTATTAAAATCTGCCATATTATTCCAGAGATACAGTGTGTCTCACCTTTATTGGCACCCCTTCATTCTTTTCGTACACTACAATATCTTCAGAAATAAATGGAAATGTACCAAAGTTATATCTTTGTGTTATATTTTGTTATATCTATATAGTTTATACATAAAACATTGTTTCTCAGCTTACATGTTGCAATTTCAAAGAAGAAACAGAATAAACAGCATGCGCAGCAATAAATGCACCCCTAATTAATACTTGGTTGCACACCCTTTGGCATTGATGACAGCCTCCAAGCATTTCTTGTAGCCATCTGTAAGCTTCTTGCACTTCTCCGCTGGTATTTTCTCCCACTCTTCGTTTGCAGTTTATTCAAGCTCCTGAATGTTTGCAGTGCTCTATATCCCAAAGGCATATGTCAGCTCACCACAAAGATTTTCAATGGGATTGAGGTCAGGAGTCAGGACTCATTGTTGGCCATTTTAAAACAGTAATTTTTTTTCTTTTTCAACCATTCTTGCGTACTTTTGGATGTGTGCTTTGATGTTATTGTCTTGCTGGAGGACCCATGATCTTCGACTTAAACCAAGTTTTCTTACATTGGCTAGGACGTTTCACTCTAAAATCTCTTGATAATTCTGTTTTTATGATTCCTATGGTACGGTCAATGCCTCCAGTACCAGACATAGCAAAACAACCCCACAGCATTACGGATCCTCCACCATGCTTATCCGCTGGTAACATAGTAACATAGTTAGTAAGGCCGAAAAAAGACATTTGTCCATCCAGTTCAGCCTATATTCCATCATAATAAATCCCCAGATCTACGTCCTTCTACAGAACCTAATAATTGTATGATACAATATTGTTCTGCTCCAGGAAGACATCCAGGCCTCTCTTGAACCCCTCGACTGAGTTCGCCATCACCACCTCCTCAGGCATAGTAACGGTAGGGTGTTATTTTCCTTACAAGCCTTATTGTCTGTTAACAAACTGTTGCTTTGCATTGCCAAAAAGCTCAATTTTTGTTTCATCTGTCCACAGAACATTTTTCCAGAAGGATTGTGGTGTGTCAAGTTACTCTTTGTCAAAGATCTGTCTTTCCTTTTTATGTCTTTTCTTCAGCAATGGTTTCTTCCTTAGCCTTCTCCCATAAAGCTCTGCTTGGTTTAGTGTGCGGAGTATGGTACTTGTTGAAACCATGACCCCTTCAGGTTGGCCTTCAGGTCTTTGGATGTTGACGTGGTGTTTTTTCCACCAATCCCACCAACCTTTTGAAGACTTCTTTTGTCAACTTTCCTCTTCCCCGCATGTCTACGGAGGTTCTTGATGGTTCCATGCTTCGCAAACTCCTTAATAACATTGCACACTGTTGAAACTGGGATATCAATCTCTTTGAAGATGGCCTTGTACCTTTGGAAGTCTTGTGTCTAATAATAGCAGTTCTGATGTCCTCAGAGAGCTCCCTTGTCTTCAACATTGTGACAAAGGAACAGGGCCTACCATGTGGCTTTTTAAAACACTGAAGTCAGCATTCATTGGCTATTTCATGTCTATTTCATGTCACATGGGCACCGACAATTAATTTCAGTTGATTCTCGTTTGTGATTGAACACAGGTGAGTCAAAATGTGTTTTCATACTAATTTAATGTAAAAGGTGCTAATACCAGTGTAGCAGCAGGCTTTAGGTTTTTCTATTTTTCCCCTCTTTGTTTTTTGTTTTAAACTATTGTCTATCATTTGCTTTTTTGTATTTAACACAAGTGCACTAAACAAAAAACTTTTTCACTTGATTCATTTTTTTCAGGAGCTATTCACATTATGTACTTAAACTTCATGGGTGCCAATAACGATGAGCAGGACTGTATAAGCCTTTTTATTTAGTGGTAATTTTATGATCTTTACCAAGTGGGTGTGGCTCACTGGATTCGCTGGGGGGGGGTGGTCTTTAGGCTACTCTGTATTATTACATTATGAACCATGTCTCCAAGGCGTAAAGACCATACAAGTTTGCACTACATAATGTGCAGAATTATTGGGTAAATTAGTATTTTGACCATATCATAATTATTATGCAGATTTTCCAACTCTAAGCTGTATAAACTTGAATGCTTTTTGGATGAAGTCGATGAGGTGATGTGTATTTGTGTAATGAGGGGGAGAGGCCTTAGGATACAACACCCTTTATCAAGGTGTGCAAAATTATTACACAGCTTGTTTTGCTCAGGCAAAATGGGCTAAAAAAGAGATTTAACTGACTCTGAAAAGTCAAACATTTTTACAAGTCTTACAGAGTGATGCAGTTTTGTTGCAAATAGTCAAATGGGTTGAAAAAACATGTTGAAAAAAACAATCCACACATTAAAGAAGCACTCTTCAACCCATTAAAGTTTTTATCCTCTTAATATATTGCAGAAATCATATATAGCACTGTGCACTTACAATTGCTCATTTTGCATTTCTCCTGAGTAAATTCTTCTCTTATCTCTGATTTATGTAGAAACAGGAAGCCTCTGTTCCCTGCATTTATCATTCCTCTCTTCATTCCTGACCCAGATGCCTCACTTCTCCCCCTGCCATGGACTTTTGCAGTGACTTATGACTTGTGCAGAGAAAATCGACCTCCTGTTTCTACATAGAGCTTAGGGTAGGTGCCCACGATCAGCAACTGGCAGTGCTTTAAATGCAGCACATGTTTGCTGCGTCCAAAGCATTGCCGGCTATTGAGCGCAGGTGAATCCGATGCGTTCACTGAATGGTGCAGATTCACCTCGCCCAATACATTGAATGGGTGAGACTAGTGTCTCCGTAATAGAAATAGACATACTGTGGTCTGGAGAGGCACGCCGCATGTCTGTCTCCATGGGTGAGCAGCGGGCGTGTCGGGATGCATAATGGACATGGAATTTTTCTTAAAATCCCATCCATTATGCTGTAACATCTGGACATTGCGGGTTGGACGCTGCAGAAGTATGGAGCGTGCTACCCGCAGTGTTTACTGATCGCCTGCACATACCCTTAGAAGAATTCAGCTAGTCAGTTTTTAATCACGTGATGTCATTGACCTAATGGATAACAGAAGAATTGGCTGGGTAGTAGACTAAAATGAGCAATTGTAAGCACCCAGTGCTTAAATGATATGATTATTGCAATATAGTAATATGATAAAAACTTTGATGGGAGCGCTTCTTTAACTTCCAAAGTTTTGGGAAGAATCAAACATGGAGCGACCAGGAAGCCATTATGCTCTAGTGCTGTCATATTCCAGAACTGCAGCCACCCTAGAGTGCCCAGAAGTACAAAGTAATCAGAGCTCAGAAACATGGTTGAGATAAGGTAGGCAGAAACCGACTATAACTGACCAAGACACCGAAGTGTAAACGTGAAGACTGGGCCAAGAAATATCTAAAGGCAGAATTTTCAAGTGTTTTATGGACTGATGAGATGAGAGTGACTTTTGACGGACCAGATAAATGGGCCTGTGGCTGGATCAGTAACGGGCACAGACCTTCACTTCCACTCAGATGCCAGCAAGGTGGAGGTGGGGTGCTGCCATGGGCTGCTATTATTAAAGATGACCTAGTTGTACCATTTTCAAGGTTGAAAATTGACTCAACATGAACTTCCAAACCTACTGTCAGTTTTTAGAAGACACTTTCTTCCAGCAGTGGTACAGGAAATAGTCTGCATCTTTCAAGAAAACCATGATTATTTTGTAGGTCAATGCTCCATCGCAGCATCAAAGTCTCCACTGCTCGCCTGCCAATGAAGAGCTTAAAGATGTAGAATAATGACATGGCCCCTTACTTCCATGACGTAAATGTAAGCCCTATTGAGGAATTTTAGGTCCTTCTCAAATGGGAGATTTACGGTGAAGGAGAACAGTCATCTGACAGACTCCGTGGATGGAGCTTATGATTTTTATTGAAAAGGTGAAAAAGAAGGGTGGCTATATTAGTCAGTGGTCTGCCTAAAATCCTGGAGACATGTCTGTTTTTGATACAAGCGTCTATGGGTCTGAGCGTCAAGTCTTTAGTTCCGTGTAAAAATCGTACCAAACTTGGATGACATCTAAGTGAGATTCGATTTTCAGACTTTCAGGAATGGAAGGTGGAGAACCTTTTTTTTTCCCATGTACGAGAAAAACTGATGACACGTGGACCACATTCTGGTCAAACTCTGATCAAAATAATCATTCCGTTTTTCTCACATGTAAGAAAAACTGATGGGGCCTAACATATGAAAATAAACAACTGAGTTTGGAAAATTTACATTTTTGATTTAGTCGCATTATAATTCTGAACAAATAGGTTAGATATTAATCTAGCAAAGACAAAACCTCACTTTTACGTTCTTACAAATTCCGGTTTCAGGTTTATTGACCTTTTGGATTGTCCGACAGCTCTATAGTTGTTCAATAATTAACTGAATCATCAAAAATACAATTTTCCAAATCCTTATGCACACAGTGTAAATAAAAAGGCCGCTTTCTCAGGAACCATATGGTGGATTTTAAAAAAGGGAAACAATCGAATTCTCTGGAGGGCGGTGTGAATAAAATTGCGATTTCAGTGTTGAACATCAAATGTAGCCTCAGCCTAAAGATGGTCTATTATTTATAAATCATATTGTGAAACTAATAAACTCCATGTAATATTTACAGTACATAATTGACACTTCATCAATGGATATATGGCTGTAATCCCTTCAGGACATATGACATATATACACGTGATATGTAGTGTCTCTTCCTTAGATGCGGGCTCCGACACTGAGCCCCAATCTTTCTGGCACATGACAGCTGATTCCATCAGCTGTCATGTGCCCCTAAAAGCCGAGGGCTACCACAACATTTTTTGGGCTACCACAACATTGCAATAAAATTCAATAATGGGCGATCAAAAGATCGTATCTACCCTAAAAATAAAAATGTCAGCTCGGTGTGCAAAAAATGAGCCCTCACACAGCCCCATATCCCCCCAAAAATAGAGAAGCTACGGGTCCCGGAAAATGGTGCCATTTTTTAAAACAAACTTTGGACATTTTTTTCACTTCTTAAATAAATAAGACCCTAGACATGTTTGGTATCTACGCACTTGTAACGACCTGGAGAATCATAATGACAGGTCAGTTTTAGCATTTGGTGAAAATGGTTTAAAAAAAAAAACAATTGTGGAATTACACTTTTTTCAATTTCACCTCCCTTGGAATTTATTTTCAGTTTTCCAGTACATTATATGGTAAAATTAATGGTGCTGTTCCAAAGTACAACTCGTCCTGCAAAAAAACAAGCCCTCACATGCCCATATTGACGGAAAAAATAAAAAAAAGTTATGGCTCTGGGAAAAAGGGGAGCGGAAAATGAAAACGAAAACACGGAAAATGGCCGGGGGTGAAAGAGTTAAATTAATAGTAGTTCACCAATAATTCATTTGCTGTTTATTTTTTTTACTTCTTTAATCTTATTTATGAGAGCAGGCATAGGAGCCATTGATAGGCTGCCATGACAATACGTGGCAGTGGGGTCGGAGATGAGGTGACAGTGGGAGCTTTGTTTAATTTCTTAGATGCTGTGATTGTAATTGACAGTTGGTTAATCAGCCAGGATCACTGGCATTTGCAGTCCCCAGGATCACTGGCATTTGCAGTCCCCAGGATCACTGGCATTTGCAGTCCCCAGGATCACTGGCATTTGCAGTCCCCAGGATCCCTGGCATTTGCAGTCCCCAGGATCACTGGCATTTGCAGTCCCCAGGATCACTGGCATTTGCAGTCCCCAGGATCACTGGCATTTGCAGTCCCCAGGATCACTGGCATTTGCAGTCCCCAGGATCACTGGCATTTGCAGTCCCCAGGATCACTGGCATTTGCAGTCCCCAGGATCACTGGCATTTGCAGTCCCCAGGATCACTGGCATTTGCAGTCCCCAGGATCACTGGCATTTGCAGTCCCCAGGATCACTGGTATTTGCAGTCCCCAGGATCACTGGCATTTGCAGTCCCCAGGATCACTGGCATTTGCAGTCCCCAGGATCCCTGGCATTTGCAGTCCCCAGGATCACTGGCATTTGCAGTCCCCAGGATCACTGGCATTTGCAGTCCCCAGGATCACTGGCATTTGCAGTCCCCAGGATCACTGGCATTTGCAGTCCCCAGGATCACTGGCATTTGCAGTCCCCAGGATCCCTGGCATTTGCAGTCCCCAGGATCACTGGCATTTGCAGTCCCCAGGATCACTGGCATTTGCAGTCCCCAGGATCACTGGCATTTGCAGTCCCCAGGATCACTGGTATTTGCAGTCCCCAGGATCACTGGCATTTGCAGTCCCCAGGATCACTGGCATTTGCAGTCCCCAGGATCACTGGCATTTGCAGTCCCCAGGATCACTGGTATTTGCAGTCCCCAGGATCACTGGCATTTGCAGTCCCCAGGATCACTGGTATTTGCAGTCCCCAGGATCACTGGCATTTGCAGTCCCCAGGATCACTGGCATTTGCAGTCCCCAGGATCACTGGCGTTTGCAGTCCCCAGGATCACTGGCGTTTGCAGTCCCCAGAATCACTGGCATTTGCAGTCCCCAGGATCACTGGTATTTGCAGTCCCCAGGATCACTGGCATTTGCAGTCCCCAGGATCACTGGCATTTGCATTCCCCAGGATCACTGGCATTTGCAGTCCCCAGGATCACTGGCATTTGCAGTCCCCAGGATCACTGGCATTTGCAGTCCCCAGGATCACTGGCATTTGCAGTCCCCAGGATCACTGGCATTTGCAGTCCCCAGGATCCCTGGCATTTGCAGTCCCCAGGATCACTGGCATTTGCAGTCCCCAGGATCACTGGCATTTGCAGTCCCCAGGATCACTGGCATTTGCAGTCCCCAGGATCACTGGCATTTGCAGTCCCCAGAATCACTGGCATTTGCAGTCCCCAGGATCACTGGTATTTGCAGTCCCCAGGATCACTGGCATTTGCAGTCCCCAGGATCACTGGCATTTGCAGTCCCCAGGATCACTGGTATTTGCAGTCCCCAGGATCACTGGTATTTGCAGTCCCCAGGATCACTGGCATTTGCAGTCCCCAGGATCACTGGCATTTGCAGTCCCCAGGATCACTGGTATTTGCAGTCCCCAGGATCACTGGCATTTGCAGTCCCCAGGATCACTGGCATTTGCAGTCCCCAGGATCCCTGGCATTTGCAGTCCCCAGGATCACTGGCATTTGCAGTCCCCAGGATCACTGGCATTTGCAGTCCGCAGGATCACTGGCATTTGCAGTCCCCAGGATCACTGGCATTTGCAGTCCCCAGAATCACTGGCATTTGCAGTCCCCAGGATCACTGGCATTTGCAGTCCCCAGGATCACTGGCATTTGCAGTCCCCAGGATCACTGGCATTTGCAGTCCCCAGGATCACTGGCATTTGCAGTCCCCAGGATCACTGGCATTTGCAGTCCCCAGGATCACTGGCATTTGCAGTCCCCAGGATCACTGGCATTTGCAGTCCCCAGGATCACTGGCATTTGCAGTCCCCAGGATCACTGGCATTTGCAGTCCCCAGGATCACTGGCATTTGCAGTCCCCAGGATCACTGGCATTTGCAGTCCCCAGGATCACTGGCATTTGCAGTCCCCAGGATCACTGGCATTTGCAGTCCCCAGGATCACTGGCATTTGCAGTCCCCAGGATCACTGGCATTTGCAGTCCCCAGGATCCCTGGCATTTGCAGTCCTGGCCGGTGCAGCGGGGTAGCAGCTGCATACTTCAGCTCAGGAGATAAGTTGCAGGAAAGCACTAGAACATTATGGGCCTAGATAATTAGAATAAATAGCTCCAATTATGTGCTAGCAAGTCCCATTATTAACTAACCTGTCTCATCCTTCTAGAATCGGCTCCTTCAGATACTGCCATGGCACCCAATACTGCTTATCCACAATTAAGTGAAATGTTTGGGCGTAAAAGGAAGAAAAGAACAAGCATTGAGACAAATATACGTCTAACGTTGGAGAAACGATTTCAGGATGTAAGAGCAATGCCGGACTCCGATTTTATCTATTATACTTGCGTCATTCCTGAATAACCTTTTGAGGTTTCATATTCTTCTTACAGAACCCAAAGCCAAGCTCGGAGGAGATTAGCATGATTGCCGAGCAGCTTGGTATGGAGAAGGAAGTAGTGCGGGTCTGGTTTTGTAACCGACGGCAGAAGGAGAAACGAATTAACTGCCCGATCAATATGCCATTGAAGTCTCCGATGTATAACTCAAGAATGGTGAGATTAGGGACTGTGATTATTAGTGTTAAATAGTGATGAGCGAGTGTACTCGTTACTCGGGTTTTCCCGAGCACGCTTGGGTGGTCTCCAAGTATATGTGACTGCTCGGAGATTTAGTTTTTGTCAACGCAGCTGCATGATTTACAGCTGATAGACAGCTTGAATACATGTGGGAATTCCCTAACAACCAGGCAACCCCCACATGTATTCAGGCTGTCTAGCAGCCGCAAATCATGTAGCTGTGTCGACAAAAACTAAATCTCCTATCACTCACAAATACTTGGAGACCACCCGAGCGTGCTGGGGAAAACCCGAGCAACGAGTACACTCACTCATCACTAGTGCTAAACTTTAAATATACATACACAATAAGAATAACCAGCCCGTTTTGGAAAAAATGAAGCCATTTTTGTTTTTCACTGTGTGCCAGGTATCGACGTCAAATTCCTTGGGGTCCTTAGCCATAACTCCAGTGCACAGCACAATGACCAGCACAGGTAACTCCATAATAGCATGATATTATGTCATTTCAAAAATGTTCCAATTATTTCATATAATAATTATTTTATTATGAATCTGAACATCACCATGCACATGAAATCGCTGTCGGCCTCCAGCTATTCCTTTTGACTCCACCATAAACATCAGGAATGATAAAACCAAACATACAGCACACGTTCCTTCCGTTCCCTGACATCTGCCATTGGTGGAAAGGTTAAAGTTTCTAAATACTATGTGGCCACAAAACAAATGTATACTGCCAACATGCGACAGCACTCTGCATACATTGTAAATAAAAAAGTCTACACACCCCTAAATCAATTCAGAATTTTTTCCTTTATTTAATATCATATATCTGCACAAATCCATTTAAAAATAAACTGAAATCTTTTTTGGTGGAAAAAGAGCTAAAATAATGTGGTTGCATAAATATGCACACCCATAATTTAATACTTTCTTTAAGTTCCCTTTGAATTTATGTCAACATTGAGTCTTTTTGGGTAGGAGTCCATCACATCATGTACCACTTGGAATCTTTGCCTCCTCATCCTTGTAGTAGCGCTCTAAATCTGTAAGATTGTTAGGTCATCCCCTATGTACAGCTCCCTCTGCAGATCACCCATATATTTTCAATTGTTTTCAGGTCTATGCTCTGACTGGGACATTCAAAAACTTTCATTTTCTTCTGTTGAAGCTTTCATCTTCAGCTTTTTAGCCAAGACTTAAAGGTTTTGATGCAAAATTGACCAATATTTGGAACTGTTCACAATTCCTTACACCTTGACTAAAGCCTCAGTTCCAGCTGCTGAAAAAAGCCCCAAAACATAATGCTGCCTCCACCATGCTTCACTGTGGGTATGGTGTTCGATCTTGGTCTAATCAGACCATAACACATTTACCCAAAGCTTTTGACAGACTTGATGTAGGTTTTGCCAAAACATAGCCAGGTTTGGGTGTTTTTATTTGTAAGAAAAGACTTCCGACTTGCCATCCTACCCCACAGGTCAGACATAAGAAGAATATGGGAGATTGTTGTCACATGCAGTACACAACCAGTACTTGCTAGAAATTCCTACAGCTGCTTTAATGTTGGTCTAGGTCTTGTTGCAGTCTCCGGAACCAATTCTTTTTGTCTTTTCATGCATTTTTTAAGAAACGTCCAGTTCTAGGCAATGTCACCGTAGTGCCAAATTTAAGCCACTTATCGATAACCATCTTCACAGTGTTCCATGGTATATCTCCTGGCTGATAACATTCAAAGATGAGATCCCTTTGCTGCTTTGTAAGCTGTTTTCAGACCATGGCTTTTGCTTTTAAATGCAACTAAGAAAATGTCAGGATCATCCTACTAGAAAAGCTAATCTTTACATGGGGATAATTAGAATCACTGCATACTGATTACTATGTATCATGAGTTTAAATGTGATTGATTTATTTTATTTTTTTTATTTTTATTTTCCCCCCACAAAATGATTTCAGTTTATTTCTCAATGGATTTGTACAGATTATAGCTGACATTGAAGGTGGAAAAAGTTCTTACATTATTCTTCTTGGTATGATTTTTTATATGACAACAACTTGGCATTTTAACAGGGGTGTGTAGACTTTTTTTTATATCCACAGTATATGAATGCCGCTATTGCTGCATGTAGAAACATGAGGGTTTTTTAATCAATGTGTGACCAAAATGTGCAGCAAGAGCCTCAAGTTTTTACGTGTGTGTGTAGTAATAAAGTAATTTTAGTATTCAATATTTGTGGAGTGCTATTGAGTAGTGCTTGGTTCTGAACACGTATGACACAAAAGGTGGAAGGCAATTAAAGGAAAGGCAGCAGCACAGACAATCTGAAAAGGGGGAGCAAGCCTCTAAGGACTTGATCAGGTGCAAACTTCATTTTGTATAATTAAAATCAGCTCATGTAGATAAAACCAAAAAGTATTGTCATAAAAATAAGTAGGAAATCAAATTGACAAGGTGGAACACCTGGAGATGAAAATAATGTCATAAGATAATTCATATTAGCAAAAGCATAGAAAAGATTTTGTACAAGTATCAAAACCCTAACAATGCCTCATATACGCTCAACTGCATGACAAATACAGAATGAGCGGAACTCAGGAATATGGAGCATGAGATGTAACTACAAAAGGCAATAAAATATACATTTACGTTATGTTCTTCCACAGGACCATTCAATAACACCAAAGGAAAGAAATCCAAGAAATTGTAGTTACCAAAAACACCATAAATGTATGGGAAATAATGAAAGAGCAGACCAGGGAGCCAACCACTATCAACAATCATTTAGGGGAGAGTACACATTGTATGTCACAAATTGGCATATCTAACTATTCTTTGCATAGTGTGTATGGAAACTTTAGGGTGCATCAACACACCAGTGTGTTCAAATGCTGCCAAGTGATGTTTTTTTATGGACAGCACATGGACCCCTAGAGTCTTAGAGATCCATTCACACATCTGTGAAAATGACAGATCCGAGAATGAGATCAGTGAAAATCCAAGTATGTCTTCTTCTTATCCGTTGTTAAGGATTACATTTGTCATACCACTAGCATTGGCCCGTATAAAATAATAAAGCTTATACTCACCTCCCGTAGCGGCGCCGTTCTTGCGGTGTTGGCACTCTGTCTCATGGGGCTCTCGTGCTGTTGTGGTGCGTGATGCCAGCGCCCAATCAACACTGGCGTCACTGTTCCCGCCTCCTGTTGAATTGAGCAGGAAGTGGAAGTCAGAAGTCAGCTGTAGCCCGGATTTCCTCTTCATGTTCGATTTGTCTGAAGGTGGGGACAGTGATGGCAGTGCTGATTGGGCGCCGGCAACACATGTCATGACACCACGTAAGAGTCCCTGGAAGAGTGCGTGCTGACACCGAAGGACCTACGCCGGCACGGTAGGCGAGTATAGGCTTTATTATTTTATGGGGGCCAAACATTTTGATCAAGAAGGGGTTGTCCTAGCACTGGACAACCCTTTTAAGCGTTATTGAGATATACAGTATATATCTATTGTGGTAGATCAGCTCACTCAGTGGTACATGGAGGTAGAAACGGGAACACTATCTCTTTAAGTCCTTCACTGGTTTATTAGGTACATGCGGCATAAACCATGGTGAAGTAAAATAAACACTGCCCTTTGAGCAAAACAGGAAAACAAAACAAAATGGTATTTCACAGTCAATACATCTATGGGGATCCGCCCGCACAGGGTTAGCAAAAACATGATTCAGCTTAGCCCCAGCACAAGCACTTTCCTTGAGTTACTCTCTCCCAGACACACTGAACACTGAATGCCTCAGGAGGCCGACTGTTTAAACCCCAGAACACATCCTGGTGTGGAGATAAGGTGGACAACCTTCCACCCTCTCTGTGGTTGTCCACAAAAACCAAACCCTTAAACAAGATGGCTGATCAACCCCTTCCAACACTTAGTGTGCTAGAGCAAACCTTCTGGGTTTCAAATCACTGAAGCCAATAGCCTCAGTGAAACGTATCTCCCCTCCAGCAATTTACCAGTGACTTTGTCACATATCTCCCCCCTCTGCCCAAACCTGGGGGTTTTGGCACCATGGCACCTTCACTCGCTAAAAAGGGAAGTCACACAATGTAACTGCATATAGATATATTTATTTAGAGCAGCCCTGAGTCATGCACATGCTTCAGCTTCTTGGGTCTTGTTTGAGTGAGATGGAAAGTATCAGTTGATTGAGGAACAGATGGAGACATATAGATGGTTCTATATGGGAACATTACATAGATTATAAATGTAAACTAGTAGTAAAAACTAGTAATAAAAATGTATAATAGAATTTTTCTCCCATGATACTTTTTGAACTGTAGCTTATTTTGCTCTAAATTAAAAAAAAAGAGAGAAATAAAAGTAGAGTTCAAAATAGGCAACAATAAAGCTGGGGTTTAAATATCTAATAGTAGGGTTCTCTGAGTCCATAGAAATAGCAAATTTAATCTGAAACTTTAAATTTACAGCACATAGAGTCCTTCCACATAACAGAGGGTTAGGATCCCACAGGTATGAACCAACCAGCTCTGTTTATTTACCACTACACCATAAATTTTAATATTATAAAATTCTGAACAATTTCTGCATTTCTTTCCTTTGTATAATTTGGACAGAGGAAATATAGCAGTTACTGCATGACATGAAATAGTTGTCTTGAAATTGTATAATTGAATAGTAGTATGGAGAGAATGCTGTAGGAACTCTGAACGTATTACTTTTTTGTTTTATAGTAACGTCATCTTGTTCCCCTGGGAACTCCAGCAGACCATCCTCACCAAGCTCAGGCCTCCACTCCAGCAGTCCAGGAATTCCTCTAAATAATTCCAAGCCCAATGTCAATACCCCCAGCTACAACTCTTCTGGGTGAGGTTTTATTGTTTTCTTAACTACTAAATGACTAAGCATTGATAAATACAAATTATAATCCATGTTTAAAAATGTAAAAGTAGCTTAGAAGCACTGAGAAAATTCTAAGACTCTGATCACATTAGTGTCCTAGTTTCTATTTTCACAGATGTGCCATTTTTCCCTAATTTAAGTCAAAATTGGAACAGAATCTTGGGCATCTATAGGGCACACTTAATAGCACAAACACTATTACATAGTTGAACCCTTCTGCACACCCTGACGCACACACACATATAGATTGATAGATAGATAGATAATAGATGATAGATAGATAGATAGATCGATAGATAGATACAGTTGTACTCAAAAGTTTACATATCCACGCAGAATTTTTGCCTTCTTGGCCTTTTTTCAGAGAATATAAATGACAACACCAACATTTTTTCTCCACTCATGGTTAGTGGTTGTGTAAAGCCATTTATTATCAAACTACTGTGTTTTCTCTTCTTAAATCATAATGACAACCCAAAACATCCAAATGACTATGATCAAAAGTTCACCTATCCCATTTCTTAATACCATGTATTGCCACCTCTAACATCAATGACAGCTTGAAGTCTTTTGTGGTAGTTGTGGATGACGTTCTTTATTTTCTCAGATGGTAAAGCTGCCGACTCTTCTTGGCATGAAGCCTCCAGTTCCTGTAAATACCTGGGCTGTCTAGCATGAACTGCGTGCTTGAGAGCTCCCCAGAGTGGCTCAATGATATTAAGGTCAGGAGACTGAGATGACCTCTCCAGAGCCTTCACTTTGTTGCTGTAGCCAATTACAGGTTGACTTCACCTTGTGTTTTGGATCGTTGTTATGTTGCAATGTCCATGTACGTCCCATGCGCAGCTTCCGAGCTGATGATTGCAAATTTGCCTCCAATAGTTGCTGATAACATGCAGCATTCATCTTTCCTTCAACTTTGACCAAGTTTCCTATGCCTTTGTACCTCACACATCCCCAAAACATCAGCGATCCACCTCCATGCTTTAAAGTAGGACTGGTGTTCCTTTCATCACGGGCCTTGTTGACCTCTCTCCAAATGTAACATTTATGATTGTGGCCAAAAAGTTCAATTTGGTCTCATCACTTCAAATTACCTTGTTCCAGAAGTGTTGAGGCTTGTCTCTGTGCTGTTTTGCGTATTGTAGGTGAGATGCTTTGTGGCATTTGTGCAGTAATGGTTTTCTTCTGGCGACTCGACCCTGCAGCCCATTTTTCTTAAAGTGCCTCCTTATTGTGCATCTTGAAACAGCTACAATGCTAGTTTTCAGAGAGTCCTGTATTTCAACTGATGTTATTTGTGGGTTTTTCTTTGCATCCCGAACAATTTTCCTGTCAGGGGTGGGCAACATTATTGTTGGTCTACCTGACCATCGATTATTTTTACAGAGCTCCTGATTTTCCATTTGTTAATCACAGTTTGAACGCTGCTGACTGGCAATTGCTTGGATATCTTTTTGTATCCCTTTCCTGTTTGATACAGTTAAACTACCTTTTCTCGTAAATCCGTTGACAATTCTTTTGCTTTCCCCATGACTCACAATCCAGAAACGTCAGTGGCTGGATGAAAGATGCAAGAGTCTGTCTTGATCCCAGAAACTCACTCAGCTTTTATGCACACACACTAATTACAAGCAAACAGGTCACAGGTGAGGATGTTACCTTTAGTAGCCATTCAAACCCATTTGTGTCAACTTCCGTACATGTTATCAGGCCAAAATCACCAGGGTATGTGAACTTTTGATCAGGGTCATTTGGATGTTTTGGGTTCTCATTATGATTTAAAAAGAGAAAGCACAATAGTTTGACAATAAATGGCTTCCTCAACCACTAACCATGAGTGGAAAAAAAGTTTGGGTGCTATCATTCATATTCTGTAAAAAAAGGCCAAGAAAGCAAAAATTCTGCCGGAGTATGTAAACTTTTGAGCACAGCTGTATATATATTTAAATGACAGTCAGAGTGCACATGTATGGAGTAGGTTTGAGAGCTGTGCCTGCTCCATACAGAGCAAATGCTGGCTGTTATACCTTGCCGGTATCTGCCTTGTAACAGCAGCAATCTGTGGTAGCTGCAAATACTGCTAATTATCTGTTTATGGATTGCATTGTTTAAATGAGTGGAGCAGAATTACAATTTATTTTTTATTTTTATTCTAAACTCTATCTAATTAATGCCATAATCTAATAGTTTTTCTAGTATATGTTAATTAAAAATTCTCTATCCTTCCCTAAACTATTCTAACTGCTTTATTTTTTCTACTACTTTCTCTTTGATAATTATTATTATTATTATTATTATACATTTTTATAGCGCCATTTATTCCATGGCGCTTTACATGTCTTTGATGACACTTTATTTGATAATCCTCAGTGCATGCTGGGATAATCAAACGAAGTATAATCAGGGAGCAGAAGCCGCAGCTCCATTCTTGAAGTGAAGTGACATTAGTGACCTCCGTTTCAGGAGCTGGGTTAGTCCCTACTCTGCTGACTGCGCACCAGTTACCCTATATGAGGGAGAAAACGACTGTTTGGGCGCACGGAAGACAAGAAGCGTCATTTGACTTTTTTAACTAAAAACTTGCTGGAATCAATGGTTTGAGGGTGCCATGTCACATTACATAGTTACATAGTTCTAAGGTTGAACGAAGACTTTAAGTCCATCTAGTTCAACCCATAGCCTAACCTAACATGCCCTAACATGTTGATCCAGAGGAAGGCAAAAAAAACCATGTGGCAAAGAGTAAGCTCCACATTGGGGAAAAAATTCCTTCCCGACTCCACATACGGCAATCAGACTAGTTCCCTGGATCAACGCCCTATCAAGGAATCTAGTATATACCCTGTAACATTATACTTTTCAAGAAAGGCATCCAGTCCCCTTCTAAATTTAAGTAATGAATCACTCATTACAACATCATACGGCAGAGAGTTCCATAGTCTCACTGCTCTTACAGTAAAGAATCCGCGTCTGTTATTATGCTTAAACCTTTTTTCCTCCAGACGTAGAGGATGCCCCCTTGTCTCTGTTTCAGGTCTATGATTAAAAAGATCATCAGAAAGGTCTTTGTACTGTCCCCTCATATATTTATACATTAACATAAGATCACCCCTTAGTCTTCATTTTTCCAAACTAAATAGCCCCAAGTGTAATAACCTATCTTGGTATTGCAGACCCCCCAGTCCTCTAATAACCTTGGTCGCTCTTCTCTGCACCCGCTCCAGTTCAGCTATGTCTTTCTTATACACCGGAGACCAGAACTGTGCACAGTATTCTAAGTGTGGTCGAACTAGTGACTTGTATAGAGGTAAAATTATGTTCTCCTCATGAGCATCTATGCCTCTTTTAATGCATTCCATTATTTTATTTGCCTTTGTAGCAGCTGCCTGACACTGGCCACTAAATGTGAGTTTGTCATCCACTTATACACCCAGGTCTTTTTCATTGACGGTTTTGCCCAGAGTTTTAGAATTAAGCACATAATTATACATCTTATTACTTCTACCCAAGTGCATGACCTTACATTTATCCCCATTAAAGCTCATTTGCCATTCATCAGCCCAAGCTTCTAGTTTACATAAATCATCCTGTAATATAAAATTGTCCTCCTCTGTATTGATTACCCCGCAGAGTTTAGGGTCACTGCAAATATTGAAATTCTGCTCTGAATGCCCCCTACACGATCATTAATAAATATGCTAAAAAGAAGAGGGCCCAATACTGACCCCTGTGGTACTTCACTGCTAACCGCGACCCAGTCCGAGTGTACTCCATTAATAACCACCCTTTGTTTCCTATCCCTGAGCCAGCTCTTAACCCACTTACACATTTTCCCCTATCCCCATTATTCTCATTTTATGTATCAACCTTTTGTGTAAAAAAAGTTTTTGAAAAGTCCATATACACTATATCCAATGGGTTCCCTTGGTACAGTAAGGAACTTACCTATTCATAGAAACTGATCAGATTAATCTGACAGGAACGGTCCCTAGTAAACCCGTGCTGATACTGGGTCATGAGGTTATTCCTCTTCAGATACTCCAGTATAGCATCCCTTAGAATGCCCTCCAGGATTTTACCCACAGTAGAGGTTAAGCTTACTGGCCTATACTGTAATTACCGAGTTCAGTTTTTGTCCCATTTTTGAATATTGGCACCACATTTGCTACACGCCAGTCCTGTGGTACAGACCCTGTTATTATGGAGTCTTTAAAGATTAAAAATAATGTTCTATCAATGACTGTACTTAATTCCTGCAGTACTCGAGGGTGTATCCCATCCGTGCCCGGAGATTGGTCAATTTTAGTGATTTTTAGATGCCGCCGTACTTCCTGCTGGGTTAAGCAGGTGAAACTTAATGGGGAATTTTTGTTATCACTGATCATATTGCCTGCCATGGGATTTTCTTGTGTAAATACAATGAAAAAAAAGTCATTTAGCATATTGGCTTTTTCCTCATCCTCATCCACCATTTCACCCAGACTATTTTTAAAGGGGCCAACACTATCATTTTTTAGTTTCTTACTATTTACATAGTTAAAGAATATTTGGGGATTATTTTTACTCTCTCTGGCAATCAGTCTCTCTGTCTCAATCTTTGCTGCCTTGATTTGCTTTTTACAGAATTTATTTAATTTTCTGTATTTATTTAATGCCTCCTCACTACCTACTTCCTTTAGATCTCTAAATGCTTTCTTTTTGTCACTTATTGCGCCCCTTACAGCTCTATTTAGCCATATTGGTTTCCTCCTATTTCTGGTATGTTTATTCCCATACGGTATATACTGTGCACAGGTCCTATCCAGGATGCCAATAAACGTCTCCCATTTTCTTTGTGTATTTTTATGTCTCAGGATATCGTCCCAGTTAATTGCACCAAGATCTTCTCTCATCCATTGGAAATTTGCCCTCCTGAAGTTTAGTGTCCTTGTAACCCCTCTACTACACATCTTATTAAAGGATACATGAAAACTTATTATTTTGTGATCGCTATTTCCCAAGTGACCCCCAACCCTTATATTTGCTATGCGGTCTGGCCTGTTGGTTAATATTAGGTCAAGCAGTGCCCCCCTTTTTGTTTGGTCCTGAACCAATTGTGAAAGGTAATTGTCTCTCATAGTTGTCAAAAACCGATGACCTTTTCTGGAACTGCAGGTTTCCGTTCCCCAATCTATTTCAGGGTAGTTGAAGTCCCCCATAATAATGACTTCTCCTTGAGTCGCAGCTTCATCTATTTGCTTTATAAGGATATTCTCCGTTGCTTACATTATTTTTGGAGACTTATAACAAACCCCTATCAGTAATTTATTATTTTTCCCCCTCCCCTTATCTCCACCCACAGCGACTCTACATTTTCATTAGATTCACCTATATTATCATGCAGAATTAAGGATGATTTTACATATAGACACACCCCTCCCCCTCGCCTATCAATTCGGTCATTTACGAACAGACTATAACCCTGCAAGTTAACAGCCCAGTCATGGCACTCATCCAGCCATGTTTCAGTTATACCCACCATGTCATAATTATGCTCCAACAACATTAATTCTAATTCGTCCATTTTCTTGGCAAGACTTCTGGCATTAGTGTACATGCACTTGATGTTCCTCTCTGTACCTCTATTCTTTCTTAAATTATTAATTGTTCTAACCCCACCCCCCATGCCACCGCCTCCCCCAACTTCCTTATTTGTGCCCAGGTCTCTATCTGCACTATTACCTTCCCCCCAATCCTTAGTTTAAACACTCCTCCAACCTTCTAGCCATTTTCTCCCCCAGCACAGCTGCACCTTCCCCATTGAGGTGCAGCCCGTCCCTAGCGTAGAGCCTGTAGCCAACTGAGAAGTCGACCCAGTTCTGCAGGAACCCAAACCCCTCTTTCCTACACCAATTCTTGAGCCACTTATTAACCTCCCTAATCTCCCGTTGCCTCTCTGGCGTAGCACGTGGCACAGGTAGTATTTTGGAAAATACCACGTTGGAGGACCTTGCTTTCAGCTTGCAGCCTAATTCCCTGAAATCGTTTTTAAGGACCTTCCACCTACCTCTAACTTTGTCATTTGTGCCAATGTGCACCATGACCGCTGGGTCCTCACCAGCCCCTCCCAGTAATCTGTCCACCCGATCAGCGATGTGTCGGACTCGAGCTCCAGGTAGGCAGCACAACATTTGACGTCCTTGTCTTTGTGACAGATTGCCCTATCTGTTCCCCTAATAATTGAGTCCCCCACCACCACCAGCACCTGTCTGGCCTGCCCTGCTCTCCTATTTCCCTCCTTACTGGAGCAGTCACTCCTCCAGCTTTCATCCTCAGAGGTGCCAGAACAACAGAAACCTCCCATGTGTGAAGTCTTTTTACAAACTACACTACATTTATATTTTTTTTATGTTTTGGCGCTTTTACAGAATAAAAACTATTTTATTAAAAAAATAATTATTTTTGCATTGCTTTATTCTGAGAGCTATATTTTTTTATACTTTTCTGCTGATGAAGCTGTTTGATGGCTTGTTTTTTACGGTACAGGATGACATTTTTCCAGTGGTACCATGTTTATTTATATTAGTCTTTATGATTACCATATTTTTCGGACTATAAGACACTCTTTTCCCCCCCAAAATTTGAAGGAATATGGGGGTGCGTCTTATAGTTCGGTTGTACTTACCAGGAGTCTCATCCCAGGCTGATGCATGGCAGTTTCACAGATGCTTGGTGGTGCGGGAGATCTGCCAACATTTTGTGAAATCTCGGAGCCCACACATCCATCCCAGGCTGATGCACGGCAGTTTCGCAGATACTCAGTGGTGCGGGGGCTCTGCTGACATTTTGTGAAATCTCGGAGCCCCACACATCCATCCTAGGCTGATGCGTGGCAGTTTTGGAGATGTTCGGCGGTGGGGGGGCACCGCCGACATTTTGTGAAAGCCCGAAGCCCACACACTTTCACTGCTGTAATGCATTGGTCTCCAGGAAAATGGCCGTTGGAGGCGACGCATGAGCAGAATGAGATCTGTAGCTTAGGTAGGAGAATCTTTTCCTCATGACAACTAAAAGCTGTATACTTCACAAATCGGGCCATTATGGAAAAGCAACTAACACTGCACATCGCCCTGAAAACACCATGCCCACAGTCAAACATAGTGGTGGCAGCATCATGCTATGATAATGCTTTTATTCAGCAGGGGAAGTGAAGCTGGTCGGAGTTGATGGAAAGATAAATGGAGCTAAATACAGGGCAATTCAGAAGGAAACCCTGTTAGAGGCAGCAAAAAACTTGAGACTGGGACATAAGTTCACCTTACAGCAGAACAATTACCCTAAACATGCTGCCAGAGCTATAATGTAAAAGTTTAGATCAAAGCATATTCATGTGTGTGAATGGCCCAGTCACAGTTAAGACCTAAATCTAAATCCTATATAGAATTTGTGGAAAGACTTGAAAATTGCTGCTCGCAAACATCTCCATCCAATCTAGCCAGAGCTAGTTCGCAAAGAAGAATGGGCAAATATTTCAGATGTGCAAAGTTCGTAGAGACAGACCACAAAAGACTTTCAGCAGCAATTGCAGCCAAAGGAGGTCCTACAAAGTATTGCCTTAGGAGGGTTGAATACAAATGCATGTTATAATTTTCAGATTTATATTTTTAACCCCTTCATGACCTTGGGATTTTCCGTTTCTCCGTGTTCATTTTTCGCTCCCCTCCTTCCCAGAGCCATAACTTTTTTATTTTTCCGTCAATATGGTCATGTGAGGGCTTATTTTTTGCGAAACAAGTTGTACTTTTGAACGACATTATTGGTTTTAGCATGTCGTGTACTAGAAAACGGGAAAAAAAATTCAAGTGCGGTGAAATTGCAAAAAAAGTGCAGTCCCACACTTGTTTTTTGTATGGCTTTTTTGCTAGGTTCACTAAACGCTAAAACTGACCTGCAATTATGATTCTCCAGGTCATTATGAGTTCATAGACACCTAACATGTCTAGGTTATTTTTTATCTAAGTGGTCAAAAAAATTCCAAACTTTGCAAAAAAAAAAAATTGTGCCATTTTCCGATACCCGTAACGTCTCAATTTTGATCTGGGTCGGGTGAGGGCTTATTTTTTGCGTGCCGAGCTGGTGTTTTTTATTGATACCATTTCGGTGCAGATACGTTCTTTTGATCGCCCGTTATTGCATTTTAATGCAATGTCGCGGCGACCAAAAAAAACATTATTCTGGCATTTCAAATTTTTTTCTGACTACGCTGTTTAGCGATCAGGTTAATGCTTTTTTTAATTGATAGATCGGGCGATTCTGAAAGCGGCGATACCAAATATATGTAGGTTTGATTTTTTAATTGATTTATTTTGAATGGGGCAAAAGGGGGGTGATTTAAACTTTTATATTTTTTTATTTTTTTAACTTTTTTTTTAACTTTTGCCATGCTTCATGCTTCCATAGGAGGCTAGAAGCTGGCACAATGCGATCGGCTCTGCTACATAGCAGCGATCATCAGATCGCTACTATGCAGCAGAAATGCACGTGTGCTATCAGCGCCGACCACAGGGGGGCGCTCACAGCTACTGGGGATCAGTAACCATAGAGGTCTCAAGGACCTCTATGGTTACTATACAGAAGCATTGCTGACCCCTGATCATGTGACGTGGCCGGCGATGCGCTCATTTCTGGCCGCCCGTCCGGAAGCGCCGGTTAAATGCCGTTGTCAGTGTTTGACAGCGGCATTTAACTAGTTAATAGCGGCGGGTGAATCGCGATTTCACCTGCCGCTATTGCGGGCACATGTCAGCTGTTCAAAACAGCTGACATGTCCCGGCTTTGATGCGGGCTCACCGCCGGAGCCCGCATCAAAACGGGGGTTCTGACCTCGGACGTACTATCCCGTCCAAGGTCCGAAAGGGGTTAAAATAGAAAATCATGCATCATTTCCTTTACAGTTCACAAATATGTGCTAATTTGTGCTGGTATCTACTAAATAATTGTCTAAGGGTCACTTCCGTCTGTCCTTCCGTCTGTCACGGTTATTCATTCGCTGATTGGTCTCGCCAGCTGCCTGTCATGGCTGCCGCGACCAATCAGTGATGGCCACAGGCCGGAAGAAAATGGCCGCTCCTTACTCGCCGCAGTCAGTGCCTGTCACCCGCATACTCCCCTCCGGTCACCGCTAACACAGGGTTAATGCCGGCGGTAATGGACCGCGTTATGGCGCGGGTAACACACTCCGTTACCGCCGCTATTAAGCCTGTGTGTCCCCAACTTTTTACTATTGACGCTGTCTATGCGGCATCAATAGTAAAAAATGTAATGTTAAAAATAATTTAAAAAAAACAAACCTGCTATACTCACCCTCCGTAGTCGCTGGCGCCAGCCGCCATCTTCCGTTGCAGGTTCCGGTGGCAAAGATGGTATGGGAGAAGGATCTGCCATGACGTCACGGTTATGTGACCGCGACGTCATCACAGGCCCTAAGCGCCTGCGCGAGAAGGACCTGCCATGACGTCACGGTCATGTGACTGCGACGTCATCACAGGTCCTGCGCTCATACCAACCCTGGGACCGGAAGCTGCCATGGGCTACAAGGGGCCCTCGGAAAGGTGAGTATATGTTTATTTTTTATTTTTTAAACTGTGACAAACCTGGCTGGGCAATATACTACGTAGCTGGGCAATATACTACGTGACTAGCCAATATACTACGTGGCTCTGTGCTGTATACTACGTCACTGGGCAATATACTACGTGACTGGCCAATATACTACATGGCTGTGCAATATACTACGTCACTAGGCAATATACTACGTAACTGGGAAATATACTACGTGGCTCTGTGCTGTATACTACGTCACTGGGCAATATACTATGTCACTGGGCAATATACTACGTGGCTGCGCAATATACTACGTCACTAGGCAATATACTACGTAACTGGGCAATATACTACGTGGTTGGGCAATACACTACGTGGCTGGGCAATATACTACGTCACTGGGCAATATACTACGTGGTTGGGCAATATACTACGTGGCTGGGCAATATACTATGTGACTGGGCAATATACTACGTGACTGTGCAATATACTACGTGGCTGGGCAATATACTACGTGTTTGGGCAATATACTACGTGACTGGGCAATATACTACGTGACGGTGCAATATACTTCGTGGTTGGGCAATATACGACGTGGCTGGGCAATATACAACGTAACTGGGCAATATACTATGTCACTGGGCAATATACTATGTAACTGGGCAATATACTACGTGGCTCTGTGCTGTATACTACGTCACTGGGCAATATACTACATGGCTGTGCAATATACTACGTGGCTGGGCAATATACTACATCGCTGGGCAATATATTACGTCACTGGGCAATATACTACGTGGCTGGGCAATATACTACGTGGCTGTGCAATATACTACGTCACTAGGCAATATACTACGTAACTGGGCAATATACTACGTGGCTGGGCAATATACTATGTCACTGGGCAATATACTACGTGGTTGGGCAAAATACTATGTGGCTGGGCAATATACTACGTGACTGGGCAATATACTACGTCACTGGACAATATACTACGTAACTGGGCAATATACTACGTGGCTCTGTGCTGTATACTATGTCACTGGGCAATATACTACGTCACTGGGCAATATACTACGTGGCTGCGCAATATACTACGTCACTAGGCAATATACTATGTAACTGGGCAATATACTACGTGGCCGGGCAATATACTACGTGGTTGGGCAATATACTACGTTGCTGGGCAATATACTACGTCACTGGGCAATATACTACATGGCTGGGCAATATACTATGTGGTTGGGCAATATACTACGTGACTGTGCAATATACTATGTGGCTGGGCAATATACTATGTGGCTGGGCAATATGCTACGTGGTTGTGCAATATACTATGTGACTGTGCAATATACTACGTCGCTGGGCAATATACTACGTGGGCTGTGCAATATACTACGTGGCTGGGCAATATACTACATGGGCTGTGAAATATACTATGTGGCCTGTGCAATATACTATGTAGTTGTGCAATATACTACGTGACTGTGCAATATACTACGTCGCTGGGCAATATACTACGTGGGCTGTGCAATATACTACGTGGCTGGGCAATATACTACATCGCTGGGCAATATATTACGTCACTGGGCAATATACTACGTGGCTGGGCAATATACTACGTGGGTGTGCAATATACTACGTCACTAGGCAATATACTACGTAACTGGGCAATATACTACGTGGCTGGGCAATATACTATGTCACTGGGCAATATACTACGTGGTTGGGCAAAATACTATGTGGCTGGGCAATATACTACGTGACTGGGCAATATACTACGTCACTGGACAATATACTACGTAACTGGGCAATATACTACGTGGCTCTGTGCTGTATACTATGTCACTGGGCAATATACTACGTCACTGGGCAATATACTACGTGGCTGCGCAATATACTACGTCACTAGGCAATATACTACGTAACTGGGCAATATACTACGTGGCCGGGCAATATACTACGTGGTTGGGCAATATACTACGTTGCTGGGCAATATACTACGTCACTGGGCAATATACTACGTGGCTGGGCAATATACTACGTGGTTGGGCAATATACTACGTGACTGTGCAATATACTATGTGGCTGGGCAATATACTATGTGGCTGGGCAATATACTACGTGGTTGTGCAATATACTATGTGACTGTGCAATATACTACGTCGCTGGGCAATATACTACGTGGGCTGTGCAATATACTACGTGGCTGGGCAATATACTACGTGGGCTGTGAAATATACTATGTGGCCTGTGCAATATACTATGTAGTTGTGCAATATACTACGTGACTGTGCAATATACTACGTCGCTGGGCAATATACTACGTGGGCTGTGCAATATACTACGTGGCTGGGCAATATACTACGTGGGCTGTGAAATATACTATGTGGCCTGTGCAATATACTGCGTGGTTGGGATTGGGAAATATACTACGTGGGCTGTGAAATATACTATGTGGCCTGTGCAATATACTACGTGGTTGGGAAATATACTACGTGGGCTGTGAAATATACTATGTGGCCTGTGCAATATACTGCGTGGTTGGGAAATATACTACGCGGACATGCATATTCTAGAATACCCGATGCGTTAGAATCGGGCCACCATCTAGTATCACATAAATTCCAAATAAAATCCAGCAATTTTTACGAGACAAAATTAGGTTCTCAGTAGTACAGGAAAGATATATATATCCTGGTACCATTTTCAGTAGTATAATTTTTCTTTAGAAATGACTTTTTATCATACTTTTATTACACTTTTTATGCAGCAGAATGCTGAAAAAACTGCATTTTAGCAGTGGTTTTTTTTTTCTGTGTTCACAGTTTTATAGACTCAGTTGTTTCATAGGCAGTGATACCAAATATTTGTCCTTTTTTGTTTTTTTTTCATTATTTTATAAAAGGTTTGCTTTTATTCGCGAAGCATTTTTCCTTGACTTTTTCATACTTAAATTTTTCTTTTCTTTTTCTTTTTTTAAATTTTTACAATTTTGTCCTAACATTTATGTTTTGCTTTTTGTTAGTACATTTATGGGCCTTTAACTTTTATTGGTCTGATCAGTGGTCTAATAACATGCAACACTTATGTATTGCTGGGCATTAGACATGTGTTACACTCACAGGACACCTGTTAGACTTTTCTTATTGTAGGGCCAAACAGGCCACCATACCTTGCAGACCAGGAGGCCATTCTTTGACTACACTCTGGGTTGCCATGGCAACAATCGTAACTCTGTGGTCGAAATTTGGAGGGGGCCATGAGGCGAAAGTGAGGTCCCTTTCCCTCTCACAACCTTCTGAATGACACAGTTGCTATTGATCACACCATTTAGAGGGTAAAACAGCCAGGAACAGCGCTGGCACTAGTCCTAGCTGTCCCTGTACGATCACCAGGACACACCAATATTTCCATTTGCAGGAACACCTTCCCAAATAACCAAATCAGACATGCATTATATCTTATGTTGAAAATGGGGTACAAATTGTATGAGCAAAATCCTGATGAGCATCTAGCAGCCCACATAGACATAATATTGTGGGGATCCATGTGCAGCTTACAATACATTTTCACTCTAGAATGCTGCTTATTTTTTTCTAAACATAAATAAATCAAATATGTGCTTATTAATTTCTTAATTTATATTTATCCTCTTCACAATGTAATAGTATATACTAAATTGGGTCTGCCAGTCTGAAGCAGGCTCAGGAGCTGAGCCCGCTCTATTCTCTGCAGATGCTGGCTGTGTTACACTGCCAGAATCTGCCTGTAACAGCAGTGACCAGAGCCGGCTTTGATTGCTGCTATGTAACCATTTAAATTCCAATGTCACTGGATTCCAGTGGATTATAATTCTAGATGTGCCTGATGAATAACTCCAATGCTGCCATCAAAAAAACTGGGGTGGAATTGCATTTTTTCACCATTTTATTACATTCTATTTTTTTTTCGCTATATCATATGGTTAATGAAATCATCTTATCATCTATATATATAATTGCCTAAGGGTTTTTCCGTGTGTCTGTCTTTCTGTCTGTCTTTCTGTCTGTCTGTCTTTCTGTCTGTCTGTCTGTCTGTCCTGGAAATCCCACGTCTCTGATTGGTCGAGGCCGCCAGGCCTCAACCAATCAGCAACGGGCACAGCGACGATGATGTCATAATGGTTGCCATGGCGACAATGATGTCATAAAGGTTGCCTCGACCAATCAGCGACGGGCACAGTCTGCCGCGAATTCTGCAATCATCATTGTCCATATACTACGGGGACATGCATATTCTAGAATACCCGATGCGTTAGAATCGGGCCACAATCTATAAACTATAAATCGTCCCACAAAAGGCAATCAGCTCTGTAGGCTGAAAAATAAAAAAAGCTATAGCTCTTGGAAGAAGGGGTATAGTAAAAGGAAAGCATAAAAACTAAGAAATTAAATGGTTATGAAGAGTTTAAAGCCGTTTTCTTTTTATTATTGTCTTGATATGTTCTTCAATAAATGATGTGAAGTACTACAGAAAAGCTGAATAAGTCATTGACAACAATAAAGCTGCTCCATTTCTCTTATGCAAAACTGCAAATCATCCTGACAATAATTTTATCCTCTTTTTTTTTATGAACTCTTGACTGCTTTCTGGATGTAGACCTTGGTACCGATGGAATCATCCAACATATCTCCACTGAGGAAACCCTGAAACTCAAGCATTAATTGTGGTGGTTCCTTCAGACATTAAAATTGTACAACTTCATGCAAAATCACTGCCACGAGAAGACTTCGTACAGACCTTGTACTTCAAGCCACTGAAAAGCAATTCCAAAGACTTTATCGTGCCCATGGAGGAAATGTCCCATTAGCCGAGGGACCCGTAAAATCAGCGTCCAGCTGAAGATTTCCTTCATTTCTTTGTACCTTTCTTATGACAGCACAGCACCACCATTAAATGTAAGTGAGGTTATTTCCTAGATCTTCACCCTGACATAGCGATTAACCACATCGCCCACTGTTTCACGGGAACTAAATTATTAAATTTTGTAAATATTCTTATTTTTAATGATGTGTGAGTTTTACTTGACTTTGTGATCTAGAAGAACATGAGCTTTAAGGTTTACTGGCTGATATGTTCAAGTTTTAATAAATATATTCTTATAAATTCTGCAGTTAATGGAGCAGATGTCTCCAGCAAAATCCTAATTCTGTAAATATATATGAATAAAAATTATAGATCCGTACTTGCTTACATGAATAAAATTTCAGTAATCTTCTCAACTGAGAGTTTTTTTTTTCAAATTTTTTTTTATTGTATTTTTGTTTTTTTTGGCAATGTGGTTTTGAGCACCTTGCGGGGTGCAGTTTTTAGAATGGTGTCACACTTGGTTATTTTCTATCATATAGACCCCTCAAAATGACTTCAAATGAGATGTGGTCCCTAAAATAAAATGGTGTTGTAAAAATGAGAAATTGCTGATCAACTTTTAACACTTTTAACTCCCTGACAAAAAAAAATTGTTCCAAAATTGTGCTGATGTAAAGTAGACATGTGGGAAATGTTACTTATTAAGTATTTTGTGTGACATATCTCTGTGATCTAATTGCATAAAAATTCAAAGTTGGAAAATTGCAAAATTTTCAACATTTTCGCCAAATTTCCGTTATTTTCGCAAATAAACGCAGGTAATATCAAAGAAATTTTACCACTTTCATGAATTACAATATGTCACGAGAAAACAATGTCAGAATCACCAGGATCCGTTGAAGCGTTCCAGAGTTATAACCTCATAAAGGGACAGTGGTCAGAATTGTAAAAATTGGCCCGGTCCATAACGTGCAAACCACCCTTGGGGGTAAAGGGGTTAAGTCTGTATATTTACAATAAGAATGCATTTACTGTGAAAAATAATTCAATACTGGGAATAACCCTTTAATGATTGTGAATTTAGAACATATTTATTATGTGGTTTAATAAAACAAAACTATATCTACACGAGAAAGTACAATTAATAGCATAGCATAACAGCTACAATAAGAGCAAAAGTGTATCAAGAGCGAGCAGTCGGCATCAGCTGTCTTATTAGTTTCCTATGCCTGGAAGGAAAAAAAAAGGTAGAAATTTAAGTTTTACATTAAATAATACTTGATATCATATGTATAATTCTACTTGTAACAGAGTCATGGGTTGTTCTGCAGCGCCCCAGAGTCCTGGTCGTTGCAGTAATGTCGCTCTGCCACTAAGGGGAGTGATGTTATGTCTGATTGCACTAAAGGAGTTAATCTGACCAGGTATCACAGTCACACATTACACTTCACACTCCGGCCACTAGGGGGAGCAAAAGGCACTATGTATTAGGCCACTCCTCACACTGGTAAAACTAGGGGTCGGATAGGAAGTTAGAACAGAACGCAGCCTGGGAGGGCTCCAGGGAGGACCTGTCAGGGGTGGGTTCCTGGCAGGTATCTAGCGGAAAGGACAGAATGTTACGGAGCCGCGCCTGCACTACCTTGCGGCGGCATCCTAAGGAAGGACACGAAGCGAAGTATATTGTGGAGAAGTGAGAAACTAAATCGCAGCACAAGGAGATATCCAGTAGGAGTCGTGCCCCGAGATCAGCAACATCCTACGGAGGCGCGTAGCCGGTGGCCGGAACGCCGAGGAAGTGACAGACTCCAAGCATTACTTCGAACAGCTTCAGGACAGTTGATTTTAGGTTGGCTGTCTACCTTACATCACCTAAGTAGACATAGGGGCAAAGTTGGAGAGGGGCTTCTCTAGGGTCCCAGAATAGCTCCAAGCCTTCCCGTCAAACGGGTGCGTCCTATCCACACAATAACTTGGGGGACGGAGAGCAAGAGAAAGAACAGATACAAAAGTTGCGAGGGCTATCCCGAATGCTCAGCAGGGAAGAACTACAACACACAGGCGCTATTTGGTAGGCACTGATTTCCACCTGCAAAGGGAACTCTGGATGTGCCTTCGGACCGGTCGGACTCAGCCATCCCTGTTAGCAGTGCTCTGGATTGCGGATCCCGAAGTCTTCAGTAAAAGGTAAAGAGACTGCAACCCTGTGTCGTCGTTATTAACTGCGCCTCACATCATCGCCACCTACACTACTGGGAAGCCCTGGGGACACACTTCACCTGTGGGAAGGTATACCATCCAGCTGCCATTCCATCACCCCAGTGGAACCCACAGCAGCGTCGGTCACCCTGACCAAACACCACAGGTGGCGTCACGAACCCCTGACAGACTACATCACCCTTTCATTGGACGCCCCTCAGGCAGGGTCACGGACCGGGTCCAGCCACCGTGACAACCCCAGCACCGAAACAGAGAGGACCGGTACCGAGTACCCCGCGGCCCTGTGTCTGGGGGCGCTCCACCTCCATTTTGTCTTCAATACACAAATATCCTTTTTTTCACAAAAATCTAATGAATCAATCAACTAGAGCAGTGAAATAAACTGCAAGAAATTCAGGTCTGTGTTCTTCAAAACTAAAATTATTGGGAAATTGAGAAGTGATCAGTGCACACAGTTGTGTCCTGTCCAGGCAATGCTCTGAGAATGAAATACATCAGCAGAGACACAGCATAGCACTATAGCCTGCTCTAGAGTTTAGTCACATAAAGTACAGGTTATAATACTATTTTCACATTTTGTACCATCATTTTCTATAATTTTTGGTGCAATATTCCATCAGAATGCAGGTAATTTATAAAGTTTTTACCAGCTGAAATACTAGCATCTAACTCGTTACATTTAGGACACTCAGATGATGACCTGTTCATCAAAAGTATTAACCCCTTAAGCCCCAAGGGTGGTTTGCACATTAATGACTAGGCCAATTTTTACAATTCTGACCACTGTCCCTTTATGAGGTTATAACTCTGGAACGCTTCAATGGGTCTCGGTGATTCTGACAATGTTTTCTCGTGACATATTGGGCTTCATGATAGAGGTAAAATTTCTTTGCTATTACTTGCGTTTATTTGTGAAAAAAATGAAAATTTGCCGAAAATTTTGCAATTTTCCAACTTTGAATTTTTATGCCCATAAATCACAGAGATATGTCACACAAAATACTTAATAAGTAACATTTTCCACATGTCTACTTTACATCAGCACAATTTTGGAACCAAAATTTTTTTTTGTTAGGGAGTTATAAGGGTTAAAAGTTGACCAGCAATTTTTCATTTTTCCAACACCATTTTATTTTAGGGACCACATCTCATTTGAAGTCAATGGAAACCGCAATGGACCGCAAAAAATTGTTGTACAATTTGTCCTGAGTACGCCGATACCCCATATATGGGGGTAAACCACTGTTTGGGCACATGGCAGAGCTCGGAAGGGAAGGAGCGCCGTTTGGAATGCAGACTTAGATGGATTGGTCTGCAGGCGTCACGTTGCATTTGCAAAGCCCCTGATGTACCTAAACAGTAGAAACCCTCCACAAGTGACCCCATATTGGAAACTAGACCCCCCAAGGAACTTATCTAGATGTGTTGTGAGCACTTTGACCCACCAAGTGCTTCACAGAAGTTTATAATGTAGAGCCCAATTGGACCCCAAAAGTTGTTGTCCAATTTGTCCTGAGTACGCTGATACCCCATAGGTGGGGGGGAACCACCGTTTGGGCGCATGGCAGAGCTTGAAAGGGAAGGAGCGCCATTTGGAATGCAGACTTAGATGGATTGGTCTGCAGGCATCACGTTGCATTTGCAGAGCCTCTGATGTAGCTAAACAGTAGAACCCCCCCACAAGTGACCCCATATTGGAAACTAGACCCTCCAAAGAACTTATCTAGATTTGTTGTGAGAACTTTGAACCCCCAAGTGTTTCACTACAGTTTATAACACAGAGCCGTGAAAATAAAAAATCATATTTTTCCCACAAAAATATTTTTTTAGCCCCCAAATTTTTATTTTCTCAAGGTCAAGGGTAACAAGAGAAATTGGACCCTTAAAGTTGTTTTCCAATTTGTCCTGAGTACGCTGATACCCCATATGTTGGGGTAAACCCCTGTTTGGGCGCACGGGAGAGCTCTGAAGGGAAGGAGCACTGTTTTACTTTTTCAACGCAGAATTGGCTCGAATTGAAATCGGATGCCATGTCGCGTTTGGAGAGCCCCTGATGTGCCTAAACAGTGGAAACTCCCAATTGTAACTGAAACCCTAATCCAAACACACCCCTAACCCTAATCCCAACCACACCCCTAACCCCAACCACACCCCTAACCACAACACACCCCTAACCCTAATCAAGAAGAGAATGTCCAGCTTCACTGAATCCGTAAAAAAGAGTTTTCTTTATTCACAAACTTTAAGCATAGAGGATACAGACTTCAGCACGAACCATATGGGTAAGAATCTCAACGCGTTTCTGGAGACTAAGCTCCCTTAGTGTCATGATTAAGGGAGCTTAGTCTCCAGAAACGCGTTGAGATTCTTACCCATATGGTTCGTGCTGAAGAAAACTCTTTTTTACGGATTCAGTGAAGCTGGACATTCTCAGCGGGTCCATGCTCCTGAAGTTTGGTTTATGCATCACGGGTGAGCTGGCTTGTATTTTTTCTTTCCTAACCCTAATCCCAACCCTAACCACACCCCTAACTCCAACACACCCCCAACCTTAACCCTAACTTTAGCCCCAGCCCTAACCCTAACTTTAGCACCAACGCTAACTGTAGCCCTAACCCTAGCCCCAACCCTACGCCTTGGCCCTAACCCTAACCCTAGCCCTAACCCTAGCCCTAGCCCTAACCCTAATGGGAAAATATAAATAAATACATTTTTTTTATTTTATTATTTTTCCCTAACTAAGGGGGTGATGAAAGGGGGTTTGATTCACTTTTATAGCGGGTTTTTTAGCGGATTTTAATGATTGCCAGCTGTCACACACTAAAAGGCGCTTTTTATTGCAAAAAATAGTTTTTGCGTCTCCACATTTTGAGAGCTATAATTTTTCCATATTTTGGTCCACAGAGTCATGTGAGGTCTTGTTTTTTTGCGGGACGAGTTGACGTTTTTATTGGTAACATTTTTGGGCTCGTGAAATTTTTTGATCGCTTTTTATTCCGATTTTTGTGAGGCAGAATTACCAAAAAACAGCTATTCATGAATTTGAGCACGGCCGATTGCATATGACGTACTATCCCGTCACTGGGAATTAAGTCCTAGGTCACCTCGACGGGATAGTGCGTCATATGGGATTAAGGGGTTAATGTTCTTGGAGTAAAATTAAATCTGTGGTTATGAGAAATCACGACTTCTTGAAATGGATTTAACGGAAATCCGTCACCAGGATTTTATTGCCACAACTGAGAACAGCATAATGTAGAGACATAGACCATAATTCCAGTGATGTATCTCTTACTGGGCAGCATGTATGTATTTTCAGTTAGCCATTAAAAGGTATCAACCACTGAGGACTCTCAATTCTAAATATTTTGGGCAGCATGTAGTAATTTTTATAAAATCACTGATTTATCAGCAGGAGATTTTTCACTAGAGGACTAGAGCACAGTGGTCTCCTACCCACGGAGGTGATGAGTACACCCGGGTTGCTAACCTCCCAGAAAACCCGGGTCAATAGGTTTTCTGGTGGCTGTTTTACTGTGAGGTCGGGAAGGACATGTGCCTACGAAATGGCCCTTTTTACCACAGTAAAAGCACACTCCCCTTTTTCATAGACAGTTTTCCAGAGTGAGTTGCGGCAGCCACCTGCATGGGTTCCCCAGATGACTCAGTCCTGATCTCCCTTGGTTCCAGACATGCTGCATACAGGGGTGTCTCTCTATGTGTCTGGCAATCAACCCGGATCACCAAAGACATGGCTGCCTCAAGGGAGACTGGAGCCTCATACAGGGCTAAAAGCATCCTTCACCCTTTCTGTAAGCTTCTTACAGAACAGGCTATGGAGTGGTTGTCGTATAGAAGGCCCAGCGCCAGAATAAATTCCTCTATCTGAACCGACTGGGAGTCAGATGTGAGAGAAAATGCCCATGCTTGGGGGTCCCCCTGAAGGAGTGAGATTATTTTTCCCCACATGTTGCTTCAACATACCGGAGGAAACAGGACATAACATAAAGTATAATTTACAGGCCTCTCTGAAAACACCAAACTTGTCACGCCCCAGAGAACCTGTCAGGCAAAGAGAATTTGGCCTCCACTACCATATAACAGAGGAATGCACCAGGGAGTGGAGGACGGGGAAAAAACAAAGTAAGAACAGGGAAAGGATTATCACACTTACAAACCCACACAACAGTCACAGACAGCAACTCCAAACTCCTTCCCATATACCGGTAAGCACCTCTCCTCCAAGCCATGCATCATAAACTAGCTCTGACAATGTGTTTCAGTCAGGACCCAGATTATAAAAGTAATGGGAGTGGCTCACTGTGCTCATCTGAGAGCTCAGACTCACAGAGCTCCCAACATGGCCAATTAACCCCTGTTCTGACAAAATAAATTAACACTATTTAAAAAGAAAGTGAAGTGCTTCTTTTCAGTGCAGTAGTAGGAGCAATCAGATGCTGCGGTCTTCTGGCTCCTATGTGTTGCGGTAACCCCGTGACAAAGGGTGTGTTAATGAGCCGCAGACAGTGGAGATCATCGCTAGGTCCGAGAGGGAGAAGGATATCAATCCACAACAGAGATGCAAGATCCAGAATGTGCCTGGAGAGCCAGTTTAAGTGATCTTCTACAGCTGGATCCAGAATGACTATCTGTTACACCTGGCACACTCGTGACAGTAACCCCCTTCTATGAGTGGCCTCTGGACACTCAGGACCTTGTTTCTCAGGGTGAGAGGCATGAAACGAACGAACCAGCCTCGGGGCATTCACCTCTGATGTGGAAACCCACAGCCTCTCTTCTGGACCATAACCCCTTCAGGGCACCAAGGACTGCAGAGAATGATGCTGAGGACGAGAATCAACAATCCTCGAAATCGAGAACTCCAAATTACCATCAACAATGATTAGGGGTGGCGGCAGGGGAGAGGACTTAAGTGGTTCAACATATTTCTTGATCAGAGACCTGTGAACACATTGTCGATCTTAAGATCCTGAGGTAACTCAAGACGAAAAGCTGCAGGGTTAATAACGGTGGTTATTTTATAGGGGCCAATAAACATAGGTCCCAGATTCCAGGAAGTGATCTTCAACTTGATATTCCTGGTAGACAACTGCACAAAGTTATTCTTACTTAAGCGCTTTCTGTCAGCCATACGTTTGTTCATGTCTCCCATGTTCTTCAAATTACTCTGAACCCCCTGCCACACAGAAGAGAGCAACGAACCAAAACCTTCCTCCTTGGGGACTCCTGAAGCTCCTTTCGCATTAAAAGTATCAAACTGTAGATGGAAACCATATGCACCAGAGAATGGTGACCTGCCGGTAGATTTTTGGCAATGATTATTAATAGCAAACTCGCCCAACTGTAAGTAAGATGCCCAATCCTCCTGGTTTTTGGAGACAAAATACCTGAGGTAAGTCTCTAAATTCTGATTAATGCACTCAGTCTGCCGGTCAACTGAGGACGGAAAGCTGAGGAAAAGGACAACTGCACCCTCAGTTGAGAACAGAAAGCCTTGCAGAACTTAGAAACAGATTGGGTCCACCGATCTGACACTATATTGGAGGGAACCCAGTGAAGCTTCACGATCTCATTAATAAAAACCTGAGCAAGAGTCTTGGTGTTAGAAAGTGCTGGTAATGCAATGAAATGCAACATTTTACTGAACCAATATATGACCACCAGAAACACTGTCTTGCCTGCCGATACCGGTAAGTCAGTAATAAAATCCATGGATAGGTGTGTCCATGGTCAACTAGGATGGGTAGTGGAAGAAGAGGACCAGACAGACGATACTTTAGAATGCGCGCAAACACTGAAAGCAGACACCTGCTCAACACATCCTGATGCAATCCCGGCCACCAAAACAGCGAGAAAGGAGGTCCGCTGTTGCCTTACCCCCTGGATGACCAGAAAGCATTGAGTTGTTCCCTAATTATATGGCATGGGTGGACATACTGTCGGTTCAATCGGTGTGGCTGCAGCGGGGCCCGGAGGCTCCGGGGGGCCCTTGCAGGGCAGCTAATTATGAGGGCAATCTGGCCAGTTTATCCAGCTCTGGGGGGCCCTGGCCAGATTGCCCTCATGTGCGGCGGGCAGGGAGCAATCTCTGCAGCTCCGCTGCCTGGAAGGGGAAATTTGAGCAGAGCAAAGCTGCAGGGAATGGATCCATCCTGCTTCCTGTCCGCGCTTCCTGTCACACAGTAGCAGCTGAATGACATCATCATTCAGCACCGCGGCTGTGCGAGACAGAAAGCTGCCGGCAACGCTGCGGCTTCAAGATACCGTGTGCAGAGGTGAGGTGATGTGTCTGTGTGCGTGTGTGTGTGCGGAGAGGTAAATGGTGCTGTATGTGTGTATGCAGAGAGGTGAATGGTGCTGTGTGTGTGTCTGTGTGTATGTGTATGCAGAGAGGTGAAGGGTGCTGTGTGTGTATGCAGAGAGGTGAATGGTGCTGTGTTTGTCTGTGTGAGTGTGTGTATGTACAGTGGGGCAAAAAAGTATTTAGTCAGTCAGTAATAGTGCAAGTTCCACCACTTAAAAAGATGAGAGGCGTCTGTAATTTACATCATAGGTAGACCTCAACTATGGGAGACAAACTGAGAAAAAAAAATCCAGAAAATCACATTGTCTGTTTTTTTAACATTTTATTTGCATATTATGGTGGAAAATAAGTATTTGGTCAGAAACAAACAATCAAGATCTCTGGCTCTCACAGACCTGTAACTTCTTCTTTAAGAGTCTCCTCTTTCCTCCACTCATTACCTGTAGTAATGGCACCTGTTTAAACTTGTTATCAGTATAAAAAGACACCTGTGCACACCCTCAAACAGTCTGACTCCAAACTCCACTATGGTGAAGACCAAAGAGCTGTCAAAGGACACCAGAAACAAAATTGTAGCCCTGCACCAGGCTGGGAAGACTGAATCTGCAATAGCCAACCAGCTTGGAGTGAAGAAATCAACAGTGGGAGCAATAATTAGAAAATGGAAGACATACAAGACCACTGATAATCTCCCTCGATCTGGGGCTCCACGCAAAATCCCACCCCGTGGGGTCAGAATGATCACAAGAACGGTGAGCAAAAATCCCAGAACCACGCGGGGGGACCTAGCGAATGAACTGCAGAGAGCTGGGACCAATGTAACAAGGCCTACCATAAGTAACACACTACGCCACCATGGACTCAGATCCTGCAGTGCCAGACGTGTCCCACTGCTTAAGCCAGTACATGTCCGGGCCCGTCTGAAGTTTGCTAGAGAGCATTTGGATGATCCAGAGGAGTTTTGGGAGAATGTCCTATGGTCTGATGAAACCAAACTGGAACAGTTTGGTAGAAACACAACTTGTCGTGTTTGGAGGAAAAAGAATACTGAGTTGCATCCATCAAACACCATACCTACTGTAAAGCATGGTGGTGGAAACATCATGCTTTGGGGCTGTTTCTCTGCAAAGGGGCCAGGACGACTGATCCGGGTACATGAAAGAATGAATGGGGCCATGTATCGTGAGATTTTGAGTGCAAACCTCCTTCCATTAGCAAGGGCATTGAAGATGAAACGTGGCTGGGTCTTTCAACATGACAATGATCCAAAGCACACCGCCAAGGCAAAGAAGGAGTGGCTTCGTAAGAAGCATTTCAAGGTCCTGGAGTGGCCTAGCCAGTCTCCAGATCTCAACCACATAGAAAACCTTTGGAGGGAGTTGAAAGTCCGTGTTGCCAAGCGAAAAGCCAAAAACATCACTGCTCTAGAGGAGATCTGCATGGAGGAATGGGCCAACATACCAACAACAGTGTGTGGCAACCTTGTGAAGACTTACAGAAAACGTTTGACCTCTGTCATTGCCAACAAAGGATATATTACAAAGTATTGAGATGAAATTTTGTTTCTGACCAAATACTTATTTTCCACCATATTATGCAAATAAAATGTTAAAAAAACAAACAATGTGATTTTCTGGATTTTTTTTTCTCAGTTTGTCTCCCATAGTTGAGGTCTACCTATGATGTAAATTACAGACGCCTCTCATCTTTTTAAGTGTTGGAACTTGCACTATTGCTGACTGACTAAATACTTTTTTGCCCCACTGTATATGCAGAGAGGTTAATGGTGCTGTGTGTGTGTATGCAGAGAGGTGAATGGTGCTGTGTGTGTGTATGCAGAGAGGTGAATGGTGCTGTGTGTGTGTATGCAGAGAGGTGAATGGTGCTGTGTGTGTGTATGCAGAGAGGTGAATGGTGCTGTATGTGTGTATGCAGAGAGGTGAATGGTGCTGTGTGTGTGTATGCAGAGAGGTGAATGGTGCTGTGTGTGTGTATGCAGAGAGGTGAATGGTGCTGTGTGTGTGTATGTGTGTATGCAGAAAGGTGAAGGGTGCTGTGTGTGTATGCAGAGAGGTGAATGGTGCTGTGTGTGTGTATGTGTGTATGCAGAAAGCTGAAGGGTGCTGTGTGTGTATGCAGAGAGGTGAATGGTGCTGTGTGTGTCTGTGTGTGTATGTGTATGCAGAGAGGTGAATGGTGCTGTGTGTGTGTCTGTGTGTGTATGTGTATGCAGAGAGGTGAATGGTGCTGTGTGTATGCAGAGAGGTGAATGGTGCTGTGTGTATGCAGAGAGGTGAATGGTGCTGTGTGTGTGTATGTGTATGCAGAGAGGTGAATGGTGCTGTGTGTATGCAGAGAGGTGAATGGTGCTGTGTGTGTGTATGTGTGTATGCACAAAGCTGAAGGGTGCTGTGTGTGTATGCAGAGAGGTGAATGGTGCTGTGTGTGTCTGTGTGTGTATGTGTATGCAGAGAGGTGAATGGTGCTGTGTGTGTGTCTGTGTGTGTATGTGTATGCAGAGAGGTGAATGGTGCTGTGTGTATGCAGAGAGGTGAATGGTGCTGTGTGTGTATGTATGTGTATGCAGAGAGGTGGAAGATGCTGTGTGTGTATGTGTATGCAGAGAGGTGGAAGATGCTGTGTGTGTATGTGTATGCAGAGAGGTGAATGGTGCTGTGTGTGTCTGTGTGTGTATGCAGAGAGGTGAATGGTGCTGTGTGTGTATTCAGAGAGGTGAATGGTGCTGTGTGTGTATGCAGAGAGGTGAATGGTGCTGTGTGTGTGTATGCAGAGAGGTGAATGGTGCTGTATGTGTGTATGCAGAGAGGTGAATGTGCTGTGTGTGTGTATGCAGAGAGGTGAATGGTGCTGTGTGTGTGTATGCAGAGAGGTGAATGGTGCTGTGTGTGTGTATGTGTGTATGCAGAAAGGTGAAGGGTGCTGTGTGTGTATGCAGAGAGGTGAATGGTGCTGTGTGTGTCTGTGTGTATGTGTGTATGCAGAGAGGTGAATGGTGCTGTGTGTGTGTATGTGTGTATGCAGAAAGCTGAAGGGTGCTGTGTGTGTATGCAGAGAGGTGAATGGTGCTGTGTGTGTCTGTGTGTGTATGTGTATGCAGAGAGGTGAATGGTGCTGTGTGTGTGTCTGTGTGTGTATGTGTATGCAGAGAGGTGAATGGTGCTGTGTGTATGCAGAGAGGTGAATGGTGCTGTGTGTGTATGTATGTGTATGCAGAGAGGTGGAAGATGCTGTGTGTGTATATGTATGCAGAGAGGTGAATGGTGCTGTGTGTGTCTGTGTGTGTATGCAGAGAGGTGAATGGTGCTGTGTGTGTATGTGTATACAGAGAGGTGGAAGATGCTGTGTGTGTCTGTGTGTATGTGTATGCAGAAAGGTGAATGGTGCTGTGTGTGTCTGTGTGTGTGTGTATGCAGAGAGGTGGAAGATGCTGTGTGTGTCTGTGTCTGTGTGTGTATGCAGAAAGGTCAATGGTGCTGTGTGTGTCTGTGTGTGTATGCGTGTATGCAGAGAGGTGAATGGTGCTGTGTGTGTTTGTGTAGGTGGAGGAGAGGGCAATGATGGGGGTGATGGGGTAGAAGTCAATGATTGAGTTGACAGAGAGGGCAATGATGGGGTGATGGGGCAGAAGGCAATGATTGGGTTGACAGAGAGGGCAATGATAGGGGTGGTGGGGGAGAAAGAAATGATGGGGTGGTGGAAAGGGCAAAAATTGGGGTGGTGGGGAAGGAGGAAATGATGGAGGTGGTGAATGGGCAATAACGGGGGTGGTGGGGAGGAGGAAATGATGGAGGTCTTGTAATGGGCAATGATGGGGGTGGTGAGGGAAAAGACAATGATGGTGGTGGTAGAAAGGGCAATGGTGGGCATGGTGGGGGAGGAGGAAATGATGGAGGTCGTAGAATGGATAATTATGGGGGAGAAGACCATGATGATGGCAGTGGAAAGGACAATGATGGGGTGCTGGGGAGGAGGCAATGATGGAGGTGGTGGAATGGGTAATGATGGGGTGGTGGGGAGGAGAAAATGATGGAGGTTGTGGAGTGGGTAATGATGAGGGTGGTGGGGGAGAAGACAATGATGATGGCAGTGGAAAGGACAATGATGGGGGTGGTGGGGAGGAGGCAATGATGGAGGTGGTGGAATGGGCAATAATGGGGTGGCGTGGAGAAAGCAATGATGGAGGTGGTGAAGATGGCAATCATAGGGGTGGGGGAGAGGGCAATAATGGGATGCGGGGGGGAGGAGGACAATGAGGGGTGTGGGGGATTGGGGTGGGAGGAAGGGGGATTTATAATGGACTTAGGAACAGGGGGAGGTGGAGGAAGATACAGTATTATTATGAATTATTATGTCTAACACAGTCCCTTATATAAAGTGTATTCACTTATGTATAGCACAGTCCCTTAGGGTATAGTGTAATAATAATAATAATAATAATAATAATCTTTATTTTTATATAGCGCTAACATATTCCGCAGCGCTTTACAGTTTTGCACACATTATCATTACTGTCCCCGATTGGGCTCACAATCTAGAATCCCTATCAGTATGTCTTTGGAAGTACTCACTCAATATTACTATTACTATTACTCAATAGTGTACTCACTTATTACGTATAACACCATCCTTAGTTACATAGTTTCCTCTTTTGTTATGTATAACACCGTCCCTTATTACATACCATCCTCTCTAGATATATATGATGCCCTCCCTTGTTATATAGCTTCCTCTGCTGTCATGTACAGTGCTATCTCTTACATAATGTATTCTTGTTATTTTTGTTATTCACAGCACCCTTTTTTTATTATATAGTTCCCTCTCTTGTTAGATATAAAATAACTACTGATGGAGGAGCCGGTGACCAGACTAACAGTCTATCAGCTCCTTCTTTAGAAAAGAAGCTTTCCCATGCTCCATCAGCCATCATTGCATTATACAGCTAACAAGACAGGACAGTATGTAATAAAAAACAGGGCTCTATATAATCCAATATGTAGGGGACGGCAATATACATAATAAAGGAGACAATGTAATATATACATGTATGTGTGAGTAGCTATATATACTGTATATATATATATACTATATATATATATATATATATATATATATACAAAAAAAACAACCAGCACTCCTAATGTGAACACGTGCACGCTGCAAAAATGTATCATAAACAAAAAAGAACACAGCAGCACATGTGCATGAATCTAGGCCATATGAAAACACAGACAACTATTCATTATAGATTATACTTCTCAAAAATATTTTTTCTCAAATTTTTTCAAAAAAATGTTTTTTTCATAAAACTTACATATTTTTGAGAAGTATAATCTATATTGAATATTTGTCTTTGTTTTCACATGGCTTAGATTCATACTCATGTGCTACTGTGTTCTTTTTGGTCTATATGATACAGTTTTGCAGCGTACACATCTTCACATTAGGAGTGCTGGTTGGTTTTTTTTTGTCTATTTAGTTATTGGATGCTGGCTGCCTCCAGGCTGATCTTGCACTCCTCCCATTGACCTTGCAGGTGGCCGTAATCAGCTCTACCTGCCCATAAATTGTAGGCTTAGCCCGAGAGTGACATGTTTTGTCCAAAGTTGTAGGCTGGTGGCCCAGAAGTGGCATGTACAGTAGAGTAGGACCCATCAGAGGAAAGGTCACCTTGCCGTGGTTGATGGGCATACATGAATTGGCCAATTTATGCACTAAGAACCTTCATTTTCATCTACTACTGTAACTTTTACCGTATTAAAAAAATTATTTTTGAAAAAAATTGTCAAAAAATACTTCTGAGAAGTATAATCTACTGTATATACTCGACTATAAGCCGAGATTTTCAGCCCATTTTTTTTGGCTGAAAGTCCCCCTCTCGGCTTATACTCGAGTCATACCCAGGGGTCGGCAGGTGAGGAGGAGCGGGGGCTGTCTAGTTATACTTACCTACTCCTGGAGCGGTCCCTGCAGTCCCTGCTTCTTCCAGCGCTGCATCTTCTTCCTGTATTGAGCGGTCACATGGCACCGCTCATTACAGTCATGAATATGCGGCTCCACCCCCATAGAAGTGGAGCCGCATATTCATGACTGCAATGATCGGTAACTGACCACTCAATACAGGAAGAAGATGCAGCGGTGGAAGAAGCAGGGACTGCAGGGACCGCGCCAGGAGCAGGTAAGTATACGGGGAGGGGAGCGCTGCGCGATATTTACCTGCTCCTCGTTCTGGTGCTGCTCCGTCTCCAGCGTCCTCTAGCAATGACGCTCAGGTTAGAGGGCGCGGTGACATAGTCAGTGCGCGCCCTCTGCTGAGCGTCAGTGCTGGAGACGGAGCCGCACAAGGAGCAGGTAAATATTGAAAGCGCCGGCGTCCTGAGCGAAGAGGGGTGAGTACGTGATTTTTTTTTTTTATTGCAGCAGCATTATATATTGCACAGCTTTACATGGAGCATCTGTGGGGCAATAATCAACGGTGCAGAGCACTATATATGGCACAGCTTTATATGGAGCATCTATGGGGCAATAATCAACGGTGCAGAGCATTATATATGTAACAGCTTTATATGGGGCCATAATGAACGGTGCAGAGCATTATATATGGCACAGCTTTATATGGGGCCATAATGAACGGTGCAGAGCATTATATATGGCACAGCTTTATATGGAACATCTATGGGGCCATAATGAACGGTGCAGAGCATTATATATGGCACAGCTTTATATGGGGCCAAAATGAACGGTGCAGAGCATTATATATGGCACAGCTTTATATGGGGCCATAATGAACGGTGCAGAGCATTATATATGGCACAGCTTTATATGGGGCCATAATGAACGGTGCAGAGCATTATATATGGCACAGCTTTATATGGAGCATCTATGGGGCAATAATGAACGGTGCAGAGCATTATATATGGCACAGCTTTATATGGAGCATCCAGGGCTGCCACTAGAAATTTCGGGGCCCCATACTGGCAAAATTTTCGGGGCCCCCTTGAGACTCCGCCCAGGCTCCACCCCAGCCCCACCTCCAGGCTCCACCCCAGCCCCGCCTCCAGGCTCCACCCCTCGAACTGTCCACAGTCCCACCGCTCTCTCTTGGAAAAACTCCACTTCTCACCTATCACACATTGACAGTTCCCATCACCAGATCACACATATAGCCGGCAGCTTTTGTTTTGGCCAAAATATTTTTTAAGCCGCCACCATAACAAGGTAGACACTTTTGGCCGGGCCCTACTGTACTGTAACCTATTAAATATTTGTTAAAATATGCAATACAATTTAGGTATATTTTTATTTATTTTTCAATTTTTAAAAGGAAAGAAGGAACAAATACCACAACACCATGACCAGATGACATATTACCACCACAGTGATCGAATAATATCACATAAAAGGAACAAATACCACAACACCATGACCAGACCACATATTACCACCACAGGGATCGAATAATATCACATACAAGGAACAAATACCACAACACCATGTCCAGACCACATATTACCACCACATAGTGACTGAATACTACAATTCTGATCAGTAATTTAAAAAAAAGCACCATACTATCACCATAAGTGCCATTATACACAGGAGATCTGTAATTAGTAAGCAGTGTCTGTGTACAGATAATATAGTGATCACTAGTGAAATTATACACAGGAGCTCTGTATACAGTATACAGTGTATAGTGTCAGTGTATAGGTAACACACTGACTCACCAGTGACGTCTCTAGGTGAAGTCCTTCATCTTTCATCCAGCACAGACCGCCATCATTTCATCCAGCCAGGACTTCTCTCTGCAGGAAATAACACAGTTATCTCGAGCTCCGCTTGCAGAACACATTACTTAATTTTTCACAACTTCTACATTACACCACATGAAGAAGGCGACATAGTATCACTCTATACAGTAACAGGACCGCCCCCCATTTAAAACAGTATACTCAAAAAATAAAATAAATACATCACTGCAGTAATAATATCCCTAAATTAGCCCCTATGGTATTAATAATATCCCCCATCCTGGCCCTGTGTGTCTCATTCCTGACGTCAGCCAGATGTTCTCCCATCCTGCCCTCATGAGTATCCATTCTGCCCCATATGATCTCCCCATCCTGCCCCATATGATCGCCTTATGTGATCTCTCCATCCGGTCCCATCTGTCTCCATCATATCCATCCTGCCCCATGATCCTGCACGCTCTGTCTCCAATTCTGCCCCCAGTGTCTCCAATCATGCCCCATGTCTCCATTCTGCCCCCTATGTCTCCAACCATGCCCCCATGTCTGCAATCCTGACACTTGTCTCCAATCATGCCCCCTGTGTCTCCATTCTGCCCCATCAGTCTCCAATCTTGCCCCATCTGTCTCCAGTCATGCCCCCATGTCTTTCATCCTGTCCCGTGTCTCCAATCATGCCCCGTATCTCCATTCTGCCCCGTGTCTCGCATTCTGCCCCAATGTCCAGCATACTGCCCCTGGGTCTCACAGTCTGCCCCTGTGTCCAGCATTCTGCCCCTGTCACTGTGTCCAGCATTCTGCCCCTGTCACTGTGTCCAGCATTCTGCCCCACTGTGTCCAGCATTCTGCCCCACTGTGTCCAGCATTCTGCCCCACTGTGTCCAGCATTCTGCCCCACTGTGTCCAGCATTTCTGCCCCACTGTGTCCAGCATTTCTGCCCCTGTGTGTCCAGCATTCTGCCCCACTGTGTGTCCAGCATTTCTTCCCCTGTGTGTCCAGCATTCTGCCCCACTGTGTCCAGCATTTCTGCCCCTGTCACTGTCTCCAGCATTCTGCCCCACTGTCTCCAGCATTCTGCCCCACTGTCTCCAGCATTCTGCCCCACTGTCTCCAGCATTCTGCCCCACTGTCTCCAACATTCTGCCCCACTGTCTCCAACATTCTGCCCCACTGTGTCCAGCATTTCTGCCCCACTGTGTCCAGCATTTCTGCTCCACTGTGTCCAGCATTTCTGCCCCACTGTGTCCAGCATTTCTGCCCCAATGTGTGTCCAGCATTCTGCCCCACTGTGTCCAGCATTTCTGCCCCTGTGTGTCCAGCATTCTGCCCCACTGTGTCCAGCATTTCTGCCCCTGTGTGTCCAGCATTCTGCCCCACTGTGTCCAGCATTTCTGCCCCTGTGTGTCCAGCATTCTGCCCTACTGTGTCCAGCATTTCTGCCCCACTGTGTCCAGCATTCTGCCCCACTGTGTGTCCAGCATTTCTGCCCCACTGTGTCCAGCATTCTGCCCCACTGTGTCCAGCATTCTGCCCCATGTGTCCAGCATTCTGCCCCACTGTGTCCAGCATTCTGCCCCACTGTGTCCAGCATTTCTGCCCCACTGTGTCCAGCATTTCTGCCCCACTGTGTCCAGCATTTTGCCCCACTGTGTCCAGCATTTCTGCCCCAGTGTCCAGCATTCTGCCCCACTGTGTCCAGCATTCTGCCCCACTGTGTCCAGCATTCTGCCCCACTGTGTCCAGCATTCTGCCCCACTGTGTCCAGCATTCTGCCCCACTGTGTCCAGCATTTCTGCCCCACTGTGTCCAGTATTTCTGCCCCACTGTGTCCAGCATTTCTGCCCCACTGTGTCCAGCATTTCTGCCCCACTGTGTCCAGCATTTCTGCCCCTGTGTGTCCAGCATTCTGCCCCCCGGGCCCCCCTGGATGCCGCTCTCAGAAAAAAAAAAAAACACGACTTCTTACCTGGCCATGCTCCAGCGCCGGGCGAAGATCCCCCCTGGCTCCACACAGACGCACTCGCCGGGCCCGGCGGCTGACAATGACGTCAGACGCCGGCGACGCCGGCGAGTGCGCACTGCGGCCGGGGCCCTATTCAGCTGCCAGCCTCAGACTGGCTGGCGGCTGTTAACTATTGACGTGCGGGCGCGGGCCCGCACGTCAATAGTGTGCCGCCCGCAGCGCCTGCAGGGGGGGCCCGGTGAGCAGATGAGACGGGGCCCGATGCGGGCCCCCTCTGCTCACCGGGCCCCATACGCTAGTCACGGCTGTCATGCCCTGATGGCGGCCCTGGGAGCATCTATGGGGCCATAATGAACGGTGCAGAGCATTATATATGGCACAGCTTTATATGGGGCCATAATGAACGGTGCAGAGCATTGTATATGGCACAGCTTTGTATGGAGCATCTATGGGGCCATAATGAACGGTATAGAGCATTATATAGGGCACATTTTTATATGGAGCATCTATGGGGCAATAATCAACGGTATGGAGCATTATTTATGGCACAGCTTTATATGGAGCATCTATGGGGCCATAATGAATGGTGCAGAGCATTTTATATGGCACAGCTTTATATGGAGCATCTATGGGGCCATAATGAACGGTGCAGAGCATTATATATGGCACAGCTTTATGTGGAGCGTCTATGGGGCCATAATGAACGGTGCAGAGCATTCTATATGGCACAGCTTTATATGGAGCATCTATGGGGCCATAATGAACGGTGCAGAGCATTATATATGGCACAGCTTTATATGGAGCATCTATGCGGCAATAATGAAATGTATGGAGCATCTTATGGGGCAATAATGAACGGTAGGGAACATCTATTTTTATTTTAGAAATTTACCGGTAGCTGCTGCATTTCCTACCCTAGGCTTATACTCGAGTCAATAAGTTTTCCCAGTTTTTTGTGGCAAAATTACGGGGTCGGCTTATACTCGGGTCGGCTTATACTCGAGTATATACGGGTATATTTAATATTTGTCTGTGTTTTCATATGGCCTAGATTCATGCACATGTGCTGCTGTGTTCTTTTTTGTCTATCTATATATATAATTGTCTAAGGGGTACTTCCGTCTGTCTGTCTTTCTGTCTGTAATGGAAATCCCGCGTCGCTGATTGGTCGCAGCGACGGGCACAGTCCGGCCGAGAATTAGTCCCTCCCTACTTCCGTCCAGTCAGTGCCCGGCGCCCGCTCCATACTCTCCTCCAGTCAGCGCTGACACAGGGTTAATGGCAGTGTTAACGGACCGCTTTATGCCGCGGGTAACGCACTCCGTTAATCACTGCTATTAACCCTGTGTGACCAACTTTTTACTATTGATGCTGCCTATGATTCTCACCTTCCGTCGTCCGCCGATGCACGCGGCTGCCGCCAGCTTCCGTTCCCAGAGATGCATTGCGAAATTACCCAGAAGACATAGTGGTCTCGCGAGACAGCTAAGTCATCTGGGTAATTTCGCAAAGCATCGCTGGGAACGGAAGCTGGCGTCAGCAGCGCGCGCATCGGGACAGCTTCGCTGGACGCCGGCGGGTGAGTATATAACTATTTTTTATTAATTATTTTTTTAACAGGGATATGGTGCTCACACTGCTATATACTATGTGGGCTGTGTTATATACTGCGTGGCTGTTATATACAACGTGGCCAGTATTGTATACTGTGTGGGCAGTGTTATATACTATGTGGGCTGAGTTATATACTGCGTGGGCTGTGCTATATATTACGTGGGCTGTGTTATATACTGCATGGCCTGTGTTATATACTGCAACGGGCTGTGTCATATACTGCGTGGGCTGTGTTATATACTGCGTGGGCTGTGCCATATATTACGTGGGCTGTTATATACTACGTGGCTGTGTTATAGACTGCGTGTCTGCTATATACTACATGGCTCCTATACACTAAGTGGCCTGTGCTATATACTATGTGGCTGCTATATACATACATACATATGCTAGAATACCCGATGCATTAGAATCGTGCCACCATCTAGTTTATATATACATATATATATATATATATATTATTTATTATTATTATTATACATTTTTATAGCGCCATTTATTCCATGGCGCTTTACATGTGAATACGGGGCAAATATAGACAATTACATTAAACATGAGCAGATAACAAGGCACACGAGTACATAAGGAGGGAGGACCCTGCCCGCGAGGGCTCACAGTCTGCAGGGGGTGGGTGAGGATACACTAGGAGAGGGAAGAGCTGGCTGTGCGGCTGTTCAGTAGGTTGAGGATCACTGCAGGCTGTAGGCTTGTCGGAAGAGATGAGTCTTCAGGTTCTTTTTGAAGGTTTCTATGGTAGGCGCAAGTCTGATGTGTTGGGGTAGAGAGTTCCAGAGTATGGGGGAAGCACGGGAGAAGTCTTGGATGCGGTTATGGGAAGAAGAGATGAGAGGGGAGTAGAGAAGGAGGTCTTGGGAGGATCGGAGGTCGCGTGTAGGTATATATACTGCTAAAAAAAAATAAATGGAACACTTAAACAACAGAATATAACTCCAGGTAAATCAACCTCCTGTGAAATCAAACTGTCCACTTAGGAAGCAACACTGTTTGACAATCAATTGACATTCAATTTCACATGCTGTTGTGCAAATGGAATAGACAACAGATGGAAATTATTGGCAATTATCAAGACACCCTCAATAAAGGAGCGGTTCTGCAGGTGGGGACCACAGGCCACATCTCAGTACCAATGCTTTCTGGCTGATGTTTTGGTCACTTTTGAATGTTGGTTGTGCTTTCACACTCGTGGTAGCATGAGACAAATACTACAACCCACACAAGTGGCTCAGGTAGTGCAGCTCATCCAGGATGGCACATCAATGCGAGCTGTGGCAAGAAGGTTTGCTGTGTCTGTAAGCATAATGTTGAGGCTGGAGGCGCTACCAGGAGACAGGCCAGTACACCAGGAGACGTGGAGGGGGCCGTAGGAGGGCAACAACCCAGCAGCAGGACCACTACCTCAGGATTTGCGCAAGGAGGAACAGGAGGAGCATTGCCAGAGCCCTGCAAAATGACCTCCAATAGGCCACAAATGTGCATGTGTCTGCACAAACGTTTAGAAACCGACTCCATGAGGATGGTCTGAGTGCCCGATGTCCACAGATAGGGATTGTACTCACAACCCAACACCATGCAGGATGTTTGGCATTTGCCACAGATCACCAGGATTGGCAAATTCGCCACTGGTACCCTGTGCTCTTCACAGATGAAAGCAAGTTCACACTGAGCACATGTGACAGACATGACAGAGTCTGTAGACGCTGTGCAGAACGATCTGCTGCCTGCAATATCGTTCAGCATGACCGGTTTGGCAGTGGGTCAGTAATGGCATGGGGTGGCATTTCTTTGGAGGGCCATTAGGTACCGAGATGAGATCCTCTGACCCCTTGTGAGACCATATGCTGGTGCAGTTAGCCCCGGGTTCCTCCTAATGTAGGACAATGCCAGACCTTACGTGGCTGGAGGGTGTCAGCTGTTCCTTCAAGATGAAGGCATTTAAGCTATGGACTGGCCCGCCCGTTCCCCAGACCTGAATCCGATTGAACACATCTGGGACATCACGTCTCGCACCATCAACCAATGTCATGTTGCACCACAAACTGTCCAGGAGTTGGCGGATGCTTTAGTCAAGGTCTGGGAGGAGATCCCTCAGGAGACCATCCGCCGCTTCATCAGGAGCATGCCCAGGCGTTGTAGGGAGGATATACAGGCACGTGGAGGCCACAAACACTACTGAGCATCATTTCCTCGTCTTGAGGCATTTCCACTGAAGTTGGATAAGCCTGTCACTTCATTTTCCACTTTGATTTTGAGCATCATTCCATCTCCAGACCTCCATGGGATATTAGTTGTGATTTACGTTGATAATTTTTAGGTTTTATTGTTCTCAACACATTCCACTATGTAATGAATAAAGATTTACAACTGGAAAATTTAATTCAGTGATATCTAGGATGTGGGATTTTAGTGTTCCCTTTATTTTTTTGAGCAGTGTATAAATACAGTATATGTAGCTTTGTTGCCTTAAAAGGAGGGGGGCCCAGACACATTTCCAGCACAGGGGCCCCAAGCTGTCTGTGTCCACCCCTGTATATGGTACAAATAACCTCCCTGAAGGTAAGGAGGCAGAAGCATCCCCTGGGCCTCCAAAACCTCTCTCTCTCTCCAGGTCAGTGTACAAAGCCGAAATGACTACCCCTTCTGCAAAATTAGGGCAGGGTTCTCATGGTCACCCCAACCAAGGAAGCTCTGAGACAAAGTATCAGCCTTGTTGTTTTTAACTCCTGGATGGAAAGTGACCAAACAATTGAATCTAGTAAAGAACATGGACCACCTAGCTTGTCTAGGGTTGAGACGTTTAGCAGATTGAAGATATGACAGGTTGTTGCGGTCCGTGATAACAGTAATAGGATGCACTGCCCCCTCCAACCAATGTCGCCATTGCTCGAACAACAATTAAACTGCGAAAAGCGCCCTATTACCTACGGCATAGCTTCTCTTAGCCAAGGATAATTTTTTGGAAAAGAAGGTGCATGGATGCCACTTACCAGGGGACTGACCCTGAGACAACAAAGCCCCAACCTCCACCTGGCACGCATCCACTTCTACTATAAAAGGATGAGAAACATCTGGTTGACTGAGTATAGGTGCAGTGTCAAAATAACTCTTTAAGGAGGAAAAAGCCTGCTGAGCAGCATTCGACCAGTTAGAAAAATCAGACCCCTTCCTTGTCATGTCAGTAAGAAATTTCACCATTACCGAATAATTTTAAATAAACTTCCAGTAAAAATTAGCAAAACCCAGAAAGTGCTGTAATGCCTTAAGGTTCTCGGGACGGTCCCAATCAAGCACAGCACGAACCTTCTCCGGATCCATCCGAAAACTCGAAGACGACAACAGGTACCTCAAAACTGCTCCTCCTGGACGGCGAAAACACATTTCTCTAGTTTGGCGCAAAGCTTGTTATCCTTTAAGCCTTTAATGACTAGAGGTGTTTTTGTTTTTGCATTATCGTTTTTTGCTCCCCTTCTTCCCAGAGCCATAAGTTTTTTATTTTTTGGTCAAAATGGCCATGTGAGAGCTTGTTTTTTGTGAGATGAGTTCTACTTTTGAACGAGACCATTGGTTTTAACATATTGTGTACTGGAAAATGGTAAAAAAATTCCAAGTGCGGTAAAATTGCTTGCAAAAAAGTGCAATCCCACAGTTGTTTCTTTTTTTTACCATGTTCATTAAATGCTAAAATTGACCTGCCACTATGATTCTCCAGGTCATTATGAGTTCATAGACACAAAACATGTCTAGGTTCTTTTTTGTTTAAGTGGTTAAAAAAATTCCAAAGTTTGTTAAAAATAAAAAAAAAAATTGCGCCATTTTCTGATTCCCGTGGCGTCTCACTTTTTCGTGATCTGGAGTTGAGTGATGGCTTATTTTTTGTATGCCGAGCTGATGTTTTTAATGAAACCATTTGGGTGCAGATACAATCTTTTTATCGCTCGTTATTGCATTTTAATGTAATGTTGCGGCAACCAAAAAAATGTAATTCTGGCGTTTTAACTTTTTTTTCTCATTACGCTGTTTAGCGATCAGGTTATTTTTTTTTAATTGATAGACCGGGCGATTCAGAACGCAGCGATACCAAATATGTGCATATATATATTTTTTATTGTTTCATTTTGAATGGGGGGTGATTTGAACTTTTATATTTTTTTATTTTTTTAATATTTTTAAAAACTTTTTTTTTTAATATTTGCATGCTTCAATAGTCTCCATGGGAGACCAGAAGCTGTAGTCCTTTCATCGGCTCTGCTACATACAGGCGATGATCATATTGCCTGTATGTAGCAGAAATGCTCACCTGTTATGAGCGCCGACCACTGGGCGACGCTCATAGCAATCTGGCTATGACAACCATAGAGGTCTGCTCAAGACCTCTGGTTGTCATGCCAACCCATCGGTGACCCGTGATCATCATGTGACCGGGTCACTGATGGGTGGGATTTCTGGCGCGCTTCCCGGAAGTGAGAGTTAAGTGCCGCTGTCAGAGAGCGGCGGCTGTAAGCACGGCCGGCAGTGACTGACAGCCGGCTCTGCATCAGTGGTTTATTTCAGAACAAGCTGTAATTTTTATTGTTACCATTTTGGAGTAGATATCACTTTTTGATCGCTCTTTATTATTTTATTTTTTCTGGAAAGAGAAGTTACCAAAAAAAAGTAATTCTGGATTTATTCTCTCTACTGCATCCGCAATGCAGGAGAAATACCGTAATATATTTTCTTAGTGTGAAATGTTTCAGATGCATTAATTAAAGGGCTTATTTTAATTGTTTGATTTTAAAACCTATTTTTTAATTCTTTTTTTTAGCCCCACTAGGCTGTGGTCACTTACACAATATACTGCAAAACTTTTCTATTCTATTCCATTATCACTCTGCTATGAAGCCATGTCAGCAGTACCAGTGGGGCAAATATGGATGCTTTCAGTAGACCCCCAGCTGTCATGATGACAACACATCAGCAGGGCCCTGCTTTGTCTAAGGCCAGTCTCACACGTCCAGATAATTCCGGTACCGGAAAAATCGGTACCGGAATTATCCGTGTCCGTGTGTCCGTGAGCTCACGTAGGCCATCCGTGTGGCACACGTGCAGCACACGTGTGCCGCCCGGGTACCACACGGAGCGTGTAGGAGACAGCGCTAGAGATAAGCGCTGTCCCCTGCATCTGGTGCTGAAGCCGCCATTCATATCTTCTCTCCAGCAGCGTTCGCTGGATAGAAGATATGAAAAATCCATTTTTTTTCGTGTTTAAAATAAAGATCCCTGTCCCCGCCCCCCTCCCACCCCCTGTGCGCCCCCCCACTGTTAATAAAATACTCACCCGGCTCCCTCGCAGCGTGCTGTCCTCGCCGCACCTTCTCCTGTATGAGCGGTCACGTGGTGCCGCCCATTACAGTGATGAATATGCGGCTCCACCCCTATGGGAGGTGGAGCCGCATATTCATGACTGTAATCGGCGACAGGGATCTTTATTGTAAGAGACGAAAAAAAAAAAAAAAAGGATTTTTCATATCTTCTATCCAGCGAACGCTGCTGGAGAGAAGATATGAATGGCGGCTTCAGCAGCACGTGGGGGGGGGGGGGCAGCGCTTACTGTAGCGCTGTCTCCTGCACAGCACACGGACTGCACACGGACAGCGTCCATGTGCGGTACGTGTTTTACACGGACCCATTGACTTTAATGGGTCCGTGTAATCTGTGCGCTCCCACGAACACTGACATGTCTCCGTGTTTTGCACACGGACACGCGGTCCGTGAAAACACGCTGACACGCAGTCCATCCTTAACTCTGCTGCCCGACTAATTCATCTCTCTCCTCGCTACTCCTCCGCTTCCCCCCTCTGCAAATCTCTTCACTGGCTCCCATTCCCTGAGACTATCCAGTTCAAATTACTAATACTGACCTACAAAGCCAACCATAACCTGTCTCCTCCATATATCTCTGAACTAATCTCCCGATATCTTCCCTAATGTAATCTCCGGTCCTCCCAAGACCGCCTTCTCTCCTCCACACTTATTCGCTCCTCACCCAACCGCCTCCAAGACTTCTCCCGAATATCCCCCATCCTCTGGAATTCTTTGCCCCAACACATCCGACTATCAACCACATTCGGATCCTTCAGATGGAACCTGAAAACCAACCTATTCAGGTAAGCCTTCAGCCTGCACTGACCCTGCTGCCTCCTCACCACTACCGGAGCTACCGCCTCACCAACACCGATGCTGCTGCAACCCTCAACCTACTGTCTCCTTCCCCATCATCCTGTAGAATGTAAGCTCGGGCAGGGTCCTCGCCCCTCTGTACCAGTCTGTCATTGTTAGTTTGCTTACTGTAAGTGATATCTGTAATTTGTATGTAACCCCTCCTCATGTACAACACCATGGAATCAATGGTGCTATATAAATATATAATAATGATAATAATAATAATAAAAGTGTTAATGTCAGGTATCCTGTGGCTCCAGCTATTATGACACTACAAATATTAATCTACCTCTTATCTAGACGTTAAATAGAGAATCAGGCAATGGTGGCAGATTTACCTACATAGACAGTGTCTGAATATCAAGTATTGTGAAAGCAAAATTCCTGGGAAAACATGCTGGGACTTGTAATTCCACAACAGCTAAATCCTACACAGTGACTTCCATTGATTTACAGTGTAGGGTGAAGACAAAGGATTTATTTCAGAAAGGCTTGGGTGGAGTCTTTCCGGTGAAGGCAACCTTCAGCTCTTCTGGCACTACATGTTGGAAAGTTTTTCCCTAACAGATTAGATCCTGAAGTATCAGCTCTGATGTCGTTTATGGTTAGAAAGTTATTACATGTTATGAGATTGAAATATAATGCAGATTTCTACCTTATGTAAATGGTCCCAATACTATGTTACAGAGCAAGAAGCATCACGTTGAATCCTTAGCAAATCTCTGCACGTTGCCCTATGGTCAGCGTCTATCCAGCATCAATGGTGAAGACCACAAGCATTCTCAGGTCATGGAAACAGGTCTCTGCCCCATACGGAGAGTCCACCATACAATACTAATCTCATCCTCCTATTTATGAGGGTAAAACATTGTCTATTCTATAAATGGTAAACAATAAAATACACCGGCGCTAAGACTATATATGTAAGCTCCACAAGTGCCGCTGGTATCCCTATCGGATAATGTGCCCAATCCGACAGAAAAAAACAAAGAAAACCAATATACAACAATGGGAATACCGCGCTACAAGTGGCTATGGCTGATGAACGTGCAGAATACTGTGGTATTATATGGGCGCTGCTAAAATACCTGTGTGGCAGTGGCTATTAGCTACACGGGTGACTACTTAGACCTTATACTTATATTAGATCGCACCCATTAATCGCCACTGCTAATAACCAATACCTTACTTGGTGTAGCTATGTAGATTTCAGTGCGCTGGTGAGCTGTCAGCTTCAGACCCAGATGCCGGACCTGCGTTCCTGTAAGTCCGCTGCGCCGGGAAGAAGTCACGCTCTTGTAGAAGCTGGATGCGCAGGTGTTAGCAGCAGCCGTGGTGGTGGCTGCGGGTATAGCAGGCGAGGACTGCTTAGGTAGCGTGTAGAGCCAGAGACGTCCCGGCCGGAGGCGTCCCTGGATACACGCGAGAAATGGCCGACACCGCCGAGCAGTGAGTGACGTCACTTGGCCTACGGGGGCTCAGTAGAGGCAATCCTAACCTACGCGTCTCGAAGTGTCACGCACTTCTTCATCAGGGTTACCGCCCACTGTCTCTGAGCCCCTTTTATAGACGTCCTGCCCGTACCCTGCTGTGTGCTAACACCTACATGTGATTATGTGTTTCTGAACGTACGTGAATCCCCCCCCCCCCCTTCTTTTCTCCTCTCTCATCTACATTACCAGCAGCTCCAACTGTGTACATCTTACATGCAAAGCAGGCATACATATGCCCCGTGTATGTAGTGTGTAATTAAATGTTTATTTTAACCATACATTATGTATGACTGGACACAATTGGTGCCAAAAAATAGAATAAAAAATCTAATAAAAAATCCAACTGGTAATGTATTCGGTGCATGATATAAGTAGAGCGCCTAACTTGACCGTGAATTAAAACAACACTTTTATTAAGAACATAAATATAATAACCCCCGGTAAATATATAAAAAAGGGGGGACATAAATAAATAAAACTAAAGGTTAATTATAAAGACAATCAAAGCAGAATTTAAAAATAATTATATTTATATTAATATTAATAAAAATATATATAGATGTATATGTTACAATAATAAAAATGCCCTCTAGTAATTTGGGGCATACGTCAATAATAAATAGATAGTAACTAAAATCCCAACACGCCTACGGGAGCATAAGTCTATTCCCCCCCTCTCTCCCCCCCAGGGTAGCAAACTGACCGTCCATACTTATGTCCCCCCCCCCCCTCAAGGAGCCATGGCACTCAGCAAGTGGGAAAGGATTATGGCAATAGTTACATATATTAAATGGTAAAACTCAGAAAACGTATAATTCTAACTCGCAATTGAGGCCCTTTGGTTTGATACTGTCCAGGGTGAAAATCCACTGTGATTCTATTCTAGACATTTTTTTAATAAAATCACCCCCCCTCTTATTTGGGCGTACAGCCTGAATACCATAGAAGACTGCTCCTTTCAGGGATTGCCCGTGTTTTTCCTTAAAATGGCGTGATAGGGGGTGTTCCAGGAACCCTTTCTGGATGTTCTTAAAGTGTTCCCTGATGCGTATTTTCAATTGCCTTTTGGTTCACCCTACATACAGCTTGTTGCATGGGCATTGAATTATATAAATCACTCCCACGGAGTAGCAGGATATATTATCTTTTATGGAAAATATTTTCATGCCATCAGCATCCTGAAAGGTTGATATCCTGGTCTTCCTGAAGGTAGTCTGGGTACAACCATAGCATCCACCACATGGTAGGAAACCCCCTTTCGATGTATTAATACTGGAATTTTCTCTTGGGGCGTCCGTGAGGGTCATTTTCGTAGTGGGAGCTATTAGATTGCCCAAGGACTGGGCTTTTCTATAAATAAATCTCGGATTGTTAGGAAGTAGCTCACCCACCACTTTATCAGTTTGCAAAACTGACCAATGTTTGCGGATGATGTTGACAAATCTACGATGCCCATTGTGGAATTGTGTTACAAAAGACAAGTTTCGGATTTGTTCTTCAATGGGACCATCTCTTATCCTAGCTGGTTTACTATGCTTTTCCAGTATGGATTCTCTGGACACTTCAGTTATTTCATTTTGGGCTTTCTTCAGTACCGATTCGGGGTATCCTTTCTCCAGAAATTGATCCGTTAGGTACTTGGCTTCCTCCTTGAAATCCGCCAGATTTGAACAATTGCGACGTATTCTAGTGAACTGGCTTTTTGGGGCTCAGAGACAGTGGGCGGTAACCCTGATGAAGAAGTGCGTGACACTTCGAAACGCGTAGGTTAGGATTGCCTCTACTGAGCCCCCGTAGGCCAAGTGACGTCACTCACTGCTCGGCGGTGTCGGCCATTTCTCGCGTGTATCCAGGGACGCCTCCGGCCGGGACGTCTCTGGCTCTACACGCTACCTAAGCAGTCCTCGCCTGCTATACCCGCAGCCACCACCACGGCTGCTGCTAACACCTGCGCATCCAGCTTCTACAAGAGCGTGACTTCTTCCCGGCGCAGCGGACTTACAGGAACGCAGGTCCGGCATCTGGGTCTGAAGCTGACAGCTCACCAGCGCACTGAAATCTACATAGCTACACCAAGTAAGGTATTGGTTATTAGCAGTGGCGATTAATGGGTGCGATCTAATATAAGTATAAGGTCTAAGTAGTCACCCGTGTAGCTAATAGCCACTGCCACACAGGTATTTTAGCAGCGCCCATATAATACCACAGTATTCTGCACGTTCATCAGCCATAGCCACTTGTAGCGCGGTATTCCCATTGTTGTATATTGGTATTCTATAAATGGATTCACAGTATGGCGGATGCAAAGTAAGATGCTGGAGCATTGTGAAGAGGGGGGAACGAGAATAAGAATAGTGGGAGCAAAAAAACGATAAGGGGAGCGAGAACATGGAGCACAAGGTGAGAGTAGCAATGCTGCTTGTGCTGGATAGGGATTAGGGATTAGTAGGACGGGGAGAAGTGTAGGGTATCGTATAATAATGGCCTCCCTGTTTCTCAGGTAGAGATTGTATATAAGTCTTCCCCAGTCTGGTGTACCCTGGTTGGGCTCAGTCCTTTTGTCTGCCCTTATTCACACTGAGGTCAACATTGACACATGGTAAGGTTTTAATATTAGACAGTGTAGGACTGTCCCGATCAGAGTTACCTTGATGTGGTGGGATGGCTTTTGTGCTATTTTTTGATCAAAGAACAGTATTACTAAAAACTCTGTGTTATTTAAATGCACTTTTGCTTTTTTACTTAGTTATATCAGGGTTTTTGCTTACTTTTTCTCTTGTAGGTTTTAATGTTTTGTGGCCAATGTGAACATGCGTTTAACTTCTGCATGTGTACCAACTCAAGTTAAGCTCAATTTTTGTGTTTTTTTTATCTAATATATAATTGCCTAGAATACTACTTCCTGCAATTTGTGCCAACTTCCGTGGCTTTGTCCGGAGCTAATGTCCGGAGCTAATGTCCGGAGCTAATGTCCGGAGATTAATTGCCTAGAATACTACTTCCTGCAATTTGTGCCAACTTCCGTGGCTTTGTCCGGAGCTAATGTCCGGAGCTAATGTGCGGAAATAATGTCCGGAGCTAATGTCCGGAGCTAATGTCCGGAGCTAATGTCCGGAGATAAGTGACGTCAACAGTGTCCAGTGTCTGATTGGTTGTCGCCTGCTGCGAGCGACCAATCAGAAACGTGCCGTACTGTGACACACTCCGCCCGCCATTTTGGTGTGATTTTTGAATTTTTACCTCACAGCAAGTTTCTACTGCGTGGAGGCGGGCCCAGTGACGTTGCTCTTCAAGCTCCTGCCGAATTTCGTCAAAAAAATGATAATACCATTTACCAAAACTATATATATTTAGTTGTGAAGTGGTTCAGTGACATTTTCACACCAATTTTGAACTTTTGTTTGGTGTTTTCTCCATATACTGCCTATTATTCACTGACTGTTATACTGAGAGACTGCCGTTTATTAACCTCTTCTTTGCCATATTGGGTATATTGCTCTATTATTTGCCACATAAGGACATTGTCCATTATTGCCCAGCAATTTCTCTGCAATATAAACTGCCTATTTATTAATATCTGCATTCCTGCAAATAACTATTGCCTATTATTAACTGGCTATTTCCCTACTACCTGACACTGCCTCTTATTAACCTGTTGTTTGCCACCACCACGCTTAAAGCTGTTTAGCTTAGCCAACATGAGCTCTAATAGTAAGGATACTAATGACACAGAGCCCAAAGCTGCTGATGGCGCACGTAAGATTAGGTCTGATAGAAAGTATACTAATAATGCAGAGCAAAAAGACGCCGATGCCGCACGTAAGCGCAAACAGCGTGCTAACAAGAGTACAGAGGATAGATGCAAGCGCATGGACACTGTTAAGTATACTAATGACACAGAGTCCAAAGCTGCTGATGGCGCACGTAAGATCAGGTCTGATATAAAGTATGGTAATGATGCAGAGCGAAAAGCCGCCAATGCCGGACGTAAGCGCAAACAGCGTGTTAACAAGAGTACAGAGGATAGATTCAAGCGCCTGGATACTGTTAATTATACTAATGACACAGAGTCCAAAGCTGCTGATGGCGCACGTAAGATCAGGTCTGATATAAAGTATGGTAATGATGCAGAGCGAAAAGCCGCCGATGCCGCACGTAAGCGCAAACAGCGTGCTAACAAGAGTACAGAGGAGAGATGCAAGCACCTGGACACTGTTAAGTATACTAATGACACAGAGCCCAAAGCTGCTGATGGCGCACGTAACATCAGGTCTGATAATAAGTATACCAATGACGCTGAGCGAAATGCCGCCGATGCCGCACGTAAGCACAAACAGCGTGCTAACGAGACTACAGAGGACAGACATAAGCGCCTGGACACTGTTAATGCTGCTTGCAATAAACGCATTACTAATGAGTCTTTTGAGGACAAAACTAATCGATTAAGTAATAAAGCTGCTGCTGCACGCTCTCAACGTTGCAAACATAATATTTCCACGTCCTCAGTCATAGATTCTGCCCACAATACAGCTTCTTTGTCTCCATTCATAGAATGTGTGCAGCTTGAAGCTCCTTTAACCGTTGGTAAATCTGCACGTAAGCGCAAACACTGTCCTACTTACACTCCAAATGATAAACGCCGTCGCCTGCACACTGTTAAGTCTGCTTATAAGACATGCTTCACACCTGACTCTTCTAAGGCAACAAACAAACCATTACCAAATGCAGCTGGTGCACGCCGTGAATGGCGCAAAAAAAACCGCTTGCACCTCCATATTAATAAACTCTGACCACGATACACCTTCCAACTCCTCAGTGATTGAATCTGTGGACAGTGAAGATCCTCTACCAGGTCCACGCTTTATATATGTTGGCTTTTTAAGCAAAGAACCGTTGTTGTGGCATTTGCCACAACACGCAAAGTTGTCGTCTGATGTCTTTCATCCCTCCTCTCATAAGCATGTACATGGATCCTGTGTAACTGTACCTTAAATAACAAGAATTGTCAAGAGCTGGTGAGTGCAGCCATTTTTTGTTCTTTCTTACTATTATTTATTAATTGTATTATTCTTACATTTGAATAAATAAAGTATATATGGATTCTAGACTCCCGATTCTTTAGAATCGGGCTGCCATCTAGTTGTATAATAAAGCAAATTACAAAAGCAGTTAGGGTGTAAAGATAGGCACTGTATTTAAAAAGGACATTTTAGGTCTCGGACCACCCTTTTAGTTTTCATGAATCAGCTGTTCTCAGCGCCGGCAAAGGGAGGATGTAACCAGTGTATGAGTTGGAACATACCTGCTCCATCACACTAGTTGTTGCCCACTGCGTACTACTGATGAGCTCTATAATAGGAGTACGAGCTAATCTGCAGCACCCAGCAATAGACATTAAACAGAGTGAAGACGGAGCGGCTAACTCCCAACACGTATACTGCTTATATCTTCCCTTTGCCGGCACTGTGAACAGCTGATTGGTGACGAAAACTTAGAAGGGTGGTCTGCTCTATACTACCTACATCTGGCCTCTGCCGGCACTGTGAACAGCTGATTGGTGACAAAAACTTAGAAGGGTGGTCTGCTCTATACTACCTACATCCGGCCTCTGCCGGCACTGTGAACAGCTGATTGGTGACGAAAACTTAGAAGGGTGGTCTGCTCTATACTACCTACATCCGGCCTCTGCCGGCACTGTGAACAGCTGATTGGTGACGAAAACTTGGAAGGGTGGTCTGCTCTATACTACCTACATCCGGCCTCTGCCGGCACTGTGAACAGCTGATTGGTGACGAAAACTTAGAAGGGTGGTCTGCTCTATACTACCTACATCTGGCCTCTGCCGGCACTGTGAACAGCTGATTGGTGACAAAAACTTAGAAGGGTGGTCTGCTCTATACTACCTACATCTGGCCTCTGCCGGCACTGTGAACAGCTGATTGGTGACGAAAACTTAGAAGGGTGGTCTGCTCTATACTACCTACATCTGGCCTCTGCCGGCACTGTGAACAGCTGATTGGTGACAAAAACTTAGAAGGGTGGTCTGCTCTATACTACCTACATCTGGCCTCTGCCGGCATAATGAACAGCTGATTGGTGAAGAAAACTTAGAAGGGTGGTCTGCTCTATACTACCTACATCTGGCCTCTGCCGGCATAATGAACAGCTGATTGGTGAAGAAAACTTAGAAGGGTGGTCTGCTCTATACTACCTACATCCGGCCTCTTCCGGCATTGTGAACAGCTGATTGGTGAAGAAAACTTAGAAGAGTGGTCTGCTTTATACTACCTACATCCGGCCTCTGCCGGCATTGTGAACAGCTGATTGGTGAAGAAAACTTAGAAGGGTGGTCTGCTCTATACTACCTACATCCGGCCTCTTCCGGCATTGTGAACAGCTGATTGGTGAAGAAAACTTAGAAGGGTGGTCTGCTCTATACTACCTACATCTGGCCTCTGCCGGCATTGTGAACAGCTGATTGGTGACGAAAACTTAGAAGGGTGGTCTGCTCTATACTACCTACATCCGGCCTCTTCCGGCATTGTGAACAGCTGATTGGTGAAGAAAACTTAGAAGGGTGGTCTGCTCTATACTACCTACATCCGGCCTCTGCCGGCACTGTGAACAGCTGATTGGTGACGAAAACTTAGAAGGGTGGTCTGCTCTATACTACCTACATCTGGCCTCTGCCGGCACTGTGAACAGCTGATTGGTGACGAAAACTTAGAAGGGTGGTCTGCTCTATACTACCTACATCTGGCCTCTGCCGGCACTGTGAACAGCTGATTGGTGACGAAAACTTAGAAGGGTGGTCTACTCTATACTACCTACATCCGGCCTCTGCCGGCACTGTGAACAGCTGATTGGTGACGAAAACTTAGAAGGGTGGTCTGCTCTATACTACCTACATCTGGCCTCTGCCGGCATAATGAACAGCTGATTGGTGAAGAAAACTTAGAAGGGTGGTCTGCTCTATACTACCTACATCCGGCCTCTGCCGGCATAATGAACAGCTGATTGGTGAAGAAAACTTACAAGGGTGGTCTGCTTTATACTACCTACATCCGGCCTCTGCCGGCATTGTGAACAGCTGATTGGTGAAGAAAACTTAGAAGGGTGGTCTGCTCTATACTACCTACATCCGGCCTCTTCCGGCATTGTGAACAGCTGATTGGTGAAGAAAACTTAGAAGGGTGGTCTGCTCTATACTACCTACATCCGGCCTCTGCCGGCATAATGAACAGCTGATTGGTGAAGAAAACTTAGAAGGGTGGTCTGCTCTATACTACCTACATCCGGCCTCTGCCGGCATTGTGAACAGCTGATTGGTGAAGAAAACTTAGAAGGGTGGTCTGCTTTATACTACCTACATCCGGCCTCTTCCGGCATTGTGAACAGCTGATTGGTGAAGAAAACTTAGAAGGGTGGTCTGCTCTATACTACCTACATCTGGCCTCTGCCGGCATAATGAACAGCTGATTGGTGAAGAAAACTTAGAAGGGTGGTCTGCTTTATACTACCTACATCCGGCCTCTGCCGGCATTGTGAACAGCTGATTGGTGAAGAAAACTTAGAAGGGTGGTCTGCTCTATACTACCTACATCCGGCCTCTTCCGGCACTGTGAACAGCTGATTGGTGACAAAAACTTAGAAGGGTGGTCTGCTCTATACTACCTACATCCGGCCTCTGCCGGCATAATGAACAGCTGATTGGTGAGAGTCCTGGGTGTCAGATTTGTAATCAATCATATTTTGATGACATATGCTAAGATTAATCATTAATTCTAAAGTGGGGAAACCCCTTTAAGAACAGGAACTACAGTGTAACGTTGACCATAGACCTTAGAGAGCTATTGGCCAAATCCTTATTTAAAGACACCAATGTCTCCTGACTCCCCCACTTACTTCAAAGAAGCATTAATGGGTGTTCAATGAGGAGAAAGTGATAACTTAATTCTCAGAGGAACAAAGGGATTGGAAGTCAAACTGCTTGATTCTTCTCTCCCTCAACATCCTCTGTCAGTGAAATGTCAGGAAGCCCCACACACACTGGGTGGTCTGCCGGTCCCCCCAAATTCAACAGGTCATACTAACTAATTCAGCGTTAGTAGGACCGTTAAAGTGAATTTGTCATCATTACCAGACTGTATTTTTTTTACACATTTTCTATGTTTTGTTGCAATTTTCCATTGAACTGTTTGTCATGTTTATTTTGTGATGCAGCGATCACTAAGATGGTTGGGGTACACTCACTTGGCGGTGATATTTAAACAAACAGCAACCGTTTTTCAGTTACATAAGCCCATGCCTGGTTTATTACACCTCCATAAACCATGGTAGGCCATGTGAACATCACAGTACCGACATATAGTCCATTTCAGTTGCAGTTACTTTCGTACAGTTCAATACCTGACTCCTGTCAGTGCGCACAGTTCCCCAAGCTCTGGGTTACCTGCTTAACAGATTCTCAGGTTTTCCCAGCCTGGCTTCATATGGGTCCTGCCAGTAGTCCAGACCCTTGGTGCTTCCTGGACTTCCAGGAGCTACAGCCAGCTGCAGTCTCACACATGACCATCTGCCTCCATGTGGTGCAACCAGGAAACATACAGGACCTTTCTGACATCACAGGGACTCACCCCTAGGAGGTATGTGGTTAACCAGTCCCACCCATCACTTTCTGGTTAACACTTAAATCCAGCCCTTTACTAATATACAGGTTTGTGGGACTACAAGACCCAGCAACCTGTCCTGTATTCAGATCACAGCAGACCTTTTTCTGTGCGATACATACCTGTCTCTCAGTTTACCACTAGTTGGTACATCACATACCCCCCCCCCTCTGTTCAAACTAGTGGGGATGAACATGATCACAGTCCAGGGCCCCGATAAAAGACGTCCCTGTTTTTTCGAGCTACCAGTTGAGGGGACCCTCTCCATCTATTCTAAATGTTGGCTCCTGGAACCTGATCCCTCGTCCCATTATTCTTTAGAGAGCTACCGTCTGTCAATGTCACCAACTTCCTTTTTGTGACATATATGGCACCAGATTTTGTTATCTCATAATCCCGAGTCGTGACTCGGTTAGACCTCCCCCGCCCCCGGCGGTCAATACCGCAGTGTAAATCACTGATGCACTGATTAGGCGAACAGAAGTGGGTATCTGGCAACTGTTACATGCACCGATTAGCAGAACAGGGGTAGCGTCTGACCACTGGTACATACACCGATTAGGAGAACAGGGGTGGGTGTCTGACCACTGGTACGTGGACCGATTAGCAGAACAGGGTGGGTGTCTGACCTCTGGTACGTACATTGATTAGCAGAACAGGGGTGGGTGTCTGACCGCTGGTACATGGACTGATTAGCAGTACAGGGTGGGTGTCTGACCACTGGTACATGCACTGATTAGCAGAACAGGGTGGGTGTCTGACCTCTGTTACATGCACCGATTAGCAGAACAGGGGTAGCGTCTGACCACTGGTACATACACCGATTAGGAGAACAGGGGTGGGTGTCTGACCACTGGTACGTGGACCGATTAGGAGAACAGGGGTGGATGTCTGACCACTGGTACGTGCCCCGATTAGGAGAACAGGGGTGGGTGTCTAACCACTGGTACGTACATTGATTAGCAGAACAGGGTGGGTGTCTGACCACTGGTACATGCACCGATTAGCAGAACAGGGGTGGGTGTCTGACCACTGGTACATGCACTGATTAGCAGAACAAGGGTGGGTGTCTGACTGCTGCTACGTGGATCGATTAGCAGAACAGGGGTGGGTGTCTGACCGCTGGTACGTGGACCGATTAGCAGAACAGGGTGGGTGTCTGACCACTGGTACGTGGACCGATTAGCAGAACAAGGGTGGGTGTCTGACCACTGGTACATACACTGATTAGCAGAACAGGGTGGGTGTCTGACCGCTGGTACGTGGACCGATTAGCAGAACAGGGTGGGTGTCTGACCGCTGGTACGTGGACCGATAAGCAGAACAGGGTGGGTGTCTGACCGCTGGTACATGCACTGATTAAGAGAACGAGGGTGGGTGTCTGACCTCTGGTACATGCACTGATTAAGAGAACGAGGGTGGGTGTCTGACCTCTGGTACATGCACTGATTAAGAGAACGAGGGTGGGTGTCTGACCGCTGGTACGTGGACCGATTAGCAGAACAAGGGTGGGTGTCTGACCACTGGTACATGCACTGATTAGCAGAACAGGGTGGGTGTCTGACCACTGGTACATGCACTGATTAGCAGAACAGGGTGGGTGTCTGACCACTGGTACATGCACTGATTAGCAGAACAAGGGTGGGTGTCTGACCGCTGGTACATGCACTGATTAGCAGAACAAGGGTGGGTGTCTGACTGCTGCTACGTGGATCGATTAGCAGAACAGGGGTGGGTGTCTGACCACAGGTACGTGGACCGATTAGCAGAACAAGGGTGGGTGTCTGACCACTGGTACATGCACTGATTAAGAGAACGGGGTGGGTGTCTGACCGCTGGTACGTGGACCGATTAGCAGAACAGGGTGGGTGTCTGACCACTGGTACATGCACTGATTAGCAGAACAGGGGTGGGTGTCTGACCGCTGGTACGTGGATCGATTAGCAGAACAGGGGTGGGTGTCTGACCGCTGGTACGTGGACCGATTAGCAGAACAAGGGTGGGTGTCTGACCACTGGTACATACACTGATTAGCAGAACAGGGTGGGTGTCTGACCGCTGGTACGTGGACCGATTAGCAGAACAGGGTGGGTGTCTGACCGCTGGTACGTGGACCGATAAGCAGAACAGGGTGGGTGTCTGACCGCTGGTACATGCACTGATTAAGAGAACGAGGGTGGGTGTCTGACCTCTGGTACATGCACTGATTAAGAGAACGAGGGTGGGTGTCTGACCTCTGGTACATGCACTGATTAAGAGAACGAGGGTGGGTGTCTGACCTCTGGTACATGCACTGATTAAGAGAACGAGGGTGGGTGTCTGACCGCTGGTACGTGGACCGATTAGCAGAACAAGGGTGGGTGTCTGACCACTGGTACATGCACTGATTAGCAGAACAGGGTGGGTGTCTGACCACTGGTATATGCACTGATTAGCAGAACAAGGGTGGGTGTCTGACCGCTGGTACATGCACTGATTAGCAGAACAAGGGTGGGTGTCTGACTGCTGCTACGTGGATCGATTAGCAGAACAGGGGTGGGTGTCTGACCACAGGTACGTGGACCGATTAGCAGAACAAGGGTGGGTGTCTGACCACTGGTACATGCACTGATTAGCAGAACAGGGTGGGTGTCTGACCACTGGTACAAGCACTGATTAAGAGAACGGGGTGGGTGTCTGACCGCTGGTACGTGGACCGATTAGCAGAACAGGGTGGGTGTCTGACCACTGGTACATGCACTGATTAAGAGAACGGGGTGGGTGTCTGACCACTGGTACAAGCACTGATTAAGAGAACGGGGTGGGTGTCTGACCACTGGTACAAGCACTGATTAAGAGAACGGGGTGGGTGTCTGACCACTGGTACAAGCAATGATTAAGAGAACGGGGTGGGTGTCTGACCACTGGTACAAGCACTGATTAAGAGAACGGGGTGGGTGTCTGACCACTGGTACAAGCACTGATTAAGAGAACGGGGTGGGTGTCTGACCACTGGTACAAGCACTGATTAAGAGAACAGGGGTGGGTGTCTGACCACTGGTACATGGACCGATTAGCAGAACAGGGTGGGTGTCTGACCACTGGTACATGCACTGATTAAGAGAATGAGGGTGGGTGTCTGACCACTGGTACAAGCACTGATTAAGAGAACGGGGTGGGTGTCTGACCACTGGTACATGCACTGATTAGCAGAACAGGGTGGGTGTCTGACCACTGGTACATGCACTGATTAGCAGAACAGGGTGGGTGTCTGACCGCTGGTACATGCACTGATTAGCAGAACAGGGTGGGTGTCTGACCACTGGTACATGCACTGATTAAGAGAACGGGGTGGGTGTCTGACCACTGGTACATGCACTGATTAAGAGAACGGGGTGGGTGTCTGACCACTGGTACATGCACTGATTAAGAGAACGGGGTGGGTGTCTGACCACTGGTACATGCACTGATTAAGAGAACGGGGTGGGTGTCTGACCACTGGTACATGCACTGATTAAGAGAACGGGGTGGGTGTCTGACCACTGGTCAGGGCCGCCATCAGGGCATGACAGCCGTGACTGGCGTATGGGGCCCGGTGAGCAGAGGGGGCCCGCATCGGGCCCCGTCTCATCTGGTCACCGGGCCCCCCCTGCAGGCGCTGCGGCAGCGGCACACTATTGACGTGCGGGCCCGCGCCCGCACGTCAATAGTTAACAGCCGCCAGCCAGTCTGAGGCTGGCGGCTGAATAGGGCCGCAGTGCGCACTCGCCGCCGCCGGCGTCTGACGTCATTGTCAGCCGCCGGGCCCGGCGGCGAGTGCGTCTGTGTGGAGCCTGGAGAGGGAGCTTCACCCGGCGCTGGAGCTTGGCCAGGTAAGAAGTTGTTGTTTTTTTTTTTCTTTGAGAGCTGCTGCGATCCAGGGGGGCCCGGGGGGCAGGATGATGGACACACAGGGGCAGAAATGCTGGACACACAGGGGCAGAATGGTGAACACACAGGGGCAGAAATGCTGGACACACAGGGGCAGAATGGTGGACACACAGGGGCAGAAATGCTGGACACAGTGGGGCAGAATGGTGAACACACAGTGGCAGAAATGCTGGACACAGTGGGGCAGAATGGTGGACACAGTGGGGCAGAATGGTGGACACACAGGGGCAGAATGGTGGACACACAGGGGCAGAATGGTGGACACACAGGGGCAGAATGGTGGACACAGTGGGGCAGAATGCTGGACACACAGGGGCAGAAATGCTGGACACAGTGGGGCAGAAATATTGGACACAGTGGGGCAGAATGGTGGACACACAGGGGCAGAATGGTGGACACACAGGGGCAGAATGGTGGACACAGTGGGGCAGAATGCTGGACACACAGGGGCAGAAATGACGGACACAGTGGGGCAGAATGGTGGACACAGTGGGGCAGAATGCTGGACACAGTGGGGCAGAAATGTGGACACACAGGGGCAGAAATGCTGGACACAGTGGGGCAGAAATGCTGGACACAGTGGGGCAGAAATGCTGGACACAGTGGGGCAGAAATGCTGGACACAGTGGGGCAGGATGCTGGACACACAGGGGCAGAAATGCTGGACACAGTGGGGCAGAATGGTGGACACAGTGGGGCAGAATGGTGGACACACAGGGGCAGAAATGCTGGACACAGTGGGGCAGAATGGTGGACACACAGGGGCAGAATGGTGGACACACAGGGGCAGAATGGTGGACACACAGGGGCAGAATGGTGGACACACAGGGGCAGAATGGTGGACACACAGGGGCAGAATGGTGGACACAGTGGGGCAGAATGCTGGACACACAGGGGCAGAAATGCTGGACACAGTGGGGCAGAAATGCTGGACACAGTGGGGCAGAATGGTGGACACACAGGGGCAGAATGGTGGACACACAGGGGCAGAATGGTGGACACAGTGGGGCAGAATGCTGGACACACAGGGGCAGAAATGCCGGACACAGTGGGGCAGAATGGTGGACACAGTGGGGCAGAATGCTGGACACAGTGGGGCAGAAATGTGGACACACAGGGGCAGAAATGCTGGACACAGTGGGGCAGAAATGCTGGACACAGTGGGGCAGAAATGCTGGACACAGTGGGGCAGAAATGCTGGACACAGTGGGGCAGGATGCTGGACACAATGGGGGCAGGATGCTGGACACAGTGGGGCAGAAATGCTGGACACAGTGGGGCAGAAATGCTGGACACAGGGGCAGAAATGCTGGACACAGTGGGACAGAATGGTGGACACACACAGGGGCAGAAATGCTGGACACACAGTGGGGCAGAAATGCTGGACACAGTGGGGCAGAATGCTGGACACACAGGGGCTGAAATGCTGGACACAGTGGGGCAGAAATGCTGGACACAGTGGGGCAAAAATGCTGGACACAGGGGCAGAAATGCTGGACACAGTGGGACAGAATGGTGGACACACACAGGGGCAGAAATGCTGGACACACAGTGGGGCAGAATGCTGGACACAGTGGGGCAGAATGCTGGACACACAGGGGCAGAAATGCTGGACACAGGGGCAGAAATGCTGGACACAGGGGCAGAAATGCTGGACACAGTGGGGCAGAATGCTGGACACACAGTGGGGCAGAATGCTGGACACACAGTGGGGCAGAATGCTGGACACACAGTGGGGCAGAATGCTGGACACACAGTGGGGCAGAATGCTGGAGACAGGGGCAGAAATGCTGGACACAGTGACAGGGGCAGAATGCTGGACATTGGGGCAGAATGCTGGACACAGTGGGGCAGAAATGCTGGACACAGTGACAGGGGCAGAATGCTGGACACAGTGACAGGTGCAGAATGCTGGACACAGGGGCAGACTGTGAGACCCAGGGGCAGAATGCGAGACACGGGGCAGAATGGAGATACGGGGCATGATTGGAGACACGGGGCAGGATGAAAGACATGGGGGCATGACTGGAGACAGATGGGGCAGGATTGGAGACAGATGGGGCAGAATGGAGACACAGGGGGCATGATTGGAGACAAGTGTCAGGATTGCAGACATGGGGGCATGGTTGGAGACATAGGGGGCAGAATGGAGACATGGGGCATGATTGGAGACACTGGGGGCAGAATTGGAGACAGATCGTGCAGGATCATGGGGCAGGATGGATATGATGGAGACAGATGGGGCAGGATGGAGAGATCACATGGGGCGATCATATGGGGCAGGATAAGGAGATCATATGGGGCAGAATGGATACTCATGAGGGCAGGATGGGAGAATATCTGGCTGACGCCAGGAATGAGACACACGGGGCCAGGCTGGGTGATATTATTAATACCATAGGGGCTAATTTAGGGATATTATTACTGCAGTGATGTATTTATTTTATTTTTTGAGTATACTGTTTTAAATTGGGGGCGGTCCTGTTACTGTATAGAGTGATACTATGTCGCCTTCTTCATGTGGTGTAATGTAGAAGTTGTGAAAAATTAAGTAATGTGTTCTGTAAGCGGAGCTCGAGATAACTGTGTTATTTCCTGCAGAGAGAAGTCCTGGCTGGATGAAATGATGGCGGTCTGTGCTGGATGAAAGATGAAGGACTTCACCTAGAGACGTCATTGGTGAGTCAGTGTGTTACCTATACACTGACACTATACACTGTATACAGAGCTCCTGTGTGTAATTTCACTAGTGATCACTATATTATCTGTACACAGACACTGCATACTAAGTACAGATCTCCTGTGTATAATGGCACTTATGGTGATAGTATGGTGCTTTTTTAAAAATTACTGATCAGAATTGTAGTATTCAGTCACTATGTGGTGGTAATATGTGGTCTGGACATGGTGTTGTGGTATTTGTTCCTTGTATGTGATATTATTCGATCACTGTGGTGGTAATATATGGTCTGGACATGGTGTTGTGGTATTTGTTCCTTGTATGTGATATTATTCGATCACTGTGGTGGTAATATGTCATCTGGTCATGGTGTTGTGGTATTTGTTCCTTCTATGTGATATTATTGGGCATTTTAAAAATTGAAAAATAAATAAAAATATACCTAAATTGTATTGCATATTTTAACAAATATTTAATAGGTTACAGCAGAGTAGGGCCCGGCCAAAAGTGTCTACCGTGTTATGGTGGCGGCTTAAAAAACCTTTTGGCCAAAACAAAAGCTGCCTGCTATATGTGTGATCTGGTGATGGGAACTGTTAATGTGTGATTGGTGAGAAGTGGAGTTTTTCCAAGAGAGAGCGGTGGGACTGTGGACAGTTCGAGGGGTGGAGCCTGGAGGCGGGGCTGGGGTGGAGCCTGGGCGGAGTCTCAAGGGGGCCCCGAAAATTTTGCCAGTATGGTGCCCCGAAATTTCTAGTGGCAGCCCTGATTGCTCTGCACACAGTACACACACACATTGCTCTGCACACTGTACACACACACATTGCTCTGCACACTGTACACACACACACTGCTCTGCACACTGTACACACACATTGCTCTGCACACTGTACACACACACATTGCTCTGCACACTGTACACACACACATTGCTCTGCACACTGTACACACACACATTGCTCTGCACACAGTACACACACATTGCTCTGCACACTGTACACACACACATTGCTCTGCACACTGTACACACACACATTGCTCTGCACACAGTACACACACACTGCTCTGCACACTGTACACACGCACACTGCTCTGCACACTGTACACACATTGCTCTGCACACTGTACACACACACATTGCTCTGCACACTGTACACACACATTGCTCTGCACACTGTACACACACACACTGCTCTGCACACTGTACACACACATTGCTCTGCACACAGTACACACACACATTGCTCTGCACACTGTACACACACATTGCTCTGCACACTGTACACACACATTGCTCTGCACACTGTACACACACACATTGCTCTGCACACTGTACACACACATTGCTCTGCACACTGTAAACACACATTGCTCTGCACACTGTACACACACATTGCTCTGCACACACTGTACACACACATTGCTCTGCACACTGTACACACACACTGCTCTGCACACTGTACACACACACATTGCTCTGCACACTGTACACACACACATTGCTCTGCACACTGTACACACACACATTGCTCTGCACACTGTACACACACATTGCTCTGCACACTGTACACACACACATTGCTCTGCACACTGTACACACACATTGCTCTGCACACTGTACACACACATTGCTCTGCACACTGTACACACACATTGCTCTGCACACTGTACACACACACATTGCTCTGCACACTGTACACACACATTGCTCTGCACACTGTACACACACATTGCTCTGCACACTGTACACACACACATTGCTCTGCACACTGTACACACACACATTGCTCTGCACACTGTACACACACATTGCTCTGCACACTGTACACACACACATTGCTCTGCACACTGTACACACACATTGCTCTGCACACTGTACACACACACATTGCTCTGCACACTGTACACACACATTGCTCTGCACACTGTACACACACATTGCTCTGCACACTGTACACACACATTGCTCTGCACACTGTACACACACATTGCTCTGCACACTGTACACACACATTGCTCTGCATACACTGTACACACACATTGCTCTGCACACTGTACACACACATTGCTCTGCACACTGTACACACACACACTGCTCTGCACACTGTACACACACACATTGCTCTGCACACTGTACACACACACATTGCTCGGCACACTGTACACACACACATTGCTCTGCACACTGTACACACACATTGCTCTGCACACTGTACACACACATTGCTCTGCACACTGTACACACACATTGCTCTGCACACTGTACACACACACACTGCTCTGCACACTGTACACACACACATTGCTCTGCACACTGTACACACACACATTGCTCTGCACACTGTACACACACACATTGTTCTGCACACTGTACACACACACATTGCTCTGCACACTGTACACACACATTGCTCTGCACACTGTACACACACATTGCTCTGCACACTGTACACACACACATTGCTCTGCACACTGTACACACACATTGCTCTGCACACTGTACACACACACATTGCTCTGCACACTGTACACACACACATTGCTCTGCACACTGTACACACACATTGCTCTGCACACTGTACACACACACATTGCTCTGCACACTGTACACACACATTGCTCTGCACACTGTACACACACATTGCTCTGCACACTGTACACACACACATTGCTCTGCACACTGTACACACACATTGCTCTGCACACTGTACACACACACATTGCTCTGCACACTGTACACACACATTGCTCTGCACACTGTACACACACACATTGCTCTGCACACTGTACACACACATTGCTCTGCACACTGTACACACACATTGCTCTGCACACTGTACACACACATTGCTCTGCACACTGTACACACACATTGCTTTGCACACTGTACACACACATTGCTCTGCACACTGTACACACACATTGCTCTGCACACTGTACACACACATTGCTCTGCACACTGTACACACACACACACATAGCTCTGCACACTGTACACACACATTGCTCTGCACACTGTACACACACACATTGCTCTGCACACTGTACACACACACTTTGCTCTGCACACTGTACACACACATTGCTCTGCACACAGTACACACACATTGCTCTGCACACTGTACACACACACATTGCTCTGCACACTGTACACACACACATTGCTCTGAACACTGTACACACACACACTGCTCTGCACACTGTACACACACATTGCTCTGCACACTGTACACACACACACTGCTCTGCACACTGTACACACACACTGCTCTGCACACTGTACACACACATTGCTCTGCACACTGTACACACACACATTGCTCTGCACACTGTACACACACATTGCTCTGCACACTGTACACACACACAATGCTCTGCACACTGTACACACACACTGCTCTGCACACAGTACACACACACATTGCTCTGCACACTGTACACACACATTGCTCTGCACACTGTACACACACACTGCTCTGCACACTGTACACACACATTGCTCTGCACACTGTACACACACACATTGCTCTGCACACTGTACACACACACATTGCTCTGCACACTGTACACACACATTGCTCTGCACACTGTACACACACATTGCTCTGCACACTGTACACACATTGCTCTGCACACTGTACACACACACAATGCTCTGCACACTGTACACACACACAATGCTCTGCACACAGTACACACACACATTGCTCTGCACACTGTACACACACATTGCTCTGCACACTGTACACACACACATTGCTCTGCACATAGTACACACACACATTGCTCTGCACACTGTACACACACACATTGCTCTGCACACTGTACACACACATTGCTCTCAGGGCCGCCATCAGGGCATGACAGCCGTGACTGGCGTATGGGGCCCGGTGAGCAGAGGGGGCCCTCATCGGGCCCCGTCTCATCTGGTCACCGGGCCCCCCCTGCAGGCGCTGCGGCAGCGGCACACTATTGACGTGCGGGCCCGCGCCCGCACGTCAATAGTTAACCGCCGCCAGCCAGTCTGAGGCTGGCGGCTGAATAGGGCCGCAGTGCGCACTCGCCGCCGCCGGCGTCTGACGTCATTGTCAGCCGCCGGGCCCGGCGGCGAGTGCGTCTGTGTGGAGCCTGGAGAGGGAGCTTCACCCGGCGCTGGAGCTTGGCCAGGTAAGAAGTTGTGTTTTTTTTTTTTTCTTTGAGAGCTGCTGCGATCCAGGGGGGCCCGGGGGGCAGGATGATGGACACACAGGGGCAGAAATGCTGGACACACAGGGGCAGAATGGTGGACACACCGGGGCAGAAATGCTGGACACACAGGGGCAGAATGGTGGACACACAGGGGCAGAAATGCTGGACACAGTGGGGCAGAATGGTGGACACAGTGGGGCAGAATGGTGGACACACAGGGGCAGAAATGCTGGACACAGTGGGGCAGAATGGTGGACACACAGGGGCAGAATGGTGGACACACAGGGGCAGAATGGTGGACACACAGGGGCAGAATGGTGGACACAGTGGGGCAGAATGCTGGACACACAGGGGCAGAAATGCTGGACACAGTGGGGCAGAAATGCCGGACACAGTGGGGCAGAATGGTGGACACAGTGGGGCAGAATGCTGGACACAGTGGGGCAGAAATGTGGACACACAGGGGCAGAAATGCTGGACACAGTGGGGCAGGATGCTGGACACAATGGGGCAGGATGCTGGACACAGTGGGGCAGAAATGCTGGACACAGTGGGGCAGAAATGCTGGACACAGGGGCAGAAATGCTGGACACAGTGGGACAGAATGGTGGACACACACAGGGGCAGAAATGCTGGACACACAGTGGGGCAGAAATGCTGGACACAGTGGGGCAGAATGCTGGACACACAGGGGCTGAAATGCTGGACACAGTGGGGCAGAAATGCTGGACACAGTGGGGCAAAAATGCTGGACACAGGGGCAGAAATGCTGGACACAGTGGGACAGAATGGTGGACACACACAGGGGCAGAAATGCTGGACACACAGTGGGGCAGAATGCTGGACACAGTGGGGCAGAATGCTGGACACACAGGGGCAGAAATGCTGGACACAGGGGCAGAAATGCTGGACACAGGGGCAGAAATGCTGGACACAGTGGGGCAGAATGCTGGACACACAGTGGGGCAGAATGCTGGACACACAGTGGGGCAGAATGCTGGACACACAGTGGGGCAGAATGCTGGACACACAGTGGGGCAGAATGCTGGACACACAGGGGCAGAAATGCTGGACACAGGGGCAGAAATGCTGGACACAGGGGCAGAAATGCTGGACACAGGGGCAGAAATGCTGGACACAGTGGGGCAGAATGCTGGACACACAGTGGGGCAGAATGCTGGACACACAGTGGGGCAGAATGCTGGACACACAGTGGGGCAGAATGCTGGACACACAGTGGGGCAGAATGCTGGAGACAGGGGCAGAAATGCTGGACACAGTGACAGGGGCAGAATGCTGGACATTGGGGCAGAATGCTGGACACAGTGGGGCAGAAATGCTGGACACAGTGACAGGTGCAGAATGCTGGACACAGGGGCAGACTGTGAGACCCAGGGGCAGAATGCGAGACATGGGGCAGAATGGAGATACGGGGCATGATTGGAGACACGGGGCAGGATGAAAGACATGGGGGCATGACTGGAGACAGATGGGGCAGGATTGGAGACAGATGGGGCAGAATGGAGACACAGGGGGCATGATTGGAGACAAGTGTCAGGATTGCAGACATGGGGGCATGGTTGGAGACATAGGGGGCAGAATGGAGACATGGGGCATGATTGGAGACACTGGGGGCAGAATTGGAGACAGATCGTGCAGGATCATGGGGCAGGATGGATATGATGGAGACAGATGGGGCAGGATGGAGAGATCACATGGGGCGATCATATGGGGCAGGATAAGGAGATCATATGGGGCAGAATGGATACTCATGAGGGCAGGATGGGAGAATATCTGGCTGACGCCAGGAATGAGACACACGGGGCCAGGCTGGGTGATATTATTAATACCATAGGGGCTAATTTAGGGATATTATTACTGCAGTGATGTATTTATTTTATTTTTTGAGTATACTGTTTTAAATGGGGGGCGGTCCTGTTACTGTATAGAGTGATACTATGTCGCCTTCTTCATGTGGTGTAATGTAGAAGTTGTGAAAAATTAAGTAATGTGTTCTGCAAGCGGAGCTCGAGATAACTGTGTTATTTCCTGCAGAGAGAAGTCCTGGCTGGATGAAATGATGGCGGTCTGTGCTGGATGAAAGATGAAGGACTTCACCTAGAGACGTCACTGGTGAGTCAGTGTGTTACCTATACACTGACACTATACACTGTATACAGAGCTCCTGTGTATAATTTCACTAGTGATCACTATATTATCTGTACACAGACACTGCATACTAAGTACAGATCTCCTGTGTATAATGGCACTTATGGTGATAGTATGGTGCTTTTTTAAAAATTACTGATCAGAATTGTAGTATTCAGTCACTATGTGGTGGTAATATATGGTCTGGACATGGTGTTGTGGTATTTGTTCCTTGTATGTGATATTATTCGATCACTGTGGTGGTAATGTGTGGTCTGGTCATGGTGTTGTGGTATTTGTTCCTTGTATGTGATATTATTCGATCACTGTGGTGGTAATATGTCATCTGGTCATGGTGTTGTGGTATTTGTTCCTTCTATGTGATATTATTGGGCATTTTAAAAATTGAAAAATAAATAAAAATATACCTAAATTGTATTGCATATTTTAACAAATATTTAGTAGGTTACAGTACAGTAGGGCCCGGCCAAAAGTGTCTACCGTGTTATGGTGGCGGCTTAAAAAATCTTTTGGCCAAAACAAAAGCTGCCTGCTATATGTGTGATCTGGTGATGGGAACTGTTAATATGTGATTGGTGAGAAGTGGAGTTTTTCCAAGAGAGAGCGGTGGGACTGTGGACAGTTCGAGGGGTGGAGCCTGGAGGCGGGGCTGGGGTGGAGCCTGGGCGGAGTCTCAAGGGGGCCCCGAAAATTTTGCCAGTATGGGGCCCCGAAATTTCTAGTGGCAGCCCTGATTGCTCTGCACACAGTACACACACACATTGCTCTGCACACTGTACACACACACATTGCTCTGCACACTGTACACACACACACTGCTCTGCACACTGTACACACACATTGCTCTGCACACTGTACACACACACATTGCTCTGCACACTGTACACACACACATTGCTCTGCACACAGTACACACACATTGCTCTGCACACTGTACACACACACATTGCTCTGCACACTGTACACACATACTGCTCTGCACACTGTACACACACACATTGCTCTGCACACTGTACACACACACATTGCTCTGCACACTGTACACACATACTGCTCTGCACACTGTACACACACACACTGCTCTGCACACTGTACACACACACATTGCTCTGCACACTGTACACACACACATTGCTTTGCACACAGTAAACACACACTGCTCTGCACACTGTACACACACATTGCTCTGCACACTGTACACACATTGCTCTGCACACTGTACACACACACATTGCTCTGCACACTGTACACACACACACTGCTCTGCACACTGTACACACACATTGCTCTGCACACTGTACACACACACATTGCTCTGCACACTGTACACACACACATTGCTCTGCACACTGTACACACACACATTGCTCTGCACACTGTACACACACACACTGCTCTGCACACTGTACACACACATTGCTCTGCACACTGTACACACACACATTGCTCTGCACACTGTACACACACATTGCTCTGCACACTGTACACACACACATTGCTCTGCACACAGTACACACACATTGCTCTGCACACTGTACACACACACATTGCTCTGCACACAGTACACACACATTGCTCTGCACACTGTACACACACACATTGCTCTGCACACTGTACACACACACATTGCTCTGCACACTGTACACACACACACTGCTCTGCACACTGTACACACACATTGCTCTGCACACAGTACACACACACATTGCTCTGCACACTGTACACACACATTGCTCTGCACACTGTACACACACATTGCTCTGCACACTGTACACACACATTGCTCTGCACACTGTACACACACATTGCTCTGCACACAGTACACACACATTGCTCTGCACACTGTACACACACATTGCTCTGCACACACTGTACACACACATTGCTCTGCACACTGTACACACACATTGCTCTGCACACTGTACACACACACACTGCTCTGCACACTGTACACACACACATTGCTCTGCACACTGTACACACACACATTGCTCTGCACACTGTACACACACATTGCTCTGCACACTGTACACACACACATTGCTCTGCACACTGTACACACACATTGCTCTGCACACTGTACACACACACATTGCTCTGCACACTGTACACACACATTGCTCTGCACACTGTACACACACATTGCTCTGCACACTGTACACACACATTGCTCTGCACACACTGTACACACACATTGCTCTGCACACTGTACACACACATTGCTCTGCACACTGTACACACACATTGCTCTGCACACTGTACACACACACATTGCTCTGCACACTGTACACACACACATTGCTCTGCACACTGTACACACACATTGCTCTGCACACTGTACACACACACATTGCTCTGCACACTGTACACACACATTGCTCTGCACACTGTACACACACATTGCTCTGCACACTGTACACACACATTGCTCTGCACACTGTACACACACATTGCTCTGCACACTGTACACACACACAATGCTCTGCACACAGTACACACACACATTGCTCTGCACACTGTACACACACATTGCTCTGCACACTGTACACACACATTGCTCTGCACACTGTACACACACACATTGCTCTGCACACTGTACACACACACATTGCTCTGCACACTGTACACACACACATTGCTCTGCACACTGTACACACACTGCTCTGCACACTGTACACACACACATTGCTCTGCACACTGTACACACACATTGCTCTGCACACTGTACACACACATTGCTCTGCACACTGTACACACACACATTGCTCTGCACACTGTACACACACACATTGCTCTGCACACTGTACACACACATTGCTCTGCACACAGTACACACACACATTGCTCTGCACACTGTACACACACACATTGCTCTGCACACTGTACACACACATTGCTCTGCACACTGTACACACACACATTGCTCTGCACACTGTACACACACACATTGCTCTGCACACTGTACACACACATTGCTCTGCACACTGTACACACACACATTGCTCTGCACACTGTACACACACATTGCTCTGCACACTGTACACACACATTGCTCTGCACACTGTACACACACATTGCTCTGCACACTGTACACACACATTGCTCTGCACACTGTACACACACACAATGCTCTGCACACAGTACACACACACATTGCTCTGCACACTGTACACACACACATTGCTCTGCACACTGTACACACACACATTGCTCTGCACACTGTACACACACACATTGCTCTGCACACTGTACACACACACATTGCTCTGCACACTGTACACACACTGCTCTGCACACTGTACACACACACATTGCTCTGCACACTGTACACACACATTGCTCTGCACACTGTACACACACATTGCTCTGCACACTGTACACACACACATTGCTCTGCACACTGTACACACACACATTGCTCTGCACACTGTACACACACATTGCTCTGCACACTGTACACACACACATTGCTCTGCACACTGTACACACACACATTGCTCTGCACACTGTACACACACACATTGCTCTGCACACTGTACACACACTGCTCTGCACACTGTACACACACACATTGCTCTGCACACTGTACACACACATTGCTCTGCACACTGTACACACACATTGCTCTGCACACTGTACACACACACATTGCTCTGCACACTGTACACACACACATTGCTCTGCACACTGTACACACACATTGCTCTGCACACTGTACACACACACATTGCTCTGCACACAGTACACACACACTGTTCTGCACACTGTACACACACACACTGCTCTGCACACTGTACACACATTGCTCTGCACACTGTACACACACACATTGCTCTGCACACTGTACACACACATTGCTCTGCACACTGTACACACACACACTGCTCTGCACACTGTACACACACATTGCTCTGCACACAGTACACACACACATTGCTCTGCACACTGTACACACACACATTGCTCTGCACACTGTACACACACACATTGCTCTGCACACTGTACACACACACACTGCTCTGCACACTGTACACACACATTGCTCTGCACACTGTACACACACATTGCTCTGCACACTGTACACACACACATTGCTCTGCACACAGTACACACACATTGCTCTGCACACTGTACACACACACATTGCTCTGCACACTGTACACACACACATTGCTCTGCACACAGTACACACACATTGCTCTGCACACAGTACACACACATTGCTCTGCACACTGTACACACACACATTGTTCTGCACACTGTACACACACACATTGCTCTGCACACTGTACACACACACACTGCTCTGCACACTGTACACACACATTGCTCTGCACACAGTACACACACACATTGCTCTGCACACTGTACACACACACATTGCTCTGCACACTGTACACACACATTGCTCTGCACACTGTACACACACATTGCTCTGCACACTGTACACACACATTGCTCTTCACACTGTACACACACATTGCTCTGCACACTGTACACACACATTGCTCTGCACACACTGTACACACACATTGCTCTGCACACTGTACACACACATTGCTCTGCACACTGTACACACACACACTGCTCTGCACACTGTACACACACACATTGCTCTGCACACTGTACACACACACATTGCTCTGCACACTGTACACACACACATTGCTCTGCACACTGTACACACACATTGCTCTGCACACTGTACACACACACATTGCTCTGCACACTGTACACACACATTGCTCTGCACACTGTACACACACATTGCTCTGCACACTGTACACACACATTGCTCTGCACACACTGTACACACACATTGCTCTGCACACTGTACACACACATTGCTCTGCACACTGTACACACACATTGCTCTGCACACTGTACACACACACATTGCTCTGCACACTGTACACACACACATTGCTCTGCACACTGTACACACACATTGCTCTGCACACTGTACACACACACATTGCTCTGCACACTGTACACACACATTGCTCTGCACACTGTACACACACATTGCTCTGCACACTGTACACACACATTGCTCTGCACACTGTACACACACACAATGCTCTGCACACAGTACACACACATTGCTCTGCACACTGTACACACACATTGCTCTGCACACTGTACACACACATTGCTCTGCACACTGTACACACACACATTGCTCTGCACACTGTACACACACACATTGCTCTGCACACTGTACACACACACTGCTCTGCACACTGTACACACACACATTGCTCTGCACACTGTACACACACATTGCTCTGCACACTGTACACACACATTGCTCTGCACACTGTACACACACACATTGCTCTGCACACTGTACACACACACATTGCTCTGCACACTGTACACACACATTGCTCTGCACACAGTACACACACACATTGCTCTGCACACTGTACACACACACATTGCTCTGCACACTGTACACACACATTGCTCTGCACACTGTACACACACATTGCTCTGCACACTGTACACACACATTGCTCTGCACACAGTACACACACACATTGCTCTGCACACTGTACACACACACATTGCTCTGCACACTGTACACACACACACTGCTCTGCACACTGTACACACACACACACTGCTCTGCACACTGTACACACACACATTGCTCTGCACACTGTACACACACATTGCTCTGCACACTGCACACACACACATTGCTCTGCACACTGCACACACACACATTGCTCTGCACACTGCACACACACACATTGCTCTGCACACTGTACACACACACATTGCTCTGCACACTGTACACACACACATTGCTCTGCACACTGTACACACACACATTGCTCTGCACACTGTACACACACATTGCTCTGCACACTGTACACACACATTGCTCTGCACACTGTACACACACACATTGCTCTGCACACTGTACACACACATTGCTCTGCACACTGTACACACACATTGCTCTGCACACTGTACACACACACTTTGCTCTGCACACTGTACACACACACATTGCTCTGCACACTGTACACACACATTGCTCTGCACACTGTACACACACATTGCTCTGCACACTGTACACACACATTGCTCTGCACACTGTACACACACACATTGCTCTGCACACTGTACACACACATTGCTCTGCACACTGTACACACACACATTGCTCTGCACACTGTACACACACACACATTGCTCTGCACACTGTACACACACATTGCTCTGCACACTGTACACACACATTGCTCTGCACACTGTACACACACACATTGCTCTGCACACTGTACACACACATTGCTCTGCACACTGTACACACACATTGCTCTGCACACTGTACACACACACATTGCTCTGCACACTGTACACACACACTGCTCTGCACACTGTACACACACACACTGCTCTGCACACTGTACACACACATTGCTCTGCACACTGTACACACACATTGCTCAGCACACTGTACACACACATTGCTCTGCACACTGTACACACACATTGCTCTGCACACTGTACACACACATTGCTCTGCACACTGTACACACACATTGCTCTGCACACTGTACACACACACATTGCTCTGCACACTGTACACACACACACTGCTCTGCACACTGTACACACACATTGCTCTGCACACTGTACACACACATTGCTCTGCACACTGTACACACACATTGCTCTGCACACTGTACACACACACATTGCTCTGCACACTGTACACACACACATTGCTCTGCACACTGTACACACACATTGCTCTGCACACTGTACACACACATTGCTCTGCACACTGTACACACACACTGCTCTGCACACTGTACACACACATTGCTCTGCACACTGTACACACATTGCTCTGCACACTGTACACACACACATTGCTCTGCACACTGTACACACACACACTGCTCTGCACACTGTACACACACATTGCTCTGCACACTGTACACACACATTGCTCTGCACACTGTACACACACATTGCTCTGCACACTGTACACACACATTGCTCTGCACACTGTACACACACATTGCTCTGCACACTGTACACACACATTGCTCTGCACACTGTACACACACACATTGCTCTGCACATACTGTACACACACATTGCTCTGCACACTGTACACACACATTGCTCTGCACACTGTACACACACATTGCTCTGCACACTGTACACACACATTGCTCTGCACACTGTACACACACACACTGCTCTGCACACTGTACACACACACATTGCTCTGCACACTGTACACACACACATTGCTCTGCACACTGTACACACACACATTGCTCTGCACACTGTACACACACACATTGCTCTGCACACTGTACACACACATTGCTCTGCACACTGTACACACACATTGCTCTGCACACTGTACACACACACATTGCTCTGCACACTGTACACACACATTGCTCTGCACACTGTACACACACACATTGCTCTGCACACTGTACACACACATTGCTCCGCACACTGTACACACACATTGCTCTGCACACTGTACACACACACATTGCTCCGCACACTGTACACACACATTGCTCTGCACACTGTACACACACACATTGCTCTGCACACTGTACACACACATTGCTCTGCACACTGTACACACACACATTGCTCTGCACACTGTACACACACATTGCTCTGCACACTGTACACACACATTGCTCTGCACACTGTACACACACATTGCTCTGCACACTGTACACACACATTGCTCTGCACACTGTACACACACATTGCTCTGCACACTGTACACACACATTGCTCTGCACACTGTACACACACATTGCTCTGCACACTGTACACACACACACATAGCTCTGCACACTGTACACACACATTGCTCTGCACACTGTACACACACACATTGCTCTGCACACTGTACACACACACTTTGCTCTGCACACTGTACACACACATTGCTCTGCACACAGTACACACACATTGCTCTGCACACTGTACACACACACATTGCTCTGCACACTGTACACACACACATTGCTCTGAACACTGTACACACACACACTGCTCTGCACACTGTACACACACATTGCTCTGCACACTGTACACACACACACTGCTCTGCACACTGTACACACACACTGCTCTGCACACTGTACACACACATTGCTCTGCACACTGTACACACACACATTGCTCTGCACACTGTACACACACATTGCTCTGCACACTGTACACACACACAATGCTCTGCACACTGTACACACACACATTGCTCTGCACACAGTACACACACACATTGCTCTGCACACTGTACACACACATTGCTCTGCACACTGTACACACACACTGCTCTGCACACTGTACACACACATTGCTCTGCACACTGTACACACACACATTGCTCTGCACACTGTACACACACACATTGCTCTGCACACTGTACACACACACATTGCTCTGCACACTGTACACACATTGCTCTGCACACTGTACACACACACAATGCTCTGCACACTGTACACACACACAATGCTCTGCACACAGTACACACACACATTGCTCTGCACACTGTACACACACATTGCTCTGCACACTGTACACACACACATTGCTCTGCACACAGTACACACACACATTGCTCTGCACACTGTACACACACACATTGCTCTGCACACTGTACACACACACATTGCTCTCAGGGCCGCCATCAGGGCATGACAGCCGTGACTGGCGTATGGGGCCCGGTGAGCAGAGGGGGCCCGCATCGGGCCCCGTCTCATCTGGTCACCGGGCCCCCCCTGCAGGCGCTGCGGCAGCGGCACACTATTGACGTGCGGGCCCGCGCCCGCACGTCAATAGTTAACAGCCGCCAGCCAGTCTGAGGCTGGCGGCTGAATAGGGCCGCAGTGCGCACTCGCCGCCGCCGGCGTCTGACGTCATTGTCAGCCGCCGGGCCCGGCGGCGAGTGCGTCTGTGTGGAGCCTGGAGAGGGAGCTTCACCCGGCGCTGGAGCTTGGCCAGGTAAGAAGTTGTGTTTTTTTTTTTTTCTTTGAGAGCTGCTGCGATCCAGGGGGGCCCGGGGGGCAGGATGATGGACACACAGGGGCAGAAATGCTGGACACACAGGGGCAGAATGGTGGACACACCGGGGCAGAAATGCTGGACACACAGGGGCAGAATGGTGGACACACAGGGGCAGAAATGCTGGACACAGTGGGGCAGAATGGTGGACACAGTGGGGCAGAATGGTGGACACACAGGGGCAGAAATGCTGGACACAGTGGGGCAGAATGGTGGACACACAGGGGCAGAATGGTGGACACACAGGGGCAGAATGGTGGACACAGTGGGGCAGAATGCTGGACACACAGGGGCAGAAATGCTGGACACAGTGGGGCAGAAATGCTGGACACAGTGGGGCAGAATGGTGGACACAGTGGGGCAGAATGCTGGACACAGTGGGGCAGAAATGTGGACACACAGGGGCAGAAATGCTGGACACAGTGGGGCAGAAATGCTGGACACAGTGGGGCAGAAATGCTGGACACAGTGGGGCAGAAATGCTGGACACAGTGGGGCAGAAATGCTGGACACAGTGGGGCAGGATGCTGGACACAATGGGGCAGGATGCTGGACACAGTGGGGCAGAAATGCTGGACACAGTGGGGCCAAAATGCTGGACACAGGGGCAGAAATGCTGGACACAGTGGGACAGAATGGTGGACACACACAGGGGCAGAAATGCTGGACACACAGTGGGGCAGAAATGCTGGACACAGTGGGGCAGAATGCTGGACACACAGGGGCAGAAATGCTGGACACAGTGGGGCAGAAATGCTGGACACAGTGGGGCAAAAATGCTGGACACAGGGGCAGAAATGCTGGACACAGTGGGACAGAATGGTGGACACACACAGGGGCAGAAATGCTGGACACACAGTGGGGCAGAATGCTGGACACAGTGGGGCAGAATGCTGGACACACAGGGGCAGAAATGCTGGACACAGGGGCAGAAATGCTGGACACAGGGGCAGAAATGCTGGACACAGTGGGGCAGAATGCTGGACACACAGTGGGGCAGAATGCTGGACACACAGTGGGGCAGAATGCTGGACACACAGTGGGGCAGAATGCTGGACACACAGTGGGGCAGAATGCTGGACACACAGTGGGGCAGAATGCTGGAGACAGGGGCAGAAATGCTGGACACAGTGACAGGGGCAGAATGCTGGACATTGGGGCAGAATGCTGGACACAGTGGGGCAGAAATGCTGGACACAGTGACAGGGGCAGAATGCTGGACACAGTGACAGGTGCAGAATGCTGGACACAGGGGCAGACTGTGAGACCCAGGGGCAGAATGCGAGACACGGGGCAGAATGGAGATACGGGGCATGATTGGAGACACGGGGCAGGATGAAAGACATGGGGGCATGACTGGAGACAGATGGGGCAGGATTGGAGACAGATGGGGCAGAATGGAGACACAGGGGGCATGATTGGAGACAAGTGTCAGGATTGCAGACATGGGGGCATGGTTGGAGACATAGGGGGCAGAATGGAGACATGGGGCATGATTGGAGACACTGGGGGCAGAATTGGAGACAGATCGTGCAGGATCATGGGGCAGGATGGATATGATGGAGACAGATGGGGCAGGATGGAGAGATCACATGGGGCGATCATATGGGGCAGGATAAGGAGATCATATGGGGCAGAATGGATACTCATGAGGGCAGGATGGGAGAATATCTGGCTGACGCCAGGAATGAGACACACGGGGCCAGGCTGGGTGATATTATTAATACCATAGGGGTTAATTTAGGGATATTATTACTGCAGTGATGTATTTATTTTATTTTTTGAGTATACTGTTTTAAATGGGGGGCGGTCCTGTTACTGTATAGAGTGATACTATGTCGCCTTCTTCATGTGGTGTAATGTAGAAGTTGTGAAAAATTAAGTAATGTGTTCTGCAAGCGGAGCTCGAGATAACTGTGTTATTTCCTGCAGAGAGAAGTCCTGGCTGGATGAAATGATGGCGGTCTGTGCTGGATGAAAGATGAAGGACTTCACCTAGAGACGTCACTGGTGAGTCAGTGTGTTACCTATACACTGACACTATACACTGTATACAGAGCTCCTGTGTATAATTTCACTAGTGATCACTATATTATCTGTACACAGACACTGCATACTAAGTACAGATCTCCTGTGTATAATGGCACTTATGGTGATAGTATGGTGCTTTTTTAAAAATTACTGATCAGAATTGTAGTATTCAGTCACTATGTGGTGGTAATATATGGTCTGGACATGGTGTTGTGGTATTTGTTCCTTGTATGTGATATTATTCGATCACTGTGGTGGTAATATGTGGTCTGGTCATGGTGTTGTGGTATTTGTTCCTTGTATGTGATATTATTCGATCACTGTGGTGGTAATATGTCATCTGGTCATGGTGTTGTGGTATTTGTTCCTTCTATGTGATATTATTGGGCATTTTAAAAATTGAAAAATAAATAAAAATATACCTAAATTGTATTGCATATTTTAACAAATATTTAGTAGGTTACAGTACAGTAGGGCCCGGCCAAAAGTGTCTACCGTGTTATGGTGGCGGCTTAAAAAATCTTTTGGCCAAAACAAAAGCTGCCTGCTATATGTGTGATCTGGTGATGGGAACTGTTAATGTGTGATTGGTGAGAAGTGGAGTTTTTCCAAGAGAGAGCGGTGGGACTGTGGACAGTTCGAGGGGTGGAGCCTGGAGGCGGGGCTGGGGTGGAGCCTGGGCGGAGTCTCAAGGGGGCCCCGAAAATTTTGCCAGTATGGGGCCCCGAAATTTCTAGTGGCAGCCCTGCCACTGGTACATGCACTGATTAGCAGAACAGGGTGGGTGTCTGACCACTGGTACATGCACTGATTAGCAGAACAGGGTGGGTGTCTGACCGCTGGTACATGCACTGATTAAGAGAACGGGGTGGGTGTCTGACCACTGGTACAAGCACTGATTAAGAGAACGGGGTGGGTGTCTGACCACTGGTACATGCACTGATTAGCAGAACAGGGTGGGTGTCTGACCACTGGTACATGCACTGATTAAGAGAACGGGGTGGGTGTCTGACCACTGGTACATGCACTGATTAAGAGAACGGGGTGGGTGTCTGACCACTGGTACATGCACTGATTAGCAGGTGTCCGAGGACCTAATGGATGCCTTGGTCACACACCGACCAGTGAGGTAATGGATGGGACACAGCGGGCAGTGGTATGGGGGGTAAGGGGAAGGATGGGAATCAGTCAGTGCACACATGGTCAAGTTTTTAAAAGAAAAAAATAGTGGGAAACCCCATTATGGGTGTATTCACACTGAGATTTTGTTTAATTGGATTTTGGTATGGAATCTGCAACCAAAGCACATATAGTCAGCTTTCAATAAGAATAGGTTCACATTTGCGGTTGAGTCCGCAGCATATCGTCCTCAACCACAAATGCATGCAAAAACGCATGCAAACGCATGATAACAAATCGTTTTTTATCCGCACCAGCTTGCGCATGACGGCAAAAAAACGCAGCATTTGCATGCATTTTTACAAGCGTTTACACTTTTTATGCGCATGCGTTTGATATTTGCAGGAGCGCGTGTCTCAATGGGCGTGGCTAAATCAGTTCCTAGACATGCGCAGTCCGAAGTACGCAAGCGCATCGAACGCATGTGTACTCAAAGACATGCGTACGCATGCGTTCCCATACACAGTAATGCAGGTTTTTTTAACGCACTCATCCGCATGTGCATGCCTGCGCACATTTGACGGAAATTTGCTGCCTCAAAATTTGCGACATGGTGCGTTAGCCTCGCCCAGTCACACACCGCGAAGACGCATGCGTAAGCAAATGCGGGCGAACGCATGCAAACGCATGCACACGCATGCACCTGCGTCTACAATGTTAAAGATAGGAAATCAAGACGCATGCGAAGGTATGCGTCAGAAACGCTGCGGACACAACCGCAAAGGTGAAACCAGCCTTAGCTTCCCAGTCATTTCAATAGCAAAATGGCAGTATAGTGTACACAATGAGTTATTCTCCTGCAAGTTTTACGTGCATTGCTTCAATCCATGTCTGTAACAATGCATGAAATTTGCTGCTGATGTGAACCTTGAAGAAAGCCTTAACCACAAAATCATGGGAAGCACATTCAGGTGAAATGTATTGTGGTGCAGAGACCCGCTGGGTACCTACACTGCAATGCATGCTGTCGGCCAATCAGATGCCTGTTATGGGTGGCAGTGATGTCATGCGCTGCCCATGTTGGAATGTAACAGTCAGTTGCCGGCTTCTGCGCCAGTTATACAGGTGGACACTGCCCGACCTGGGAGTGGGGGAAGGTAAGAAAATGTGTTCATTTTTTTTAAATGTATTTTATAAGAACGAAGGACATTATACCAGGATGGGGACACTATACTAGGAAGCGGCATAGGATAGGGGACATTGCTATAGGATAGGACCGAGGATGGGGGCATAATTACTGGAAGAGGCCAGAATGGGGACATTATTACTGAAAGGAGGCCCAGGATGGGGGGAGATTTTTACAGGAAAAGGTCAGGATGGGGGAGATTAATACAGGGAGAGGTCAGGATGGCAAAGATTATTATAGGAAGAGGTCAGGATGGGGGAGATTATTATAGGAACAGATCGGGATACGGAAGAGTATTGCAAGAAGAGGTCAGGATGGGGGAGATTATTATAGGAAGAGGTCAGGATGGAGGAGATTATTATAGGAAGAGTTCAGGATGGGGGAGATTATTACAAGGAGAGGTCAGGATGGGGGAGATTATTACAGGAAGAGGTCAGGATGGGGAAGATTATTACAAGGAGAGGTCAGGATGGGGGAGATTATTATAGGAAGAGGTCAGGATGGGGGAGATTATTATAGGAACAGATCGGGATACGGAAGAGTATTGCAGGAAGAGGTCAGGATGGGGGAGATTATTATAGGAAGAGGTCAGGATGGAGGAGATTATTATAGGAAGAGTTCAGGATGGGGGAGATTATTACAAGGAGAGGTCAGGATGGGGGAGATTATTACAGGAAGAGGTCAGGATGGGGAAGATTATTACAAGGAGAGGTCAGGATGGGGGAGATTATTATAGGAAGAGGACAAGATGGGGGAGATTATTACAGGAAGAGGTCAGGATGGAGGAGATTATTATAGGAAGAGTTCAGGATGGGGGAGATTATTACAAGGAGAGGTCAGGATGGGGGAGATTATTACAGGAAGAGGTCAGGATGGGGAAGATTATTACAAGGAGAGGTCAGGATGGGGGAGATTATTATAGGAAGAGGTCAGGATGGGGAAGATTATTACAGGAAGAGGTCAGGATGGGGGAGATTATTACAGGAAGAGGTCAGGATGGGGGAGATTATTATAGGAAGAGGTCAGGATGAGGAAGATTATTATAGGAAGAGTTCAGGATGGGGGAGATTATTACAAGGAGAGGTCAGGATGGGGGAGATTATTACAAGGAGAGGTCAGGATGGGGGAGATTATTACAGGAAGAGGTCAGGATGGGGGAGATTATTACAAGGAGAGGTCAGTATGGGGAAGATTATTATAGGAAGAGTTCAGGATGGGGGAGATTATTATAGGAACAGGTCAGGATGGGGGAGATAATTATAGGAAGAGTTCAGGATGGGGAGATTATTCCAAGGAGAGATCAGGATTATTATTATTATTATTTATTGTTATAGCACCATTTATTCCATGGCGCTTTACATGTGAGGAGGGGTATACATAATAAAAACAAGTACAATAATCTTAAACAATACAAGTCATAACTGGTACAGGAGGAGTGAGGACCCTGCCCGCGAATACTCACAATCTACAAGGGATGGGTGAGGATACAGTAGGTGAGGATAGAGATGGTCGTGCAGCGGTTTGGTCGATCGGTGGTTACTGCAGGTTGTAGGCTTGTCGAAGGTGTAGGATGGCGAAGATTATTATAGGAAGAGGTCAGGATGGGGGAGATTATTATAGGAAGAGGTCAAGATGGGGGAGATTATTACAGGAATGGGTCAGGATGGGGGAGATTATTGCAGGAACAGGTCAGAGTTCAGGATGGTGGAGATTATTACAAGGAGAGGTCAAGATGGCCAAGATTATTATAGGAAGAGGACAGGATGGGGGGATTATTACAGGAAGAGGTCAGGATGGGGAAGATTATTACAGGAAGAGGACAGGATGGGGGGATTAGTACAGGAAGAGGTCAGGATGGGGGAGATTATTACAGGAAGAGGTCAGGATGGGGTAGATTATTATAGGAACAGGTCAGGATAGGGAAGAGTATTTCAGGAAGAGGTCAGAATGGGGAAGATTATTATAAGAAGAGGTCAGCATGGGGGAGATTATTAGAGGAACAGATCAGGATGGGGGAGATTATTACAAGGAGAGGTCAGGATGGCGAAGATTATTATAGGAAGAGGTCAGGATGGGGGAGATTATTATAGGAAGAGGTCAAGATGGGGGAGATTATTACAGGAAGAGGTCAGCATGGGGGAGATTATTATAGGAACAGGTCAGAGTTCAGGATGGGGGAGATTATTACAAGGAGAGGTCAGGATAGCGAAGATTATTATAGGAAGAGGTCAGGATGGGAGGGATTAGTACAGGAAGAGGTCAGGATGGGGGAGATTATTACAGGAAGAGGTCAGGATGGGGAAGATTATTATAGGAACAGGTCAGGATAGGGAAGAGTATTTCAGGAAGAGGTCAGAATGGGGAA